>NC_084946.1:13084802-13401707 GCF_949316205.1 Platichthys flesus | reverse complement strand
ATCCCCATGCAGAAATACCCAAGATGATCCTGACCATGTTTCTATTAAATCTATGATCAAGTATTGATTTGATAGTGGAAAAGCCAGACATTTAACCTGGATGTTTACATTACTTGACATCAGATGAATCAGTCGAATTTCCCTCTGCTGTTCAAATCTTAATGGAGAGCAACATCAGGTTAAGTTATGCACACATTCCATGTATCAGAATATGAGTAAACAGCTATAAAGATGTGAGAGGTAATAAATACCCTTATTCCAAGAACACTATGTTTAGAATGTATTTTTCTAAACATGGCTTTGTATGAAGGATATAGGGTTAATATATAGACATAGGCGACCATTTGGTTTAGTTATAGTATTCTCGTTTTATTTCTACCTATCCATTATAATCTAAACTTAACTTATGTCAGTAAACCACTCTGATTTCACTCAGCATTCATTTCTACCCGTAACATGATGCAGTACCTCTAGTAACCACTAGATAGCAGACTAGTTTAATTTTTTATAGGAAACTATATTCTTTGCGTGGAGTTGTTTTTAAAACCGCCATGAGGCAGACAAGTTGGTTTTGTCACACAGTGTGAATCACATAATCACAAAATATACTTTAAATACTTTTAAATATAGTAGCTCACTGTTTCATTCTTAACTGTTTCTTATAAATTGATCTGAAATGAATTATCCTGCCGCAAACACTCTATCACCTCATTCTCAATCAATATGGTGACACTTTAGAAAACTCTCTTCACCCTGTGGGACGCCTGCTGGTAAAACTGTTTATGTCGACAGTGTTGAGCGTTCACTGCTGAATTGCTTCAGTATGTGGGGTAATAACACGGTTGTGTAGGTCAAATTGTTGGCAGCCGAAACTGAAGAAAATGTGGTTTGCAGACATTTTTCAGCTGTGCATATGCTCTGGTTTCTTTTAATGCACTGACTTTAAAAGCTGTTCATTTGTATAATTTAGACCTTGATCACATGGGGCTTCTCAAAGGGCTCTAGATCAGCTACAGCAAAGCAACATTTAATCAAGAAGACACGGTTAAGAGAACAGTTGAATGTAAACACGTGAATGTTAATAGAATTGACAGCACAGGCAAAATAAATACATGTTTTGACATTGTCACAGGCCGTCCTATATTCCAACAGCACATACTGGTCTTGTGTAATGCAGTGTATAAATAGGTTGGAGGGGCCAAGTCTCAACTCGTCAACTGAACTTTCACCTATGGGAACATACTTCACTCTGTTCACATGCTTCTTCTTTACTGTTAATAAATAAGTTACTATGTATTTTATATAATAATTAAGTACAATAATAATTGTCTTATTTTACATCTGTGTAACGGTGTTGCCACTAACTGTCTCTCGTTTTTTTTAAAGAATTAGCACTTAATTAAGAATAAAATAATGTCTGTGGACTCCAAAGAGTCATACAGGCGGCATGATGGTGCAGTGGTTATCACTGTCACCTCCATGTCAGGAGGTTCTTGGTTTGAATCTTGGTTTGGTGATCCTCTCACACAGAGACATGCCGTATACTGTACGTATGCACTGTGACACACTGGTGACCTGTCCAGGGTGGGACCCACCTCTCTCCCAAAGTCAGCGTGGATTGGCTCCGGTCCCAACTCCCACTAGCCCCACAGGATAAACAGTAAAGATAATGAATGGATTGAAAAAACTAATACATAGTTATCTTTGATATGTTTTATCCATTACAATGCAGATTTTTCTTCTGTTTGAATATTCATTATGCAAACATACCATGACATGATCTGATATGATCTGGACAAATATTATGTTTCACCTGTAACTCCCCAGTTTTACAGTGAATAACCTGAGGGCGGCTGCAGATAACACATTGTTCGAGTTACAGTATATATCAAATATTCTTATTTGCTCTAAGGATAGTTATATAATCTTCCAAACGTCACAACCATGAGAACATGTCCGTGGAGCATGAAGAAGTGGCATGGTCCTTTTTTTGGTTCCACTCTGATCAATTTCACTGTTATTATGCAATGTTATGTAAGAGAATCCCAACACATGTGCTCATAAATCATTATCTACACAGAGTACACCTATGCACAAGAACATGCACACGCACACATACATACACACAAACACACAGACACACAAACACACACCCTCACACACACACACACACACACACCCTCACACACACATACACACACACACACACACACACACACACACATGTTTTGTATGAAAGATGGCTTTGAAACTAGAAACCGTTGCCTGTGCTTTGACAGCTTTGTGCTGATGAATTAACACAATCTATTGAGTTACGTTTGCTTTTCATAGCTCTGGGCGTATGCTGCTCCTCAGACACCCAGGACGACCTGTTCGTTACAGAGCTGTCCCCGGGGGAAAGTGTCATGGCTCCAACCTTTTAATCTCTTTAGTCGATATCAAAGACCGGAGCGCTCATGTCGCTCAAACTGTCCATGGAGGATTTTGGCCCTAAACTGACAGCTTAGCTGACAGTGTCCCAAAGTTTGTCCTGGTCTACGAGGAATCAGGAATGCATGGCCTGCAAACAGGGCTGCAGAATGTGGCATGCTGACATTTTCCTTTTCTCCACTGCTTCCCAGAACACTCCTCTGAGACTCTCTCCTGTTTCACAGCACTTCTTTTAACTTCCTGACAGGAAGGAAATCTCAGGGGTAGGAGGTGCGTCTCCCTCCATCTTTCCCCCCTCTCCTCCCTCTGCTCTTCATTATTGCACGAGCTGGGTCAGATCAGTTATTTCAGGCTGCACGGCCAGAACCAGTCTTTCTCAGAATAATCCTCCATCATCGCCCGGGGGCTGAAACCCAAGCCGGCTCTTGATATAGACCCATGGTCAGCACTGGCTCGGATATAGGATTCTAGCACCTGAACACTCTCGGCATCCAACCCAACATGGGACCTGTTGAACCTGCTCACCCCTCTGATACACGCAGACAGACACACACCCCCTGATGATACCAATATTTACATATGATCTCATTTTACCCTGCTTTATCTGCATCTTTCAACGGCTGAGATGCATTTGTTTACACACAGCCTGTCTTCACTTCGCCTCATGAGCGACTGGAGAAACTAGAACTAGAAACTTTGTCTATAGGTCAGTCAGTCTGTGCAACTGTTTACTTAACTCTATTTGTGCCGTTATTTGCTCCCGGCCTGGATCAAATAAGTGAAGCTTTATAAATCTCTAAAACAGGACAGGTTTGCGTGTTGCATGTATTGGAGATAACAGCTCTTGAGGGAACTTGCAGACTGAAGTCCCTCTTCCTCTCACGTTCCTTCACCCAGACGCCCTCTCTCTTTCTCAATTTCACACAGATGAACAAGGTTGTAAAAACCGCAGCGAGGAGTCATAGATGCTATCAGCCAGTGTTGTAATGGAGCGAGAGAGTCCTCACAGTCCATTCCAACCTCAGCCCTGCAACACAGGCCTCGGGAGATGGAAGTGCACCACAACCTGCAGGAGATTATTGTGGTTTTATTGAATGTGTTCTGCAGGAGTCTATTAAAGATAATTTATTAACACATCTCATAAATATTTTAGTACAACTGCAATATTGAATCACTCAATTTATGCCTATTGAACACGCAAAGCCGCTTCGAGCCCTGAGGACCAAGAGCAAACTCATTATTCTCTCTCTGTCACACACACACATTAACTCCAGCACATGTGAAACCAAACGAATGAAAAGGCAAGTGTCCCGTACAGGTTGCCTTTAACAGAAGAACCGCACAATGCCACCAGAACTGTGCACATGCATCCACATAAAGGACACCATGTATGGCTTGTCATCCATGAAATGGCCGGCCTCCTCTGTAGCCCTGCAGAGAAGCATGTGACCGCCGCTGGAATCCCCCTCTCATCTGTGAGCCGGAGAGACTGAACCACATCGGTCCCCACAGGGGCACGAGAGCCCCCAGCGGTCTTGTGTGCTGTGACTCCAGGCCTGCTGTGGAGTTGAGAGGAGTGGGTGAGCGAGGGGCCACTGAAACAGAAACAAAGAGATGGAGGGAAAAGTGTAAGCAATAGAACAACAAACAAAAACTTTGGGGATGAAAATGAAAATTGGCTTAATGGACTAGAAACTCAAGTTCCTTCTTTCTTTCTTTCTTTTTTTCTTTCTTTCTTTCTTTCTTTCTTTCTGGGTTAGTGGGACAAGAGCTTGTTAGCTTGAGCAGTTGCTCTCACGTTTTTGTCACATGGACATTCCTGTCTCCCCCTAATAAACAAGAGGCTGTTTGATGACAGTGGACAGTTATTTAGCCCACTTCTGTTGCCAGGTCGTCTTCTGGCCTACTCAGCTGTAAAGAAATTGCCACAATGCAAACAAACAACCGTACACACACATACGTACACACTCGCACCCACCTCTCTTTTTCACTTACATGCCTGTTGGCTCTCGTGTTTCTTTCTCAGATTTGCGCACAGATACTCAGGTCTGATTCTGCCTACACTCAGAGAGGGGCAGGATGCTCCAGTTCCTCTGCAGAGAGAGGGTCTCAGCTTTGGCATGACGTTGACATCCTGACAGCCATTACAACGCCCTGCTGGTTTTACTCTCCCATGATTCGGTGTGTAGGCTGCTGACCCAGTCCAGCAGGAAAGATGCCCACACCCACAGACACTTCAATATGTCTGTACACATACAAGTAGGTTCAGTAACATGCTGGCTATGATGACCTAGAATATGAGGAGGGGTCTTTCATGGATATTTACATACCAGTGTGTGTTTGAGGATTTGAATTTTACTTGTGACCAGAGCCAGGCTTGCAATTTCTCTGTTTCCAGTCTTCATGCTAAGATAAGATAACCTGTAGCTGGCAGTATAGCTTTATTACCACATGGTCATGACAGTGATATTAATATTTTCATGTAACTCTTATTAACCCCTACCCAAATCAAAAGACCCTGAGCAAAGACAGAGTTCCCCTGAAACACTGAAGTCCTCCTTTTCAATGAAGAAACAAGGATGACTAAGCAATGACAGAAATGGAGAGCGGGGGAAAATGAGACTTCATTGCAGACATTTTAGAAGTCACAAACATAGACCCATGAGTATGGAAGCACTGTACAACTGAAAATCTATCATAATAATAATTATAATACAATATTTCAAATAAGATAAAACGGGATCATGGTTTACAATTGTAAATTTAAGCTCTGAATCTTTTTTCTGTCTGTCTGTCTGTCTCTCTCTCTCGCTCTCACTCGTGTAATCCAATAATCCATCTAATCCAAACTGAGATTACATGAGGTGAAAGAGCCACTTTGTGTATGGGATTATCTTCCAATTCAAATCACTTTGTGTATGTTGCATGTGTGCACACTAGCATGTATTTATTGGTATATTCATACAAGTGCACATGTATTGATACGGGTGCATGAGTGTGTGTGTGTGTGTGTCGGGCTGGGGGGGGGCGTCTTTGATGAGCAGCTGTTCCTGCAGCCTCCCGTTGGTTCTTCATCCCTCTTCTCTGTACTGTGCATTAGCAGAGGTCAGTGCAGTGCTCTTTAATCCTAGTCTGATCCCCCTCACGTTTCACCTCCTACACTCTACTGCCCCAGTGCCCCTGCACGCCTGCTCCTCTCAGTTCCCTGCAGACGCCACAGCCCTTATCTCACTGATACCTGCAACACAGATTTAAAGACCCAAAACATGGGTTCTAAATTTCCAACAGCGTCCTCTGTCCCCTTCTATAGTGTCTTCTTCTTAAAGACGAGACAACTCAATTAATTATCATCCTCTCTTGTCTCGTCAGTCACCACGAGCCGGTAGAAATCCTCAGTGAATTACTACCAGACCGGCGCTCATATGTTCCTGGATTCCCGTGCAATTGCAATCCTCCACTCTGCACTATTTTTAAGCTGCCCAGCTGGCATTGCTGCCCCATCACCCCCCCCCCCCCCCCCCCCCCCCCCCCCCCAGCCCCCAACACCACCACAGATGCACACTCACACACACCCACATAGATGTGTCAGACTTGTACGATTGTGCTGTGCCTCTACTATGCCCTTGTACGGTTGTGTGAACCACAGACCAGAGTGCCCCAATGGTTAGGATTTCCTTTCCTGGAGCCCACACCTCAAACATATAGCTCCCTCTGCCAATATCATGTCCCATCAAGCCTTATGCCTACTAGCTGATGTACTACACAAACATAGACCTGCTTATCTAAAAGCTTTCATCGATACTACCCTGACTGTACATACAAAATGCAGCATCGCCTGTCTCACGTTTCCAGTGTACATTTCATCAACTGACAGGATTAGTGACATTAAGACCTGACCTGTTGAACTCAGGACTTACCGTAGCCAGAGAACATGGAGGGTACCTCTGTTCACTCCTGCAGGCCTCAGGCTTGGTTGTTTTGTGTGTGTGTCTTTGTGTGTGAAGCAGCTTTCCTGCACTGAACTCCCCAGCTCCTCCCTATTTTCTCCGAAGGAGGTGCAGGTGTTAACGCAAATGTCCTAGTGAGATGCTCCCCAGTTTCTCAGACTTTATCCACCTGGCCTCCCAGTATAATGTCTGTTGGAATCCAGGAGAAGTCGATGTGTGGACACCGCGAGCGAGTGGGGGGTTGATGAGGCTTCTAACGCACATTATTACATATATGTCTTTATACTTCTTTATATTCCGTCACCCTAGTACTGCATGCTACTTATTTGAAGAATCTCTGCTGCTGCAACATTGCAAATGTCCCCATCGCAGGACTAATAAAGGACTTCTTACTTAATAATCTCCAGGGGATAAAAACGGGTGATACACACACTTGGCATAAAAAGGTTTATGCCAAGAAAATCACGGGAGCTACACAGTGGAATTCATACCTCACTTCTTGCTCCACCTCTCGCTTGAATTATGCGCAGGATTTGTTACTGTTGTGTACGCGTCTGGGCAGAGAACATCCCCTCTGTGTTGTGCATGTGTGAAAGGTAAACTCCAGAGCCAATTCTCTGGACTTGACCCGAATGGAAAGAGGGGCAAACAGCTACTTTTGGACAGCTCTGTCCAAAAGTAACTAAATCCAGGGGGTTATGTGCCAGACTGTTTTCTGGTCCTGACCTATTTCCAGGGGACAAGCTCCTGTTCCTGAGGAGAGTTGGTATAACAGATAAACCCTCATGATAATTGACATGCCTTACTTTTGTAACAATTGGACAGAGGCAGGCTAGCTTTGTGCTAAGCGAAGCTAACCAGCTGCTGGCTGCAGCCTTGTAGTGAACGGATAAGTGTCAGTCGTGTGATCTTTGTGATGTTTTGTGAAGCTGCTGGATTTCCTCTCAACACTGTTCCTCAGATCTTATTATAGCACAGAGCCCCTGTGTTCAGTGAAACATAAACATTAACACTGGGCAGAATGACTGAATTATTGATGTCCAGCTGATGGCTCAGTTCCAGCATTTCCTCATTGTGTGCGAGATCCATATCCTTCTATTGTAGGGAGTTAAACATGTTTACACAATCATATAAGTAACTAGAGATTAGAGAAAGTCCCTGAGAAATCAATGGGAGTCAATGTAATGTGTCTGAAGTCACAGCGGCACGACTTTGTGTGTGTGTGGGTGTGGGTGTGTTTGTGTGTGTGTGTGTGTGTGTGTGTGTGTGTGTGTGTGTGTGTGTGTGTATGTGTGTGTGTGTGTGTGCGTGTGTGTGTGTGTGTCCCAGACACGGAGGGAGAGAAATAAATAAAGAGTTTAAGAAGCAAACTGGGGAGACATCTCCGCCTCTCCTCCTCTCCTCCTCTCCTCCTCTCCTCCTCTCCTCCTCCTCTCCTCCTCTCCTCCTCTCCTCCTCCTCTCCTCCTCTCCTCCTCTCCTCTCCTCAGTAGGTCAGAGTGTTTCCTGTCAGAAGCAGACGGAAACTGGCCACAGTGCTACGGAAAAAACTCTTAGGATGACAACCCTCCAAGCAGCTGCTTCAGAGGAAAGAGGACGCCGGAGAGAATAAGGCAGAGAGGACTTCCCCTACACAACACACAAACATATTCAAATACCGTTTCCACCATGAACACAAGCTGAGACATCTTGTCCTGTAAAACATTGCTATAAACTGTCCTGTTCAATATAAGTGAGCATTTCAATGGAGCCTTTGTCTCCTTTGACACAGTATTGCAGTGTGTCATCTTCAAACTTGATTTACTAAAGTCAGTACTGAATTAACTTACCAAGTACCAACTGTTACGAGAGCATTCAAAGAACAGATTAGTCGACTGGAGCACACTAAATTGTTCTTGTTGACCAGCAGTATCACAAATTGACAATTTCACAGAAATATTTGTTCTTGCTGAATAACACTGGACCTCATTGAACTCATTCTTGGAAAGCTACTTCAGTAAGAGTACAAACAAGATGGAGCATGTGACAGAAACTGGCGAGTCTGTGTTTACCCTCTGTGTCCATAGATGCAAATGCACACACAGCAACACGAGCCCGTAACGTGTACACATACCGATACGACCTCAGACATGGAGGGACAGATGAGTACCAGACATAAACAAGTCATTTCTGCTCCATCTTTTTCCGTTAGGTGTGTAATTCTCCTGATTTGCAAATATCTAGAACATTGAACATGCTTAGACCAAGAAGGGGAGATAAATTTAAGGTAGCTCAGCATCAAAGGCCAGTGTTCCCGGGAGGAGATGTCTTCCAAAATCCCCTGCTAAAGGTTCTCCTGTTTACTCCATGAAACTTGAAACCGACCATAAACATCCAATTTTCCCAGCAACAAAAAGGTTGTGACAACAGTATCCGGACTGCAGGTGCATTTTTCCAGACATTAGAACTGTAGGGCTTTGCCTTAGATAACCTGCCAGCTCCATTCTGTTAGGGACATGTGTGAGAGAATAAGGAAGTAAGGAATAGAACAACCAAAGAGGAGAAGTAGCCACAATACCCGTGTAGTGTTTTCCCAAAGTCTTCTGAGGACAGTAGTTTGGCAGAGTGTGGTGAAGGAGCTGTTTATGATTCCAGTGGTAATGGAGTACATATAAGGACATGCACTCTCAACCTCCCCTAATCACACAGGGTGAGCTAAGAACACTGGCACACAAATACGACGCAGACAGGCGAGGGTAGATTCTCTTAAAGGTCCAGTGTGTTAGATTTAGGTCAAAGGGATCTATTGGTAGAAATTGAATATAAAATAACCCCAGCGATGTTTTCACTCATGTGTTTCATCTGATTAATAAGATGATTTCTTTATCCCAGAATTGATATTTACATCTAGAGATTTTACTCTCTACGGAGGCTGCCATGTTTTTTAAGGTTATCCAAACTGGACAAACTAAATACCTTTTGAGTATTAATGACAACTGAAGGTTACCACAGGTAACTCTTTCATGGTTAACATCACCACTAGATGTTACTAAATTCTACACACTGAACCTTTAAATCAGTAGTCGCCGACATGTTGATCGCGATGTGTTGGTCGATCCCTGTCACTCTCTGGACTCACGGTTGAAGGTTGTGCCGCAGCTCAGCTGTGTGTCGGTTGTATGTTGTTGACACGCGTTGTGTGTATGTTTGTGAATAATACAGATAAACATTGTGGTTCACAGCAGAATAAACAGAAAAAAGTAAAAGTACTCCAGCGCTTCTGTTACTTTTCTGTGACTACTTTTATACGAGGAAATAGTCATATTTATGTCCATATTCAAGGCAAAGCCTATGTTCAAACATTGTGCTTCAGTAGCGGCTCCTCTGCAAAACATATAGTTGACATGAGAAGCTAAATATTGTGCGTGGGACAGATGCTGTAAATATAAATTGATATCATTGTGAATATTGTGCATTGAATTGATAAAGTTGCATAACTGCCTTAAATATTCTGTTTGCCAAGTTACATTTGGAACTGATCACTCATATTGTCGTGACAATACTGTAACATTTATTTACCAACTTTTTTCTAGTGCCTTACGTCTCTTTCTTATCTCGTCTTAATGGTGTATGTCTTGAATAAAAAATAGGCAAAGTGTGAAGACATAGAGAAGAATCAGATGTTCTGTTCAGAACTTAGTCATGTGACATAATAATGTGTTATATTACAGAGAAAGGGATAAATATGGAGTGGTCTTGAGATCACCCACAAAAATAAGCCTCAAATGTATGTATTTGATAATAAATATATATAAAACCAGCTCCTCATTAATTCACCAGACTGGAAAACAACCCCCATGGAGCTTTTTTGAGTGGGTGAGTTCACAGATATTGCGAAACACTGGCTCTGATGTCCCCTCAGACTCAGAGCTTCTGCTCAGTGTTTCCATGCAGACCTGCAACCTCCAGGCTATAAGAGCACCGGAGAGACACAACCATACAAACACATGCAAACCTACACACACACATAAACACACTCTTTCAGAGAAACAGACAGTCAGATTCATCTGTGAGGACAGGGTGTGAGTCATCCTCTATTCAAGTCCCAACTGTGACCCAGCCGGGTCATGTAAACAAGATGAGGAAACTGAAAACCGAGCAACAGATACAGTATAGGGATGGACCGACAGACCGACAGACAGACAGACAGACAGACAGACAGGCCGCTAAAGTTTCAGCCAGTAAGACAAAGTTAAAGGTCTCAACAAAATGCCTTTTGCAGAAAAATCACATAGAATGCACAAGTGCTCCTGTACCCTGCAGTCTGTGTGGAATGTAGATTGGTGGGTTGGGTGGGCAAATGTTCCTGGAGCACAACTCCACCTCTAGCAACCATTTGCATCTGTTCAGCCTGTATAGACATGTGCTCAGCTGTGCATTTGTGTGTGTGACTAGGGTGAGCTCAGCTGTGAGTGTGTCATTGTGTGCATATGAGTAAGGAACAGAAGGCCAGAGTCTGCTTTTGTGCATGTGGGGGCATGTGTTGTCTGTGTGCGAGTGTGTTGGTACAACAGGGGGGACTAATGTGGCATTCTGCTGCTGCGTCCATCGCCTGGTTCGTACCTCAGCTGTCCCAGTGGACCCCAGCCAGACGACACACATAGCTCTGGTGTGTGTCTGCACTCCGTGACCCAGGACTGTGTGTGTTTATAGTTGTGTGTGTGATTATATTCTCGTTCCAACATCAAGTAAAAAAGGCTTGTGTGAATGTAAGTACAGACGACCCTGTCGGACCACAGTGGAGAGGCGAGTTACTGTTTGAAGTTTCAGTGAAACCACACTCAGTTCCACCTGTGGTTTGAGCTGAGCTTGCAGTGACAACTAACAACCAAAAACAAAAGCACTCATAAAAAGAACAACAAAACATCTCAAATGCATTTTCCCCCCTCAGGGCAACCGTACCAGTTTGCCAGGACACATCAGTCACTCTGGCATGTCCCTAAATACAGGTTCAGCAAGTCATCAGACACAAATCATTTACAAAGTGAATGAAGAAAAGATGAAGCTATGGTATTTTTTAAGCACCCTTATGGTAAAAGCAAAAAACACCTTTGCATACATGTATCTACAATCATAATCGTTTAGAAATGTCCTGAAACTGAAAGTTTCAGGAAAGGAATGTTTTGTTTGTTTGTGGTTTGTGTAGAAGATGGAGGGATGGAGGGATTGAAGGATGGAGGGATGGATGGATGGAGGGCGGGCGGGCGGGCAGCCGAGCGGGTAGAAGGATGGACAAAAACCACCAGAATGAAGAAAGTCAACATAATTACAGACCAATACACCAAAGAAGTCTACATTATATAAGAGTGATTTCCTGTTGGCTTGGATGGATAACGTCGGCCGTCTGATGGGTCGTCGTAGTAGTTTTAAACTTTTTTTGGTCCAAATTTGTTAAAGCCAGGGTTGGTTATCCTAGATAAGCGAGCGAGAGCAGGCTTCATTTTAAATAAATTCAACCCATACATCCCACCCCCTCCCATCTGTATTCCCGTCAAAGCTTGACTTTTATGTGACATGCTTGCGTAACCTCAGGCTATCCTCTCTGCTTCAGCTATGCCAGCTGAAGACACGTCATGTGCAGTGAGAGCATGAACAGGGGGCGGGCGGGCTGACAGGTTGGTTGGTGACCGACAGGTACACCAGCCCATCATTTCATTTGTTTTGTTTTTCTTACAGTCCCGCAAGTGCCAAAGTCAACAGGTTTTCTTCCTTTCACTTTGTTCCTTTATTTATTGATGCCTAGCGGGATGTGAGAAAGAATTCAGCAAATAAGATGAAAAGTGTTTCCAAGACAAATTATCAAGCTGATGTTTAGATTCTGAGTAAGCATTATAGCTCCAGTGTGTAAGATTTAGGTGAAAGGGATCTTTTGGTAGAAATTGAACATAAAATAATCCTAGTGATGTTTTCACTAGTGTGTTTGACCTAAAATGTACAAATTGTTGTTTTCCTTACCCCATATTTTTTGCGGTAGAAACTGAGATGAGATTTAAAGACGATTTTATGGCGGAAGAACCGGTTCTCTTTCACGTTATGAAGGAGAGGGCAGGGTGTGAGGTATTCAGCTGCTAAATGCAACTTCAGTCTAAACTGAACCTTTAAGATAAACATAGCAACAAAAATAAAGGGTAGGTTCATGTAAACCCCATCCCCCCGGAAAAAAAGACAATCTAATTTGCAATCTAAGGGATTTTAGAGAGAGAGATTACATTGTATCTTTTATTATTGTTTACACAGAAACACATTGCAAGGTTTCTGTGTAACCCAGTATAAATGAGACATTGTGTCTGATCTTATTATTGAACCGTTAAATGCAATTCTTAATAGTGTGAGTCCCACAAGCACAATTTTGTGGAACTCTGGTGTGTCTGCACTTCGTGACCCAGGACCCTGTGTGATTATATTCTCGTTACAACATCAAGTAAAAAAGGCCTGTGTAAATGCAGAAGTAAAGTGCAGAGGACCCTGTCGGAGTACAGTGGAGAGGCAAGTTACTGTTTGAAGCTTCAGTCAAATCACACACAGTTCCAACTGTGGCTGGAGCAGAGCTTACAGTGACAGCTAACAAACAAAAACACAAATAATGAACAACAAAACATCTAAAATGCACTTCGATTCCTGAGGGCAACCGTACCAGTTTGCCAGGACACATCAGTAACTCTACCTTGTCCCTAAATACAGGTTCAGCAAGTCATCAGCCAAAAATCATTTACATTGTGAATGAAGAAAAGCTCTAGCTATGGTATTTTTGAAGCACTCTTTTAAAGCCCTTGTGGAAACTACCATTTTTCTTTGAATTCAAGGAAATATCAGAGAAAAACAGTACCACATCTTAAACCAACCTGACCTCCTGCTGTGGTTACATATAGGAGAGGAGCCAAGAAAAGTCAATTTCTCTGAAAAGCATGTTAAACGTAAGACGTTGACCTAAGACATTCAGAAACTAAACTAAAAACAAAACAGTGAAAAAGATAAAAACACAAAAAACTCAAAGCCTGTTTCAAGAGACACAAGAATTTTGAAAGTGCCTAGAGTTGGTGAGTTCATGATGTGGAGGGGTGGAGTCGGAGGTGCAATACTGTTCAGAGCTTTAAAAACAAACCACATAATTAAAAAATTAAGACCGAAAATGAACTGGGTGCCAGCATAGGGAAGCTAGTAGAGGAGAAATGTTGTCTCGAGAGGTGAGGAGATGTAGAGAAGAGGAGTCGGAGAATAGGAGTCACTTTGCCATATGGTCAGAGGGTGACTGGATTGGCCTCTAATGGGATTCATTTAAGCTGCTTTTACATTAATGGAAAGAGAAGGAGAAAGAAAAACATACGGATTCATTAACATTTAAAAAAACAACTTACTTGAAAGCAGTTAAGATTATTGCGAGAAAACAAACAAAAATAAGAGGAAAGTGAAAAACAAGGAAAAGGGTTTGATCTTTTTAAAGAGCCCAATTACAAAGAGCTGACCTGCTAAACAGCTAATCATCTCAGAAAACCAACCATTAACTGCAAATCTGGACTTCATTCATCCAAAGCCTTGGGTCCGACCCAATCACTGACAGCAGCCTGCTCATTAAACCATGCCCACCTTTTTATGGATGTTTTAACTGACCTTGGAGTTACGGACGTGGGGGTGGTCTTGGGATTGTGTGTAGCTGTCGCCAGAGATGCATTTTGGAGGATGTGCGCAGAATTGGGTCTGGACTCGTTTGTCTTTCACAAATGAACAACTCAGCAGGAGATTCTCTGCTCAGACCCACACAACAACAAATGCATCTCGTTCAGGTGAAGGGGGGGGGGGGGGGGGGGGGGGGGCAGTAGGCAGAGGCTGGATGTAGCAAATTAATTCCACTGCTGAGATCACATGTTTTTGTTTACAGCACACTAACACTTCCCTAAGGCCAGCCGTTAATCACCAAAAGCTCTCTTGGCATCTTTGTCTGTATCTTCTACGTGCTGCGTGTTAGAAACCTCCTCAACCGCCTGTGCACGTGCTCTTGTTAAATCCTGCCAAGGGATCTTCTGCTGTCAGGTTCGGCAAAATATTTACTAGGGGGCTGGGACTTGCAGGCACGCACACAGCCTCTTAAGAAAATGTCTGGTGATTCAGTGCACGTCTGAATGCAGCTTCCCGTAAGACATGTGTGTTATCAAACATCACAGAGTTTTCTTCCTTTGAGATTTCATCTTCCAGAACCTCAGGCCCTGTATGTTCATTTACGCCCACGACCCCCAGGTTAAATTGTGAGAGTGCAAATTTCTCATTTATTCTTGTAATAAACTCATTTGATTTATTTAACCTGACCTGTGTGAATAAGCATGATAATGAGGGCATGCTGACTGTTGATGGAGAGTGAGCCTCACCCAGCCCCATGAGAAATAAGGATACCCACCTCCGTTTTACCATCAAGTGTCGTTGTGCTGTTAAAATCTGCTCACATTTAACACCTGCGTCACATAACAATATACATACCCAAGCATCCACTCACCACCTCCCTCTGTAGGTGATGTTGCTCAACTGGTTCCTCCTTCCTATTGCGTACATATATACCTGATTATATCTTCCCTGGGGGACGGGAGCCTGCGAGTGTAAACATCCATGAGTCATCTGTGTTACAGCACATCATCAGACTGCCGTCATTATCACCAGGGAGTCACCCCCCCGACTCCTTTTTCTTCACGGAGTATTTCTAGCAGTGCCGTGCATCTGTGCTGTTACCCATCCAGATGGGCTGCAGCACAGTGTGTGAGTGTAGAAGGACATGGAGAGGAGCAGGGGAAGAGGAAAGTGTTTGAACACATAACCAACTTGTAGAAAGTAAGATGAATAAGAGTAGTGAAGGGACGGGACTAACCTGATTACAAATAACAACTCTCAAAGGTGAGTGTGGGTTTAGAAAGAACTCTTTCAGGCCAACAGAGATAATGAAGGGCTCAAACAGCTTCAGTGTCCACATTTCCCAGAATGACAGCTGACGTAGTGACTGGAGCTGAATGTTCAGACTGATTTCTCACGTCACGGCAGGTTAGAAACAGCTGCCGCCACACATTAACGTCAATACTGAATATTGTCACCGCTTACTCACTACAAACAAACCCTTCATTCACTTTTATTGCTGCAGCTGCCCGGGCACTTTCATATAATTGTATTGAGTGAGAAAGAGATAGTGACACATATCTTGGGTTTCATTTTGCGTGAGTCAGCTGTTACCTTTAATATAGCATTCCTAGGTAATAACATCTCATGACCTGAACAGCGGAATCTTCACAAAAGTGTGTTACACACTTTGTTCCGTGTGTTCTGTATTCCTCATGTCCGTGCATGATGACAAGGCTGTGTCAGAGTCACACGCTGCCCTGAAGGTGTGTCACAGGGCGCTGTCTCATCAAGTGTTCACAGAACCCGTAACCCTATCACCGACTGAAATGCACGTCACTTTACAGATTCCCTTCAGCCACTGAACCAGGGGCTGAGTTGTACGGTTTTGTTTCATAACACAAGTCCCGGGTATCAAGTGGCAATAACAACTCTGGTTGCCGCTGGTTACAAGGGCTTCAGGTTAGGGGACAAATGAGGATCATTAGAAGTTTCTTTCCATCTAGCGTTTCACTGTTGCTACAGATCTCAGAAACCAGAGCATTTCTCAGAATTATACTGAAAATTATAAATATATATACGTACATACATATCTTCATGGATCTGGATTTCTTTAGACAGTTCCTTACTGCATTTGATAAATCTTCGGAATATTAACTCAACCCAGCCTGTTTAATAAAATTGAACTGCATTTGTAACCAATGCTAGCATCCGAAATGAGTCACTTAGCTATAAACTGCACCAATACTTGCATGTAAAATATATTGGTTCCATCTTAATAAAAGCACAATATTCAAATCACGTCTTTCTGTCGCAAAAGGAGTCACCTCTGGTGGTGAAGCGTTAGCCAGTGCTAGCTAAACCTTAGCATTCTCCTAAAGCATTGGAAGAAGCATCAAAAGCAAGAAATTCAGACAAACGGTGTTCGTTGCTGTGTATTCCTGGATTTACTTATTGGAGACTGTCAAACTAGATAATTATTGTTTTTTAAATGCACTGAATTGGATCGGTATCACAATCCATATCAGCAGGAGCAAAATGGTGATGGTAAATCTCTTGTTAAAATACACCTCTGCTTGTATAATGTGAGCTGGATAGTTTTATAAATGTTGAAATATTCCCGTTATAAAAGCAGAAATCAACCAAGGACAGGACATTTCAGTTAATAATCATTTTTATTTTCTTTAGAAAAAGAAACCATCACAACTTCATTTGGTTACTGTACAGTTTCTCTTCTCATAGTCACTCAGTCTGATAACAGGTTGTGATTTCATGCTGGAACACCAAACACCCTCCTACTAACGCACACCACTAGTACAACATGACAGTATACAAGTTTCTCTTTTTCCACATTTGCATTTTACATCCTCTGATATTCCGGAGCGAAAAGCAATAGAAACCACTTCTATAAAAAAAAAGAAAAAAAAAAGATGGAGACAAGAGTAGAAATCCCTGACAGTTTTGCGTAGTAAAACGAGGGTCGAGAGAAAGATCTCTGAGCGGTGTGGTCCATATAGCAACATGCACCGTGTCTCTGTGTGCGTGTCTGTGTGTGAACCGGTTTTTTTGGACAGCACCATAATACACTTTATATGTGTGAGTTTAAGAGGTTCCCTGCCCTACATGAGACAGAGGGAGAATAACGAGACAGGGAGAAAGAGATGGTGGGGGAGGAGAGAGAATCTAGGTCAAATTGTGGAGCATGCAGACCTCCATACGCAGACACACTCTCGCATTCTCTCGCTCTCAGTGGACAGAGGTGCATGCATGTTCATCCATCGTTGGGAAAGAGGAGCTGTTAGTGGAACACGCCTCATATAAGATTAAGGGATGTATCAAGTATGTCTCCCTGAGAAACCCTTCTTTCTGCAGTACCATAAAAACCCTACATTGTCACTGGCCCATTCTGTCAACCCCCCGAGACATAATAACAAACCATCTTGGCTCATATTAAAACATACCGTCCTTCGTTTCACCCCCATGACCCTTCTCGCCAACACTGCCAATGATCAGAGCAACCAGTCAGAGGGCCCGGACGCCCGTTAAAACGTCCCCAAGTTTTCCTGACACTAAGCTCCGCAGGCGGGTATGTGTAATGACTTCCAACTCTCCGACTCACTGCCTAACACTGCAACCTCGCACATAAAACCAGTTTGTGAAGTACCGAGTGTGACGGTGACACCTCTGTGACAAAGTTTGAGTGGAGCTAGAGTTCTCCCCACCCCCTTTTCCACTCAAAGGAAGGAGGGAGGTAGAAATGAAGGGGCTGCAAATAGGTTGTCCTACGCCCTCTCAACGCCACTCACAGTAGCACCACAAAGCTCAAGGACAAACTCACACAAGCCGTTTTCAGACTTGACCTGTCGGCAAAATCCAGAGAATTGGCTACGGAGTTTAGCAGCATCTGCCTTTCACTCGGGCACAAGGTTTTCTGCACAAAATTCTTCACAATGGCATCAAATTCTCTGCATTTTTCAGGCGAGGGGTTGAGCAGCCGGGTTCAGCAGACAGAGGCAGGAAGTGAGGAATCATCTATGCTGAGGAGATCACGCGTTTTTTCTTGACAACAGACATCTTAGTTTGTGTCCTCTTCCTGCATGACACCGCTTTATCATGGAGAGATTATTTTTTTCTTCTTAATTTTTGCATCTGTACTCATCAATCCCCCTCCCCCACACAATCCAGTAAGGGAATCCCATGCTCTCTTCAGACATCGACTTCCCCATGATTTCTACGGACATTATACTAGAAGGTCAGACGGATAAAGTCAGCAGAAAACTGCGGAGCGTCACACTCGGACATTTGCTTTCACACATGCACCTCCTCCAGAGAAAATACGGAGGAACTGCAGATTTCAGTGCATGTCTGAAAGCTGCTATACTAACTTAACACACTCAGCTGACATTCAAGCACCAGGGGAACAGGAAAGGTACAAAAGAGTTCAATTGGAAATATGAGAATGTGAAACTTATTGCCAAAAAATGTTGGTTTCAAATTATTCACTACATAATGCCAGCCCCTCATTACCTGTGTCAAAGGAATTACACACGAGGGATACGTTTGTCATGTTTCAGGGCCCAAACACTAGAGCATGGTTCTTATTTTTTCGAGTAACTGATGTTTGCTGCACAAATCAATATTTGATTACTCTAACCTGATAAAGAGTCATCTCTGTAGCCCTTTTCAAGTACCACTCATAGAAATGACTCCCTCCGGGAGGCGGGGTCCTACGAGCGTTTAAGAGTTTGAGGCAAGTGACAGTGCAGGTGTGCTCGAGTGCGTTTAACTGAAACGCGACACTCACATGACGACACACGCAGGTTAAAAACATTGGCTCATTATTGAAGCTGTCCACTCACACGAGGGAGATTTGAAAAAGCATCATTTAAAATCAAACCTTATCAGTCGGCTGTGATATAGAAACTCTACAGCCGCTCAAGAAAATCCTCCGTATAAAAACATCTTTAGAGTGTTTCTTTCATTCTCTCCCCCGTGTTCAGCTACTATTAAAAACCATGAACTGGGGTGTCGACACCTCTCAGTAGAAAACAAATTAAAGAACAACCAAACAAGTCAAAAGTTAAAACCTAGGCTCCACTTTCTCCTGTGCTCTGACTCCTCCTGGGAAGTTCAGAGGAGGAGGGGGGAGTGGAGTGAGAGAGGAAATTAGGACTCTCTCTCTCTCTCTCTCTCTCTATGAGACAAGTTTGGGTAGGACCGTGCGAAGAGGTATGGCCTCCCCTGAATCTCCCATCATGTTGCTCCTCAGTTTGTGGTTGGCAGCTGCGGTGCCTAAGCCCGGGCCCCCTTTGGCCAGGATAGAGGGGAATGAGGTGCTGTGGTGCTCAGGGAGTCGTTTTACCGTGGCCCCCTGGCTCTTCTCCGTCCCAGGTAGGGGCTTGGGCAGCCTGCGATACAGCCAGGGGTGTCTGAGGGCCTGGCTGGGAGTGAGACGAGAGGAGGGGTCCCAGTCCAAACACTTCTTTATGAAGTCAGTAAAGGTGGGGTCCTCACAGCCTTTGAGGGCAGCGCTCCACTCCTTGCTCCCGGGAGGGCCTCTCATCTTCCCGCGGCGGGAGCGAGTGCCCGTCAGCACAGTGGCCCCCGTTGGCAGGGTGTTGGCACCACAGTAGCGAGGGTGGCCCTTGGAGTTGATGAAGTTCTTTGCCCTTTTGGACTGATCCAGAATTTTCTGTGGAGGCATGCCCAGCAGCTCCATGACGCAGGCCAGCTGGTCGCCCTCATCCTCGCCAGGGAACATGGGGTAGCCAGTGAGCAGCTCTGTCAGTATGCAGCCGAAGCTCCACATGTCGATAGGAAGGCCGTAACGTGAACCCAGAATCACCTCAGGAGCCCGATAGAAGCGAGACTGGATGTAGGTGTACACTCGCTGGTGTTCAAAACAGCTGGAGCCAAAGTCAATCACCTGGCAGAGACCGGAGAACCAAGAATTAATACTAGTGAACATCAGATGTAAGAAATCTGATCTCATGCATCCTTGAATGAGGCAGTGGTCTTACCTTGATGCCGCTACGTCCCTGTTGTTTGAGAAGGATGTTCTCTGGCTTCAGGTCACAGTGGATGATTCTGTGTCGGCTCAGGGCCTCCAGGCACTGCAGGATGGAGTGTGCAAACTTCCTGACCAGCGGCAGACTAAAGCCCTGGAACTTGTTGCGCTTAATAAGCTCATATAGATTCATGCTCAGCAGCTCAAAAGTCATGCAGATGTGATTGCGGAACGTGAAGTTTTCGAGCATGTGCACGGCATTCATGGTGCCATTTCGATCCTGCTTGCGCAGGTGCTCCAGGATGCGGATCTCCTCCTGCGCCTGCCTGTGGAAGCGCTTCTCGTTGCGCACCATTTTCAGAGCCAGGTGTTGCTGTAGTTTATGATCGTACACCTTGGCCACTTGTCCAAAACTTCCCTTACCAATAATCTGTAAGGGACAAAAAAAAGGGAGATAAGAATTTGGGCGGACCTTAAAAATCCTTAGTTATGCAGGTTAATTTGAATTGACAATCAGGGTATTGTCAGAATATTGGTCTGACCTTGAGGAACTCGTAGCGATAAGCCAGGTGGTCATGGGGGACATGAATGTAACCGCCCTGTTCATCATCGTAGCCACAGTTGTTGTTGCCTCCAGCGACGGCAGGCCTCTTCTTGGCATTGGGTCCCACGAAGTAGATGTCTGGGTAGGTGTGGATCTCGGTCTGCTCCAGGGTGGTCAGCTGAGATCGGTAAAGTCTCTGAGCCTGGTCAGGAGTGAGAGGGCCACACAGCTTCCCACTGCTCCCTCCACTGCCAACTCCATGTGTGCCGGAGGATTCAGTGGAGCCCTTACTGGATTCAGTGCTGAGGAAAACCAGAAAGTGGTGTTATTGGTACATTCTTTGAAAAGGAAATTTGAAGTTTCACGGTTTTTCCTGTGTGCATCTTTCTCACCTGTCTACACTGTGCTCTTTGGACAGGCTGGACACTGCAGCAGGTTTACTGTGCGTCTGACCAATGGTCCCACTGTTCTGGGTGGTTGCCGTGGATATGGCATTTATCTTTCGGTTGTTGGTGGAGTCTTCATACATGTACTTGACCTTCAGTTGGCCACCTCGCACAGTTACCTGCTCCCTCATTACAGTCTTGTTACTCACAACCTGTTTGAGAAAGAAGAGATGGATACACAGTGGGTAAAATGAAAAGACCATCCACTAAGTAATCACTCCACTTTGCAGTCATTAAACAGTAGATACTGCCCTTCATTGTGATGAAGACATGTTTTGCCGTGTTCAATGAATGTATATAAATAGGTATATATAACAACAAACAGACTGAGGGATCACAGAACACGATCATGCATAAATTACTCTTTGTTGGATTATATCATATCAACATTTGATAAGTTAAAATGTCAATTTTAAGTTAATTTTACAAGCAAAGTTCAGAGACTGGAAAGGTCTCCTTTTGAGAGTGGACGTCAGGCGAAAAACAAGGCGAAGTCTGTTTTTTTTTTTAGAACTTAAATCAAGCAGTGCGCAAAAAGTGCAACAGGGTAGCAGTTCTTGTTTTGCTGAATACAGTCCTCAATGCTAACGACAGTTTAATGTCGTGGCCATTGAGATCCTGATCAGAGACGAGGCAGGCAGCGGAGAAACCAGCACAACTGGATCTACAAACAGTCGGGTAGGAAACTGTCCCATCCCCCCCACCATAACATATGCAAAACCACCTTGTGGTTTCTTAGTGCGTTGTTTGCAATTAGCTAATAGGTAGGAGCGATCTTTGGCCCAGCACAAAAATAATCCTTTACTTTGTGAAGTCCAGCCTTTAACTTCTTAAAAAGGATTTCAATTGTTTGATTGGGGTTCATTAAGACCAATGCTAAAAGCGGCGAGCCAACGTCACTAAAACCTATAACCCAGCTATTATAGATCTGCAGAGAACAAATAGGGGAACAGGGATAGCACGTGTACTTGGACAACACAATCACTGTATTTTTCATGATCTATTTTGAACATCCATAAACATTAAAAGTGACAGGCCGACCTTTGCGTGAGGGGACCTGAAGGGCTAAAAGAGTTTATGGAAAGCTCCCGAGTCTCGCTCATGTCTGCCAGTAAACAGCTTCGTTTCAGCAAACCCAGGAATACATTCCTCTATGTCTCTGCCTCTTTTCTCCCTCTCTCTCTCCTCAGCGGAAAGAATCCTCCACAAGATTATGGAGCACAAGGGAAAACACAGTCATTAAAGTTTGATTATACTCTTAAACTGCAGAGGCAGTGTAGCTGTTAATAAGACACGCAGACACACAAACTCAGCAGTGCCCTCCTATATAAAGACTGGAGAGAAGAATAGTAAGTGGGTCTCTCTGGCCGTCGACATGAGTGGTCTCACCTATTTAAAAGGAGGGGAAATGTTTGACCTAAATGTTTTCCAAATAGTTTTCTCTGCTCCTATGGAGGGGCCTGACTTTAAAGCCGTACACACAGCTGAGGCCGTGTCAGCTGATAAAGACAACACAACGAGGAATCGTACATTTGAAGTAGGCGTTGACAAGATCCACTGAAAGAGGACTCAGCTCTGTGTGTTTGTGTTTTAGGTTTGAAGCCTAAAATAGAGGGTTGGAATGCAGGATGGGTTTCCATACATGTAACCATATAGTATTAACTTATTACAACAGCCCCACTGTTGACCCAGGGTTCCATGCAGCTGTTGTCCCAAGGCTGTGCTACAAACACAGAGAACGTCATTGATTGAGCTCCTTCAACAAACACACACAGAGACCCAAATGAGGCCATTAAAAACGAAATAATCAAAGCTTTCTACATGCAGAGCGCCCACTGTGTTAGATTATTGATCATCCGGGCAGGGGCCGCAATCAGAGGAAAACAATTTTGGAAGGGGCCCACTGTTGAGAACAAAAAGCAGAGTGTGTGAATCTTCTTTTAAACACAGGTGATACTGGGGGTGGAGAGGCCTCTGTGTGCAATCTGCACGGTGCAACAGATGGAGAAGAGCTAATCTCTTTGCTGTCACAGAAACACATAAGTACGCTTTTCTCTGTTTCTTAGCACACACACATAGAGCTACACAACCCAGAGGAGACACAGACTTCTGTCCGAAATATCCACAAATCCTAGTCGCAGAGAGATAACAGCTGGGTAACACACACAACAATGTCTGACCAACCACTCACTCATTATTCTGATTTATCAACTTGGACGCGAAGGCTGCGACAATTTTGTATACGTTTGTTCCTTTCTCCAAAAGAGAACAGGCATGACATCACTTTGTTACTTTAACAGAGCATGAGGCTGCTCTTGAGCGCTGCACACGCTGAACTGGGACGAGCGAGTGTCAGTCACATTCAACAGAGGATATTACCTCCGTGAGCGTGACAGAAAATACAAAGGAAGAAGGACGGGACAAGAATAGAAAACTGGGCCTAACCTCTATGCGAGCCCACTGACGGGGGTATTACACGAGATAGAAAGGAGGTGGGGGTGGGGGTTGATGATTAGTGATTTTGTTTGTGGGTCACATTTTCAAGCCCAATAAATCTTTACAATTTTTCAAACCAGCCTTTTTCCCCCTCAAATGGTGTGAGAGGCCTAGGAGGATTGCGGTCTCTATGTATGTGCATTTTCTGCCAAAGGGCAACATGGCAGGAAGGGAGTTGTAGACTTCAAAGCGATGTCCTTGTCGGACACAGTCCAATTAGGATTCAAAACTTATAGAACTTTATCAGCAAAAAGGTTAACCTTTAATAATATTTATTTACTAAGCTAATAAATTGCGTTGTCCATGCCATCTATTATTAAAAATGTTTTAAGACTGGTTCTCCGGTTATTTCTCCGAGCAGATGAGGACAGTTGTTGTTGAAGCAAATGGACACCATGCCGTATCAATTTACTGGTACATTGGTTGATTTATTTTAAGTTCTCCATGATCAAACATCAGGTTCACAAGGCCTTTAAATTCCATTTGATCTCTGCATTTACTTAAGCTGGACACAAAATGGCTACTTCAACCTGGCTAATCTCATACAGTTGCGGAGCACTGTCCACAGCGTTACACGGTCTTCTATTCCCCAAGGCAGTATATCCATACTGCTCTTACTATCAAGTTATTTTTATTGAAGTGTGTAACAGGTGACTGAATATAGAGAGTTTGATTAGACAAGAGATAACTGCAAAGAAAAGCAGGAATGAGGACAGAAGGAGTGTAACAGGAACAGGGCTGAGCGGGGAATCTCTCTGAGGAACAGGATGTCTGGAGACACAATGTGCTTCCGCACAGGAAAAAGTGCTTTGCTTGCTTTGAGCATATGTTTGTGTTTGTGTGTATACTCACTGTGTGTTTGGGCATTGGGGGGAGCCCAGAGGGACTGTTCGGATCTGCGTCGTCCTTAAGGATGTGGTCTGTCCTCATGTAGGAGTCATACAGGCCGTCGCCGTGGCGTGCTGGAGGGGGGAGAGAGATATCAGTGTGTTAGCGTGGATCAAATCTGCAACTCAGACACACTCACAGGGATGAAAGCAATCTAATCTTCAGAGACAGAGGCAGACAATCGCTTGTTTGTACAAACCAAGCAAAGTCCCATTGATTATTTCACCGGTCGACCCACAAGTTCCAATAAATACATTGATACTCAAACGAGTTGGAATGGGCCAACAAATCCTTAGAAGTGGCCTAAGCAGGAAAGTCCCACTCTAGTGCGCACTGTAGAGGAGTGCGGGTGCAAACTATCTGCCACAACATCCTGAACTGTGTAAAGCCCATTATTGGGTGCATCACCATTCAATATAATGCATCCAATACACTGTACCCAAGGCCATGGCACCGACCTGACCAGCTTAGATAGGGCTTAGGGTCTCGGATCGCTAGCGCTGCAAGTGGTATTAATGGACTAATAGGGGTAACAGATGCCTCTGTGACGACAGCATCTTTCCGTCTGCCCATCTGTTCATTCAGGCAGAGTCATGTAGTGCACACACCAGGTGTGCTCAGAAATAGAGCTCATAGGGAGAGATGCAGGCACTTGTCAATCAACATTGCTGCATGCGGGTTCACCTCTCGTGGCCAAACGCCTAATGTAAGGTGACACAGAGTGGATGGATGCAAGGGACATTTGGGACTGTAAGAGGAAGCAGGTTTCTCAAATGACAAACCCCTCGCCAGCCTGCTGTTTGGTCTCAACGGCCATTTAGCTCACACACAAGTTGCCAGTTAAAACCAGTTATATCCAATAGCTGGAAATAAGGTCATAAAGAATAAAGAAATTTACAGGGCTATTGTGTGGGATTAGCTAATTAGCTAAAGCCCCAAAACTGTGGCAGGGACGGGTGTTCTCTCCCTGATACTCTTGTAAGCGTGTGCAGGTGCGTCAGAGCCCAGGTCCCTTTGCGCTAGCTCGTCAACAGAGCAGGTCCGGGACAGATTAGAGCTGCTGCCTGGATACAGATGCATTAGACCTGCACTGCAAACAGAGGCATTAGGGCTCCATTCACACAATATTAGGCAAGCACAGTCTCCATTAGCTCTCTGCAAACTCCTAATCGCTGAGTGGAGGCTCAGACCGTTTTTTGCTGCATCTGACGTTATTGTCAAAGCAAACTTTCCTGCAGAATTGTTTTTCACAAAACCCTCACAGTAACCAAACATCCAGCCTACTAAGTCCAGCTGGCGTTCAGCTCTGTGTAAGACCCCTCTCTTCTCTCTCTCTTCACATCAAAGGACCATTTCCTGTATGTGCAAATACACATGGCAATAAAAAGAATTCTGATTCTGATAGACAACCAGGTTCAAGCAAATAGACATTCTGCAGATCGTGTGTCATAAAACGTGTTGTGGGAGCGTGGCAGAGACACAGGCTTTAGTCCTCCTCCTCTTCCTGGTATCTTAAAGACTACATGTACAGAACATATGCACAGGACAGAGGCTCGAGGACAAAGTCCACTTTCACAGGGTTTACTGATATCTACTGTACGTGAAAATGTAAATATACAACAGGGACCCCGATGACGGTCAAAGTGCAAATTCTTAAAAATGTATCAGTAGCTGACACCGACATTGAGGATTATCAGTGATAGGAGGAGAGACGGTAAAGCGCTTATGGGGACAACATGAGAACAACTCGGCCGCTTCCTGGTCCGTCCTCCAAGACAAACACCAGTCTCGTGATTGATAAGGAGTTGCAAAGCAAAAGATAACGTGTTTTTTCAGACTTGAGCCGAATCAGTCCACACACACTCACTGGGTCTGGCTGGCATTTCAGCCCGAAACTGGGAGAGAGAAAACGTCTTCAGACACGTGATCGTTCTGTAGACGCCCGAGGCATGAGACTACAGCTCGACCCAGTAATGCACAAAGCTGTTAAGAACAAACACACGAGGAAAACCCGGAGGTGTGGACAAAGAATGCAGAACTCTTTGTTGTGGTTACCTGTTGCTATTGGGCCCTCTGGTTTTCTGCTTATTATCATCATGTTTACAGTTAATGTGTGATGCCAGCATCCGAAGTGAAGAAAAAATCCAGAGTTAAAAAAAAAAGTGGAAAAGTTCAACCTAAGAGTAGCAAACTTAGCTTAGAGCATTTACAGCTTCAACGTGTTCGCTAACGAGAGGAGTCCCGGTACCGCTGAGCTGCGGTTTCGACTGAGCTGCTCTCTCCTTTGTCTGGCTCTGTGTGTTAATGGATCCCGGATTGACAGAAAGCACCGTGTTCAGAGTGCTCCTCTCACAGTATTCCCGGCTCACATTAGCCTCGACTTGTGGCTGAAAAACCTGAGCAGGCGGCGTTGGGGGTGGGGGTCGTTTCCCTCTGTTAGCTAGCCAGCTAGCTTGCACAGCCACAAAAACAACGGTCCGTCGGAGAGCCGCTCCCTCCGTTAAAAATTGTCTGAGTCCAAATCTTACACGTCGGTGCTCTGACCCGTGTGCCCCTCGCCTGTCTCTGTCGGTGCAGTGGTTCGGTCCAGTGCACCATGCCCGTGCTTTAATCCCGGTTAGCTGACTTTGTAGCTAGCAAACAGCGATGCTACCACTCGGCGAAACCCCCCACAGGATGGTGTCCTTCTTCGGGACGGCTCAGGGGCTGCTTCGCTCGTCTGTCGTGGACGGCTAGCCTAAACGGCTAGCTCGCTAGCTTCGCTGGAGCCCCATGGTGAGTGCAGGAGCCGCCGGAGCATCCCTCTGTCATGAAAGCTTCCAGTGGAGTCAGAGCAATAAAGCGACGGTGTTCAATCCTCTCCGGTGTCCGCAGCACCGTCTTATCATCACAGCGGTGTGTTGTTGCTAAGGGCGTCTTCTTCTCCGAGCCTGTGGTCCGCAGCACGGAGCAGGGAGGGAGCGGGGCGGCGCTTAGCCTCCCAGCCGAGGAGCGCCCCACTGCGGCCATCTGGAGACCTGCAGCCAGCGTGCAGACTCGTATGTATCGCTACAGCATTAGTCAATTATTAATGAATTATTAATGACATAATGTGTGCGTGTTGGGGTAAGATAGCTAAATAAATAGATAGACAGACAGACAGACAGGTTGGTAGGTAGGTATGTAGGTAGGTGGGTAAATATATATGACATTCAACTTTTGTTCAACTAATTAAGTAGTTTATCAAAACTATTTGGATGATGGCTTAACGGTTGAGGCTGTTTTCAAATGTCTTTCTTCTAAAACATACGTATCCGCATGTTTTCATAGCTTGCTGTCATTGTAAATTGAATGACAACAATGCTCTTGCACTGCTGATCAGGCCTTTTTAAAGGGGGAGATGGACATGTCTTTTATTATTTTCTGACATATAATATATAAATATAATATGATATAAATCATAGAAAGAAGTGATTCATTAAGAAGATAACCTCCAGCTGAACTGATCATGCAAACAGCAGCTTTAGCGCTAGTAAGACGTCGCCTCAGTCCTGCACAGCGCTGCCCGTTCACTTTGCATACCCTGTTAGGAAAGTTGAACCGTGGATTGAAATTGGAGAGGATATGGAGATCTATACAGGTCCAGATATAGTTAGGGGCAGGGCAGAGGACAGACGAAGTGAGAGCACGCAGGCATGAGGAGGGGAACAGGCTAAATTCAGACGGTGTTACATGCTGGGCAGAGGGTGATGCTTATCTTAGCTCTTTCTCAGAGGTGAGAAGAGGGGGTTTGTCTATATTTGCTGCCATAAATAAGCATACTGACACAGTTTTAGGAGGTCCTCTGGGCAGCAGCCAGCCTTTAAGGCCACGCTGATTATTTTAGACGGTGGTGTTTAAAGAGAGTTGGGTGACAATGCCTATAAATTTGCACTCATTGCACTTTCCTCTCAAAAGGTTCAAGGTGTGAGTGTGTGGACTCTGATCACAGCCAGTGAATTTACAACCACAGCAAAAGATGGGGCCAGGTGCAGAGCTACCTATAGGTCCATGCGGGGGTCGAACGGGTTCTGGCTGTATTTGGTCTGGGAGCATGTGACAGACACTGACACCTGTGGGTTCACTGGTCCAACATCTTACTTTGAATGTCCTGTGTAAATGGAATCAGTCTAAACACAGTCGTATCAAAGATGGAAGAGCGGAACTGTGAGCGTCATGGTAAAATCTAAATGAATCATCATGTGAAGCATTCATTAAAACAAAATCTCACATGTGTCTATTTACACAGTTTATCATCTGCATGGTGAATATAATACAGGATGACGCCTCAGTTCAGATTGTGTATTGCCCTCTGCTGGTATTTTGAAAGCTGTACAAGCCGCCCTAGTTAACTTGGGTTTTGTCTGGATAATAACCGAGAAATGGTGGATGTCTGTTTTTGAGAAGCAAACAAACAATAACTCTGACTCCACAAGCACTGAACTCCTTGTTTTACTGTCTACATTATGATGACGGAGTCCATGTGATGTCTGTTATAACAGCTACTAATAACATTTCTTTTAAAATGAATTTATCTTTTATTACGTATTTCTTGTAAGGACAACATGTTAGTCAACATTTCTCGGAATGTGTTTATCAGCTGGTTAAGGGCCTCTGGTGTTCGGAAACCACTGAACTTATGAAACTTTGCAGATGTTCTAAGTAGAATGATCATGATTGATTGATCATGATTGAATCTCATACAATGTAACCTTGATCATGCTGTATCATATTCAACTGAATGAATCTTGGCCTGATTGCTTTAACTAAGGAATTGTCGCCTCGATCTCATCAGAAGATCCTGAACCTTGACTTTGTAACAACCCCAACCAGAGCGGGAGGGATGAGCCAAATGTATAACGACAAAGAACTGCCTCCCATCGGTGTGCATATTACAAACTAACCGTTGTCCTATGCACCGTACTCTGAGCATTAAAGTGTGACAATACTGTAAGAGAATTGGGTCTCGTTCCTCGTTGTTAAGGTGGGGTTGTAGAAATTGCCAGGACATGTGCCACAGCCACCCCACCAGTTCACAGTCTATAATGCTCCTATTAGGGGCTAACTAGTACCTCACCTACCACATGTGTTTCAGTGTTTTTTTTCAGCCCCTGGGTCTTTTCGATATTCTTTCTTTTAGATATATATACGTGTGTGTGTTTGTGTGTGTGTGTGTACCTATATTACATCCACAAACTCTCAATTATCAATGACGTGAATACAAACACAAGCATTTGAAGACATATTGTGTTCTCTCTTTCATTGTGTGTGTGTGTGTATAAATAAAGAGCACTGAAATAAAGAGATGACCTTGTTTATTTTATTTTGATATTCTGTACAGTTCTACCGATATATCTATACACACTTGTTCAAATAAAACAAAATGAATTGCCAAAAAAATGCTTTAAGTCTCAACATCCTACACATAATGTTTATCATGTGGATGGTGTGAAATATAATAAATAACACACACACAAACAGACAGGATTTGTTGGACAGACACACGTGTTAAGGAGATAGGGGGACAAGGGAAAAGATTTACAACACCGTCCAACACACGTGCAAAACCACCCACACACACTCAGGCACCTGTGTGCTGAAACACAGCGTATGCACAGGAGGGATAACACATGAAACAAAAGGCACTGCCAGCAGAACAGCTTGGGCTTTGGGTGGTGATGTTAGACAGGGTCTAGGATCACTGAGAAGCATGTGCTTATGGACAACGGGCCTCATTTATCAGTATGCGCACGGAATAAATAAAGAACCATCAGGATGTGTGGAAGTGTTCTGTAAATATTTTTTTTAAACGCACTCTGTTTTTACACATTTTCCAAAACAACCCAGTTGTAATGTTATAGTTGTCTGATACTAAATGTGCACTAACTGTGCTATATGTTCTAATATTTGGTAAGTGAGGCCCAATTATGGAGTGCTGATGACACACTCAGCATGAAACAAAATTCACATTGCCCTAAAAGAACACACACACACACACACACACACACACACACACACACACACACACACACACACACACACACACACACACACACACACACACACACACACACACACACACACACACACACACACACACACACACACACACACACACACACACACACACACACACACGATACCAAAGGAATATTAATATCTGTAATAACGACAAAGTTAAACCTTGTCTCTCTTTTTCCAGTGTCATAACACATATGCATTACAAACACATCGTTGGTACATCATAGCCATTATTATGCATTTTATAGAATTTTATAGTTTCTTTTTTTGGGTGAAAGGTGGGAAGATAAAAAGAAAAGGAAAACAGAAATGCATGCCCAGACCCCAGAGTTGTGGGCCATTCAGTGACCTGTATCAATATGTGCAAAACAGAAGCGGGTTTCATTTTTACATAACCTACCTTTAATTCAATAAACTTCCAAAATGTCTCTGTTCCCTTTAAAATTCTGTCAATAGATCTGATCCTCTAAGCTTTGGTCTAAACAAAACTCCTCTCACATTCAGTTACAACCCATATCCCATAACGTTGTATGCAAAGTGTAAAATCTGTAAATTGTCCTGTCCCTGTATTTGCAGGTGGAGTTCATGCAAGGTGGGTTAGATCAGGATTCGGGGGGGGGGGGGGGGGGGTGTCTCAGTTTGGATCATGTGCCTTTTAAAGGAGCAAGGAGAAAGGTGATAACCGAGTCTGACTGAAGATCCCTCTTCACACACAGGTCCTTCACATGGCATTTAACTGAACAGATGAGAACTGAAGTAGGGTGAGGCTTCTCTTTCCTACTTTAAGTTTGCTCTTTGCTCAACACATGCTCCCTGAGAGAGTGGATCTCGCTTTCTTTCCTTCCATTCCTTCTTGTTCTAAGCGTTGAAAACAAACACAACTGTCTGCTTCCTACCCTTTGTTTAAGGTAAAGCCCTGGTAGCCAGAACCTAACCTCTATAAACAGATTCTGCTTGTGTATCTGCAGAATCCGTGGGCGAGGGACATGGTTTTGGGGCTGGAAGCCTTCTTGTTTCTGTCTCTAGTTTGACCAATCAGGTGTGACCAGGCCTTCAATCGTCATCATTCGATAGCCAATGGGCTCCAAGATTGGCAAGTACCTCAAAGTAACCCCCCCCACACACACAAATTCACACATATTCCAATCAAGCATCCTGTGAGAACCCTATGCACACCGGTTCTGATATCAAAAAAGAGAAGCACACAGTATGATTGTCCTTCCATCCCACACAGATGCAGCAAAAAGTAATCATGCCTTCTGTTTCTATTCTAACTATGTGCAGAGGGGATGAGCTGAGAGACTCATGCATAAGTAACACTTGCAGTAGCAGCAGCAGCAGTAGCAGAAGAAGGTGGAGTCTTCAAAAACACCATTGATTCACATCAGTCCCAAATGAAATCTCAAGTCTCACCCACAGAAAGTGTTCGGAACTTTCTGTTTGTGTCCTTGGCAATGAAAACACTACATGTCCGACCAGCGAGCAGACCACACACCCTGTAGAGTCTCACGCCGCCGCCAACCCCCGATTCTCTCCTCAGGGAGATAATGGAGCTTGTGGGGGGGGGGGGGGGTTGAATACGTCCTGAGAAAGTGTGCACGTCTGTGTGTGTGTGTGTGTGTGTGTGTATGGATGTGGAGGGGGAGGGGGGACGGGGACGGGGACGGACACAAGTTCAGCTCCGGCCCCAGTCTCTGAATAGATGGCTGCGTCAGTCTCTCCCTGAATAGAGGTCATAAGGTAGCAGGTGAGGGGGTCAGGGGTCATGTTGTCGCAGGGCCTGTTGTAGCTTCTGTCGGTACATGGCATATTTATGCCCCACTGCCCGCACGCGCTCCGCCTCCTCTTTCCCCAGGAATACCAGGAAGTTTTGGAGCTCAGTGACAGAGAACGCATGATACTGTTGGAGAATATGAGAGGAACAGATTAATATAGTTTTTCTATCGTTACAACTTTTGCCTGTTTGCGTATATGTTTCTGTGCTTTCTCACCTGCACCTCTCCAGTCTCCTTTTCCTTCAGGACAAAGGTGAGCTGCTCTGGTTCAGGCCCGGCAACCAACCTCTGAAGAAGAGGACGCTCACACAGAGTAAGCTTCTGGAAGAGATCTGCACACACAAAGAAAAGAACCACGTTATTCTATAGTGTCGCTTGATATTCGGATTCAGATGAGCAGGGGATCGTTTTCCTCACCCTGTCCGTCGCGGTGCATCTGCCTGTACAATGCGAATTTGCTGGGATTGTCCAGCACCATGAACTTCTTCAGCAAGGCCTGGATGACCTCTCGGGTGGTGGTCTGAGATCTGATGTGGAGCTGCTTCACACAGTCGCTTGGTAGGTAGAAGGATGTTCTCTTTTCAATCTGACCGCAGTCCGTCTCCTCTTGTTCCTCAGACGTCGCTCGATCCCTACCGGCCGTCTGCCGGGGCGCTCCCTCTGAACCCGCCGCCTCCACAGAGGGGACTGTGACTGGTCGACTGAGCCTCAGGTGGACCTTAATGAAACCTGTGAAGGATCCATCTGAAGCCTGGAACACACACACACAGAGAAAGAGGGAGATGGTAAGAGAGGGGAGGCCCGTTTCAGCATTGATATGTGAACTGTAGCAGGTCTGAGAAGAAGTACTGATAATAACTTTAAGAGTTAGATGGAGCCTTTTGAAGTGTCCATGGTCAAGAAACTGAGCCCTAAATTGTGTGCTGCACATAGAAGTGCTGTATGAATGTGCGTGTGAATGGGTGAATGGGACTTGTACTATCAAGTGCTTAGAGAGGTAGATAAGACTGGGAAAGTACAATATAAATACAGACAATTTACCATTTAATACTTTACTGATACTGCAGCCAGCAGATGGTTAGCTATCCTAGCATAAGACTGGAAACTTCTAGCCTGGCTTAACAAATGTTTTCAAAACACATTCATTAAGTGGAATACGAAACCAATGTCTACTTTTATTTGAACCCTGACCCAAACCTGTGATTACTCTTCAGGCACAGACCTGCAGGTGTGCTTACTATGGCACAACACCGGTCTTTAGGCTTAGTTAACCTGCTGCTGCCTCAGGATTCATATTCTCTGCACAGACATGGAAGTGGTATCTACTTGAAAGTAAATGAGTACGTTCCCTGAAATGTAAAACTAGTCCTTCAAAGTAATATACATATTATACAAGCAAGAAATAAATTGTAGTATCTTCAATTGTATATCACAGTGACTTTATGTTTATGACATCGTGCATCTTAAACAGTTATTTCACTGCACTTCACCTAAATTCAAACTCAAACTAATATCTTGCCTTTTTCATCTTTGCAATCACTTATTGTTACCGCAGGCTACGTTATTTACAAGCTAGATTTCCTGTTTCTATTGTATAAAGTAAGAAAGTGAGGAAGCTGTGAAAACCCAGGTTCATTGTTGTTACTAATACACAAACACCAGCTTCAGAACTCACCAGTTTCATGCCATTTTCAGTGACTTGAGCGTTGTACTCTTCTATCCTGGTCCGCACCTCTTCCGCCGACAGCTCTTTCGTCCCTCCCTCCTCTTCCTCCTTCGTCTCAGTCGGCTGTAACATGAGAGAAAGAAGAGAACATGTCAGCACTGAAGGAGCAGAGTTTGAGTAGTATGATGGATTGATTTTGTATACCCAGCAGATGGTGCTACTTCCCCCACCACAAGGGATGTAGCAAACAAATGGTGTTTCTCATGTTGCTCAAGTTAGTGAAGTTTCATCTAAAAACAGCCATCACCTTGAAAACCTTTAATGAAACCATTCTAACTGATTTGCAGGTATACGCTGTGTTATGTTCTATAGAAAACCAGACTATACAGCATCCATGCAGTTTGCTGCACCATGTGGTTCTCAACTACTTGTGACAACACTTTTCCATCCTCCATCTTTGCCTTTCTCAGAATATGAGCCCAGTGCCCTGACTGCAGCTGAGGAGGATTCTTCTTCCCCTTCACAACACTGCAGCTCTGTACGGAGACAGGAAACCCTGTGAATGGAGCTAACCCCACATGCAGCATCATTCAGAATATTGAGAGCGGTGCATCCCTTTCACTGTTACTCACTTCCTGCTGTGAGTAGGAATGAAAGAAAAATTAAAGAGAGTGAGGGAGGCAGCAATGAAATGAGGATGAGTGGGAGGGAGTCAAAGAGTGGGAGGCAGCGGAGGAAACGAGTAAGGGGTAAGGAGTGATGAAAGAGCGGCTGCTGAGCCAGCCTTAGCAACACCGAGTTTGACTAGGTTATTTATAGTACAGTGGGATGCACGGCCGCTATCTCACAATAGCTTTTTTTCTCCTCCGTTCTCCTGTTCGTTTGCATTTTTCTGGGGCAGAGAGAGAGAGAGGGAGAGAGAATGCAGGACAGGGATGCTTCCTGAAGGGGAGTCCTCAGGTTGTGTGATGAAGTCACTCTTTCATTCAACAAAGATGCAGTGTGTGTAAGTCTGTGTGTGCGCGCTGTATGCACTTATGGGTTGTGGCCTTTTGTGGAAATGAACTGCACCGAGCACAAGTGTAGCGGAGTTCACGCAGGTGGACATTCAGCGAAAAGAGGAGACGTACAATATGTAACTTCGGCTGCTTGAGTCTCTCTGTTGAAACGAAAGACAACAAAGACCTTGTGTGCTGACATTTTGATCATGGGATTTGTAGATCTACCTGTGGCGACTCGGCTGCAAATCAAGTTCATAGATCCAAGTGTCAGCCGACTGGTAAACTGGCTGACTGTGTTGTTTGCCCCAGAAGTTGGATGAGGTGGACAAACTCAAGGGTTAAGCAGATATTATCCAAACGAAAAGACGACAAATACAACCCAGCTTGTTACCTTAAATAAAATTGGGGATTTCTCTGGGTTTGAACATTGTTGGAAATCAAGGAATATTACAAATTACATCTTAACGAAAGTACTGGATATCAGAACACGTGTGACTGGTACAATGTTGGGTAGAGAGGGGAACCTTAGGTATTTGATGGAGCTGATTTGTGACTACATTTTCTTCCAGGCATAATCAGCAAAGTGAAAAGAACGCTGCAGGAAATCCTGTGTTTGTATACAAGTTTCTAAATGTATCAGAGGCACTGCCCTCCCTCTCTGCATACCAGGGAGAGTGGTCAGAGGGACAATAGAGCGGGACAATAGTGCAGCTTCCGCCATTTAAAGTTCCACAAAGTCCCGAGAAACTGCCCGGACTGGACCTGGTCATGTCGGAGCCAATGACCGGCCAGGCACAGAAACAGAGAGATTTAAAAACAGGGGAGTTTAAGCTGTTTGCTCTGTGGTGACAACAAGAAAACCCTGATTTATGAAGTGATAAAAATAAAACTCCTTCACATTCCCTCCGGCAGATCATCTGTTCCCATGTTCTCTTTTTACTCATTAGTATTAACTGAGTGAAACAGTAACTATGTGTGAAACCTTATTTAATTTTCTTCAGATATGTCATTACTGCTCCAAATTCACATAGACAATTTTGTTTACTATTTATTTGTAGTGCTCATAAAAGTTCAGAGATCACACTTTATCTTTTTATCATGTTGCTTTACTTCAAAGGACACAGATCTGTAAGTGTAACCACTGCCTGCTTTGTCAATTAACTTTATATATTATATTACAGGTGACAGAGACAGGACCTTGTCACGTTTCCCTTTTTAATGTGACTCAGATGAGATGCAAGGCAGCTTAAATGTGTGAGATATCTAGGGCTGTTACATAAGGGACACACACACACGAATATGCCATGTAGATACAGCCTCAGGGAGACACTGGTAAGTTTTGATGCTCTCACTCTGATGAGATCAGACAGCAGAGGTCATACGACTGCTTGAAATGTCGCTGCAAAGAAATCAGTATTAAAATAATGTGTGTGCGTGTGTGTGTGTGTGTGTTTGGTTGACATCATGATCTCCAGGAAACACTAGACTCTAGGGATCTATTACCACGGGCCTGTAAGTCTGACGACGTAATGATGATGGGCTCTGCCAGAACTGAACTAACAACCAACCAACAATCAAATAATTAAAGCTAAAAGGAATGTGGACAGAATGCAACAATTCTAAATCAACAGGCATAAGACACAAAAACACACACACACACGCTCACACACAGACCCAATACATATGCACATACGCTCATAACGTGTGCAAGCAGGACGCATTCACTGGGTCAAGTGTCGAGAAGGAGAAGCACAATCCAGAACACACACTGATTCTATTTCACAGCTCAGTTCTGAGCCAGCAGTATACACGCAAACACACACATACACACACACAAACTCACACATACACACACACACAGGGGTAAACATTCTCAGACTCTTCGCAAATAAAAGGTAAAGAATATAACTGATGATGAAAAATCAGTAATTTGTTGTGTATTAACTGGTCCCAGTGCTTAATCTAACTACTGGTTACAGTGTTATAATCTAGCTGCCAATCTGATGTGAAGAGGAGTGGAGTTGTACAAGAATAGAAATGATCATTGTAAGTACCAGCACTTCAGAACTGTACAGTTCATAAGTGCTGTAGTGAGTCCTCCTCAATAACAAACAGGTAATAGTGTTTCCTATGTTCCCGAGTGTTCGAGCAAGCAGCCAACATATCTGAAAATGTGTCTTGTAGCTGACAGTGATTTAACTCATTCCTTCTCACTGCATCAAAAAGCAGACCAGAGAAAATTGCACGTACCCTCCTGCTCTACAGTGGCACACTCATGCACGTGCACACACACACAAAGCAGGCTGGCTTATCTGGAGCAAAAGGCTCAGCTCTGGAAATAATTCATAAAGAAAAGAGGATCTAACTTCCCCTTCAACTGTTTTGATGAACGTAGGCATCTCCCTGTGTGTCCGTGGACATGAATGCGGGACAGACTCAATGAACCCTGATGTCTTTCACACAAAGAAAACAGGATAATGTCTCACAGGATGTCACACGCGTTGTTTGCATATCTCTTTTCCATATTCAAAACAGAGGACAGAACAGACATTTTCTGCAGGGCTACAACACAATTACTTTAAGGATGAAGAGCCATCCCCTCCCATGCGCTGAACCTTATAGTGCAGCTTTATTATTTTTCATGGGATATTCCGGTGGCTGTGTGGTGCCAGTGATATCGGTCCCCATCAGCTGGCAGCTTCTGAGCCGGCAGCCCAGACAAACTAACCCCAATACCCTCTAGTCTTAGTGTGACGGCAGTCCTAACACCACACGCTGACAACACAGCTGGTCAATTATTCAGAGATTATGCCTTCCTCGAGTCAGACACCAAAGGCACCGGCAGGACAAGGACAGTAGGAACAGGGCTGATCGGGTTCTGCACGAATGCAAATCTCTTTGTAGTGTGAAGAAGGTCAACCCCAGGCTCTGTGTGCGCATGGAAACACTTTCCTCATTTCCATCTGCCTCGGTCCGTCTTCCACTATAGAAAATCATTGAATCACCTGATTATGCATCGAGACCCATCAACAAACACGCATCGCCCCCCCGCAGAGCCAGCAGCAATGTGCACGCTGCAGATACACAACAGTATATATATACTGTAGTAATGGAATATACAGTAGAGCAAAACGAAATCTCAGGACGTGCAGAGCGGTTGCCAACAAAACCATGAGTTGCTATGGTAACTGGGGGAAATGGTTTGCCACAGTGAAGTAGTTGCTCTGCACACACACAGGTTTGCGCAGCTATCCTTATTAGGACTTTGCACCGACTTCCATCCATTGTGGGCAGCCTAAACAAAACCATATCCCTTACTATAACCATGTAGTTCATGCCTAACCTTAACTCTTACCTAACACCAATTTACAAGTTAGTCCTATCCTTAACCAGGAGCTCAGGAATTAGGTTTTGCCACATTAGGTCCTCATGAGGTCTACTTGTCCTGATAAGGTCAGTGTTTATAGTTTGAACTGACACACACACACACACATACACACACACACACACACACACACACACACACACACACACACACACACACTATCGTTCTCTCTCTCATTCTCTAGTCACTGCTTCGTTTCTACGGAAGCCTCTGCTACGCAGTGAGGACTAGAACCCTTTATGGATCCTGTAGGTTAAAATCATTAGCTTAGCATTTCCGCTACTACACAGCAAACACATGATCTCTGTTGACTTTCCGCCTGAGACCTCGTCAGTCTCCAAACAGCTTTTGCACTGTGAGGCTGAATCTACGCTCGTCGTTCACATGATGAACTTGCTGCCAAAAGGCATCACGGTAGATGCACAGGGCTGACAGGAGGGCAGATCAATGTTACAAAATGCACGGGTGATGGAAACCCCCTTCCTACACAATCACACACAGACCTAGTGGCCTATTTAAGCACGAACTCTACGACTTCCTCTCCACACTTCTGCTTTTCGTCTGTATGCTTTTTGGTATAAATGGCCCCATGGCCCAGCTGAAACATCAACCCTCTGACCCACCTGAATTTTTCTAACTCTTAATATGTAAATTATCAGAGAGTCAGAGTGCGATCCTGATTCTGTACCTTAGGTGCCCGCCTTGGCTTGCGGAAGAACGAGGTCTTGGCTGTGAAGAAAGTGAAGTCTTCGCTCTCATCGTCCAGGCTGCAGTACCCGCTGCTCATGCTGTTACTGCTGGTCATGGAGGGGGTCGGCACTGTATTGACAGTCATGGAGCGGTCCAGGGTTGTACGGCACCCGAGCGGCACGTTGACGGCTTGAGGAAGTGCTGGTTTATCTAGAGAAGGGCCGGGCTGATGCTGACACTCAGCCAAATCAGAGTCTACAAGCATACAACTGTCCTTTGCTCATCCAGAAAAAGTCAGCGCTCCTCTGCTGATGCATCCAGAAAGTTTACGTCCCCCTTGTGACGGCGAGACAGGTGAACCCGGCTCAGATTCTGCGCTGTGCGTGCCACAGGAGAGGGGACCAGGAAATCCGAGAGTGAGCACAGACTTGTCACTTCCTCCTGATGTGTGTGTGTGTGCGTGCTCTCACGCTGTCACACACCATGCAGCAGATGCACCTGGTCATTTGCAGCTACACACTGATACACGGCATGTGAGCATCTCACACACGCACACAGGCACACACGGCCATCATGGAGTCAGTTTACAGGCTGGTTTCAAGTTAACCCAGCTCACCTGAGAGCACCTGTTACACCTGCAAACAAACGCTTATAAAAGCATGCATGCAATACCACATCCTGCTTTGGTCTGGCTCTGTGTCTCTGTGGCACTGCACTGCTGTAGGTTCAGTTCAAGTCCTGGTTGCAGCAGCCGCAGCTCAGTTATGATGGCATTTTTGTGTGTGAGCATCCATTCGTCCCATGAGTCCAGAGGAAGCAGCAGCAGAAGCTCTCTCGGCCACAGCAACAAGACGCTCAGCAGCACCGCTCTACCTCCTCTCTACTCCTCTCTCCGTTGCTTTGGCAATACTCGAGACAGATGCCTCCCACTCAGCCTTGCTCTATTTCTCTCCTCTCCTCTCTCTCCTGCTATGCTCCCTCAGTCGCTTGAAGCCTTGCTCAACCATCTGTGTGTTATCAGCCTGCAAACACCTCCTACTCCTCCTCCCTCCTCCCATCTCTCTCTTTCTGTAAGCGAGTGTACTCTGCAGAGTATGACCACTTCCTCTTACACGAGAGAGAGAGAGAGAGAGAGAGAGAGAGAGAGAGAGAGAGAGAGAGAGAGAGAGGGAGAGAGAGAGAGGTAAGGGTGAGTAAAAGAGAAACGATGCTGACTGAGAGATATAAAGCCTTGCAGCTACTGTTATTCATACATCAGAGCAGCGGTGACAGGAAGCAGCTCAGAGGTTGTGAAAGATGGCTGCATTCTGCTGCAGCATCCAAAGGACTAGATATCATTCACAACCACCACAAACACGTGGCTTTTACACAGTAACACAAACTAATGTGGATGTCAACACTGAAATCCTCAGGGACAATACAGTTACAGTACAGAAAAACCCGGAAGCATCTGCACCACCTCTGCTGAGTTGTTGGTGGAGGGGTTCGCTCACAGCGCTTAAGGTGAGATTCAGAAAATAATGACTGATTGCCATCAGGAATGAGATCCCAGTGACCTCTGACCCCACTCTGACCCCACAATCTGCCCTCTGACTCTGGCAGTGACCCCCTGTCAACAAAGCAGCTAATGCTGCATTCACAGTTGAGATTGATTGTGTGTGCGTGCGTCACTCAGCACATATCTGTTTGTGTGTAATGTGATTTGTAAAGTGTGCTCAGACATGGAGGTACATGCTGCTGGAGAACAGCAGCTTGCAGGGACAGTGTCTCTGTGTTCATCTGATGTCCCCCCGGTAGGAGTCAGACAAAGAGAGATTACCTGCAGCTCTGCTCCTTGCGTCCATCAGTGTAATCACCATGGGAGAGGGCAGCGTGCAGAGGGGGGTGTAGGGGTCAGAGCGCTACACACAAACACACATGCATGCATACTGAACAACCCTTCTGCTGGCTTCAAATCAATGGTGTGGGGCGAGTCTGCTGCATGTGCCTTGTTACTGCAGCAGTGTCTGTGGGACCTGAACGACCCCCACAAACACACAGAGCCGCAGCTATAAAACAGACTGAAGAGCAGAGAGGGGGCCGCAGGACACAAACTGTCAGCTGTCCTCTTGTCTGCAGCACTAGGACTGCACTCTATGGAACAAAACAGGGGTGTGGAGAGAGACAGGCCCTCAGTCTGAGTGTATATACCTCCGATACAAGACATCCTGAACACTCACTTAGTTCTGACTTCCTGCTCATCATCTTACATGGTCATTGAACCGGCTGAGAGGAGCAGTGGTTACGCTGAAGATAACTCATGTGCCATTATTGTGTTCCAGCAGATTTTGTATAATCAAAAAAATGAGGACGCTTTTGGATAAAAAATGACTATGGCGTGAGCGGCTCCTCAGATGTTTGCTGAAATACATTTAGTAAAATTTACACTGTATATCCTCCTCCGCACTTGCTCTAACTCTCACAGTCCACATGAATGTGATCTAAATCAGTGTTATTTGTTCTAGCTCTGTAGATGCGTAGTATTACCTGGCTCATGACCAGAGGTCTAATTTTGTGATATCTGCCTCCTGGCCATAAAGTAGCTGCCAACATTCTTGTGCACACCAGCTGCATATGGACATCCAGTTCTCTCTCGAACACGATATGTGAATTCAAATAGACTTACATATATTGGGTGCAAATCCTTTGCTGGATATCTAGTGGCGTATACAGTGAGTATGAGAGATGGAGTTTTAGATTTTAAGTGATCCAAAATATTAAATTAGCATAGAAAAACATCTGAGAGTATCTGATGGAGGTCCCTATATAGAATACATTAAGATTAAGATGCATTTATTTGCACAGGCACACTCATGCAGGTAGGGAAATTGAACCACTGCTTTTAACCCATCTGTTGCAGGACACACAGAGCAGTGAGCAACCATGTATGGCGCCCGGGGAGCAGATGTTGGGGGAGTAAGGTGCCTTGCTCAGGGGCACTAGACTGGGTAGGGAGAATCCTCTTGGATTTTTGGACAGATCAATCCAGGTTTGTCTTTTTGTTGTTTCTCCGTGGAGTCGAACCAGATACGAACCAGAGACCTTTTCTGCCCATAGTCCAAGTTTCTGCCACTAGTCCACCGCCTCTCCTAAAGTGAGTTTCCTGGAATAGTGATTAATCTAATTAGTTTGCTGAGGCAGTGATGATGTTAGGATCCACTACTGCTTGAATAAATTCTACATGATGGAGAGACTCCAAACAGAGAGATGAGAGAAGAGGCAATGAGAGTAGAGAGCAGGCAGGAGTGAGGGAGTCACACATCAGATGCTGAAGTGACGTATGGGAGAACATTACGTGAACACAAAAAGCAAATGAGCGCATATATTAATATATAAGTAGACAGTCAAGGAGTTGGGACAGGTTGTGGTGAAAGAGGAGGGTGGTTATGTAAAAGTGTAGGCTTGAGGAGACGCTTCAGAATGAACCCTGACATTACCCAACCCTGACTCACATACACCTCTGCACCACAAACACACACACATACATGTTCAATGAAAGTGTTCCAGAAATAACTTAAAGACCCTCATCCCAAATCCTATAATGTTATGTAATTTGCCTTTGAGTTGCTCACCTTGTGCTGAGGGCCTGTGGAGGAGCGGATGCTGCTGGGAGAAGGAGTTTTGTCCCCTTGTCTGTCCCTCTGGTTGCAGTCCAGCTGGACCTGACGCTGACATTCCAGGTGACAGGTGTAGCTGCAGTCTGAGGAAGATGAACACACATGAATCAGAGAGACCAGCACACAGAGTGGAACAGAAGCAGTCACTGGAAAGCTCTGTGGTATCACCTGTTAGAGAGCATAATGATGATCAGTTGATCAAATATGAGCAAACACACAACATGGCCTTTGATCTGTTAACTACCTCCCTCTAGTGGTCATTGCAAGACTCACATCCTCAAGCAATTAGACTGCATAGACAGACTGACAAATCATACCAGTCGACACATGTTTGTGGGTTGAGGGAAATAGATAAAAAAAAAAAAAAGAATTTATTATAATTGTAATAAAGTAAATTACCTGCACACACAAGAAACCTTAATCAAATATTGTTACAAATAAATGAAATACCAGTTTTAACCAAGCAACTTAACCTACATATTAATCCTTCCTAACATCCATTGACCCATCATAAAATAAATATTATATATTACACATTTAATAACAACATATTGTACAAGGAGTAAAGATCATCTTTACTCATCTATAATGAGTGGGTACATTTAAATTAAAGGCCACAAATGTGAAACTGTATATCAGCCCTAAAACTTCCCCAAAAAGATTCACTGGTGTTCTTTAACCTTTAGTTGGCTTGTTTTTGCCTTGTGCACTTCATTGTAGCAGGGGCTTTTCAACTGAGACACGCAGCCTCAAATCTCACTTCTCAGTTGCTGAAGTAATCCTTGAAAAAGAAAAGAGATTTTAAAACCGGATGGGCAGAGAGAGGATTGTAGTTTTGGGGGAATTCTGAGTCAGAGCCTTTTTATGGACCTCAAGAAGGAAAGCTTCTTAAATAAAACCCAGTAGGTGATATGCAATCGGCAAGATTGAATCAAAATCATGAAACCATTTAGTTATTATTCTGTTTAGCTATAAATATTTCACTGTAACCATGGCAACAAGCTGCTTGATGCAAGGTAGAGTCGCGCTGTACTTCAATAAGGTCAGTGAAAGATTATTGTTGATATTTAGCTATAAATTCATGCTTAATATCCAATTGGTTGACAGAAATGAATGCCTCGTCTATTTTACATTGAAAATAGTGAAGACTGATAAGTGAAGTAGGGACAAGGAGGAGTGAGGAGAGAGAGACAGGACAGGGCTGGCAGACAGTAGAGACATGTCCAGAGACATGTTGGGAGAAAGGGTGTGAAGGGGAAGGGCTGCGGTTGTCTCGCTGACAGCAGGGATGTGTCGAGGAAAGAGAGTTCAGATAAGGGATGCGCTGCTCGTGACAGTTTTGGAGGTCACCACGAAAAGAGAGAAGGAAAGGAAACACATAGGGGAAGGGAAGAGAGAAACTCCTATCCTGTCATCACTTTATTCATTCCATCAGAGACTGTGCTTTTACCTCTATTTCACCTATTGAAAATAAATGCCTGACATTTTAAGAAATATGGTATTTTTTGCCAAGAGTTGGATGTGAAGACATGGTTTTAGTCTCTGTGATACCTGGGATGACAGTGTTCATATCCAGGATATTTTAGCTTCCTTCCTTGACAGTGGGAGGAAGTGGAGGTGCGTCGTCCATCTTCATATTCAGTCTATGCTTTGTACAACGAAAGTAAACATAGGAGATCGGACCTACTTTTAAAAACAATGTCCCAACGCAAGACAAGTGGACAAAACCTCCGTAGGGTACCTTTAAACTTCTTCAACCCTTTTTCTCAAATCAGAAATCAGTGATTGTGTTGGGTGGTGGCTTCTTAAAGGTCGCCTTGGCGGCTCAGCCTTTTTGATAATTCGACTGGGCGACAGGAATTGGAAAACTACAGGGAAAATGGGAGTAACGTAGAGGAGGGTAAACCTTTTCTTTTCCTGTTCCACACCCACAGTATGATACACCGCTGTCAGCAACTCGTGGTTCACCTGGGATCCAGATTTCTCCCACACTGATAAGAAACAGGGTTTCTGTGTCACAGAAACTAGGATCAGATGTACCTCCTCGAGATGCAGCATCAGGAATGTGAGTGTTAATGAGCCGATGTGATGGTGGGACCCAGCAGGTCACACCCACTGAGCAACTTATTAGGGCCCCCTTTACACCTTGTCATGTAATCATTCAATCATCCATCCAGTCACCGGAGTGCAATTCATAAAATCATGCAGATGTACTGTAGGTCAGAGCCTCTGTTAGTGTTCACATTAAACATCAGACTGTGACATGAGTGTTGTTGCCTTACGAGCAGGTTTGAGTGATTCTGACTCTGCTGATCTCCTGGGATTTCCCCACAAAACAGTGAAGCGTTGATTAAGAATGGCGCCAAAAAACATCCAGTAAGCAGCAGGTGTGTCCAGACACCTTGAGGGACGTCAGAGGGGAACAGCCAGGTTGGAGGTAACTAAAGCTATGGTAACAAATCTAACAACACTCTGGGAACACGTCGGGCTAAAAGCAACACAATGTAGCTTTTACTGAGCAGCAGCGCCCTCCTCAGCCACACATGATGATACATTCTATAAGGGTCCGTGTCCCAGTGTTTAAGTGGTTTTCATGTAGAAAAAAAAACTAAAACAAACATAATGCAGGAGTTCACTACCACTCAAGAAAGTTAGGCAGAGCAAGAACAGACATTCAGGGTGAGGCGTGGGAATTAAAGCTGCACCATTCTCCCTTTCACACTCAGTGTACCATTAAACAAATGTTTAAAGTTGCTTTAATAATATCAATCACTGTTTAATGTCCCAGCCATCTGAGTATTGTTGCTGACCACGTGGATATTCATCTTCTCTTAGTGGCTTACAGCTCATGATAACTAACTTTGTCTCAAACTGATTTCATGCACATGACAGTGAGCCCAGTGAACTTCAGGGGCTTCCCCAGTCACCAGCCCCGGAGTGAGGTAGAGGAAGGGGAACTTGGCTGTGTGAATGTACAGCTGACGAATCAGCTGATGATGTGAGGCAGTCATGTCAACATGGAGCGTGGAATATTAAAAGACAGTTTCCAACATCTTGTGCAATCCATAGAGCAAAAGGAGGAACTGCTCAGTGATGGTTTGGGTTTTCCTTATAAAGATCCTGGTCAGTTTGAGCAGGCTGACAGTTACAATCACAAAGAATTGCCAGGGGAAGAATTAAAGAGAAAATAAAAGAGGAAGCCACCGCAAAATAACACAGTTTTTTGTGTGATAGTGGTTTGGATCAGAGACAAGTCTTGTCTTGAAATGTCAGTCCCCGCAGGGCTTCCCTTTTGCTCTGCTGTGGAAAGTCCTGTTATACCCACGGTCATATAGGGAAGTTGCTTGAATTTGAAAGTGCTGATCAGGTCCACTTCTTTGAACCAAAGAACATTTCTTATTAGGAAAGCCCCCAAAAGTGTATACTCCACATGCATGTAGATATTTTTAGAAGTGCTTTCTTTCCTTCCGGCTTCTGATTCTTTATTAGACTGGAAAATACCTTTTACTGCGTATATGATTTCTTTCGGTTCTTCCTGGGAATGTGCTTGAGTCCCTGTGACAGTCCCTTAGTCTGTTTTTAGGTTCTAGGGCAGAGTCTTTTTGATGAGCTTGGTTGGAAGCTCTTGGGCCCTGTGCTCCGATCCTATAAGAAATGCTCTTTTCTGGACGGCACACTCTCTCACAGCTTCACAGCGCATTTTCTTATTTTGGGTTTATTCATCCAACGTCTCCCTCTCACTTGAATCATGGTGCCTCACTCATACACACAATTTCCATAGAATCTTTAGTTCAGTCTGCTGTTAATGATTCTATCCATTCATTATCCATCCAGCTTATCCTTCTGAGGGTCGAGGGTGGAGCTGGAGCCCATTCCGTCTGACATTGGGCGGTGGTGGGGAACAGCCTGTACATGTCAAAGGCCAATATACAGACCACTCACTTACACGTCCTACGGCCAATTTAGAGACTCCACTTAACCTAACCCTCTTAATTATTCCACTTTATTTTAAATATACAACTTGCCATTTGCCTTCATCCTTCCGTCTACTCTAGGTTTGGTCATAGCTGGAGAGCCAGGTCACAACAGTCACACACAATTTTCACACAGAATTTCTCACTTCTCTAATATTATACATATTTAAAACAATTCTACACGCAACATGTCATCATATTCTTTATAAAAGCCATTTACTGAGGAGGTTCCTTTTATCTTAGGTTGACTGTTAGTTAGAAGGATTACGCAACAGGACGGATTTCCACGAAACGGGAAATATTAGACATTAAGGATTTCTACAGAAATAGTGAAGGGATCTAGAAGAATAAATCAGTCGAGCTTAGGGAACTGATATGTATGAGGTGAGAAAGTAGTTGCTTTTTTTGATGATTTTCTTAATGGGGCTTTTGGTAGTTGTGTGTACACATATGAGATCCATTCCAGTATTATCATGAGTCTGAATTATATGTTTTAAAACTGCTATTTCCAGTGGGCTACTGTGCTCCTGCTAAAAATGCAATATGAGTGTGGTGTTTATAAATAAGCATGGAGCCCTCCTTGAAGGGAACATCAAAGAGATGATGTATTAATGTTGAGCCATAAACACTCATCAGGGTCTGTTGCTCTGCAATGAGCCCTAATGTCTAGTGTGTGCCTGTGTGTGTTGTCTCAACAGGAGAAGAGCTGTTGTGTTTTGTATTATCATGGTAGACCGGCCTCGGTGGCTCCTTCACGGTAGAAGATTTGTACACACACACCCCCTTTGTCTCTCTTCCCATCATTCCAGTAAGACTGCTTTTCAGCTGACACTGCCTCCAGACAGAGCTGGACGATGATGCAGGGAGATAGACATGGAGGCAGAGGACGCACTGTGACTCTCCACCATCGCAGTGGAAAGAGGTGGAGGGAGCTTGGAAGTACGGTCTGTGAAGATCTATAAGTAGTGACTGTGTTAAATTCCCCTGCTGGACTTTGGTCGATAACACCGTCTGCGAGGGGAAGACAGGAAAGGAGGCACTTCGATTACAGCGTGAAGATTTTCCACGGTCATTTTTCCCGTCTCTATCTCCTGAAATCACTGTCTTTTGTTCCCTTCCATCTCTGTCATGCCTGGAAGGCCAAAGCAGACAGAAAAATGTCCCGTTGCAGCTTTATCTACTGTAACCTGAGATGTGTGTGTGTGTATGTGTGTGTGTGCAACTCAAACTAGTTAAACTGCTGTGTGTGTTTGTGCAAGACAGAAAGAGACAGGAATTGGACGATAGGGGATGTGGGTGGTTGTTTTTCTTTTCTGTGAGACAGTGGGTGTGAGACAGATTAGCAGTGTTCCTCGGGTCATGGAGGGTGTCTCTATGGCACCAGCCATAGAGACATAGTTAGGAGACAGAGGGACCTAGGGACATATTGTGTTTTCTCCTTGTCTGTGTGAGACGGGAGGAGGGGGTGAAGAGGGGATAGGCAGCTATAATGTTGGGCCGATGATATTAACACGGTCACTAATGAACCTAAAGGGGGCTCTGGGGGTCTTATAAAGGAGTTAAGAGCAGCTTTAGGGTCTTCGGAGAGGGTTAAGCAGTCTGATCCCATCATAGCTCATTTGGAGCAGCATGTTCTCTTACTAAGTAGCACACAAACACACTCACACAGACCATCACCATGCTCCTTCACTCACACACAAACGTAATGAACTCAAATCTCCCCTAAGTTAAGTAGAATCTGAGCCCTCATCTTGACATCTGTGTGTTTTTTTGTGAACATTAAGTTCATATTGGATACCGACAGTGTTCATCTTCATCACCTCTCCTCCTCTCTGTCTGCACCTCCATCTGTGCCGCTGAAGATGCTCCCTGCCTTTACTGAACAAACAAGACAAGAGCTGCGCTGTCATTTATTTTTCTAAAGGCTTATTCTTTCCAGTGAGCTGCAGATGGTGCAGATGGAAGTTTTAAGGGGTATTTCTTTATTTCTTGACTGTGTTTTTTTAGTTGATGATAATGTCATCACTGGGTTTCAGTGGCTTGGGATTAAAATGTCAGACAGATGCTCTAACTGTGTGGGTTATAAAATTAGCCTTAGGAGAACCTCTTGGGATTAATCAGATGATAAAGAACGCATTGTTCTTGTGATTACGTCACCCCTGACAGGTCAGTTCTTCTAAACCTCCATTGACAGACAAAGTAGATCTGTATCTTTGTTGTACAAATATCTTTACCATTTAACAGCAGCGATCGTTTCCCCCACTCTGTTGATACATCCCAACTGCTCGACCATCTGTGCAGATGGAGCAGGCGATACATCTGAAGTCAATTTCTAACTAGTAAAGAAAACATTATTCTGACATTAACACAACGATGTAGTTAATGTAGGTCAAATCAAATAAAATTATCAAAATCATTTGAGACAAAAGTCTACACTAAATGTCCACTTACAATATTTTTAAAGATATTTCAGGCAGGTCTCTTGGCCTTAAATTAATGTATTAACTATGGTTATAATCTCCCTTCATTTTAAAATCACCTTTTATCATGTAACCAAAATGTTTTACTTTAGACTATTGGCAACTGAACCATCTCTATGACAATCAAAGTTAATAAAGTAGTAATACAAGGCCAGGATCAAAGCAGCAGAGATATCCTGACTTTGGTCCCTAATATAAGTTAAAAAAATAAAATAAAATCATACATTTCCATAGTGCAACCAACAGCATCACATTTTCCACTGGTCAATTGATCACATCTTTCAAATTCCAAGTTATGCAACACTGGTGTAGAATAATTATTTTTTATTTCACTTTCATTTCTTTCTCTACACAGTTTATTTATGCACCCACATCAAGTTCCTGCTTTTCTACATGATATCAAGCTCTGCATGTGTAGAGACAAACTGTTCTACATTAACAGATACCTGTGTAAAACTCTGGATCTACTTTCCCGGCATGATAGCCTTTGAAAAAGCTTTCTTACTTATGTGTGAATTAAATCTACCAGAACCCCTCCGGTGCAGACAGAGATATCCCATTACCAGAGGTGTTGAGGGGACTGGCCAAATGGGTTGCGGGGAGATTGGCACACATTGTATTGAAAATCGACCTGTCCAGGACTTCCTGAATTGTATCCACCTTTTGTTGGTGTTTGTTTGTTGATAAGCCAAAACTTTGTATGTTGATATAAAACTTTAACTCTGTATGGTTACCATCAAACAGAACTGCCTTGTAGTCTATCTCCCAGAGGCGGGATGAAAGGGGCCCTTTCCCGTCAGTAGACTGTTTTTAATCGTACTAACAATGACAATAAATGTGACAATTTGATGCGATAGAGCTGACAGTAAACAAGGAATGACTTAAATGTGGACCTTACTGAATCAGGAACTGTACATGGTTGTAGGCCCCTCATTGGTTATTGTTGCCCCATTATGGCCCCCAGTATAGAAGAATTCTAGAACCACCACCGCGGTTTCTCAACCGTTCACTGAATAAAACTGAAAACTGAACCAGTCACAGACTTGGATCTGAAAGAATTGTATTCCTCTAGACAGGCCTTTGGTTATAATTAATCTTAATGAGACGACCGTGGGTTACTTTCTCAGAAGTTTCCCCCAGAGCAATGGACTTTCATCACTGACTGTGTTGTACTCCTCAATCCCCCTAATGAAGATAAGGGTTTATAGACTTTTATATACAAAACTGGGGAATTGGGCCATTAAATTGGTCTTCAAAATACAACTCCCCTCCACTTTACATGCAGTAACAAGGAAACACAGTCCGACCATGGTATTAACAACTATCAGAAGCATCTTAAAAGAAATATGCACTTGTGCGTCAATAACAACAGTTTAGTCTTGACCCTCAACAAGCACAACTTCTGAACAAATCCCTTAAACCACATCTGAGCGGCTGCACAATCAACAGCCACCGAGATTTTATATTCTCAGTAGTTCGAGCGTTTGAGAGGAATTTTCATTTTCAGCCTCATCACGATCATGTCGTACTTTCTCGGAGGATAAATATAGATCAAAGATGCAACAGAGGAGGAACTGAGGAATCTGGTTTGGGCTGGTTCATTCTTAAAAGGATTAGCTGGGTTCCCTTAAGAGGGAACACCGTCTATAAATACACATTCAATCTGTCTGCAGGAGCTGCTGCTGCTGTTTGATGGAACAGCATGATGTCACTCAGGTAAAGTGGTGACCTCCTGATGAGCAACTCACCTGACTCATGTTTGGTCAGGGTGTTATCAAGTTTACCCAGGAGGGAACGTACACACACACAGAGACACACACACACACACACAGACACACACAGACACAAAAGAGCTGCAGTAAACATCTTTTTTTATTCAGCTGTCACTCTCTTGTTGTAAATGGATCAATACTTCTGCAGCACCCAGCCATCTTGCTCCCTGCCTCACTTCATGCATCACGGCCGCACTTTTGTGCCAATGTTACGTTATGTAAAACTGAATCAAAGACTGCATTAGCCTGTCATCTGCTAGGAGAAAAGGTGGGGAATAAAAATCGATGCCATGATGCCTCCAGCAGCCTTACTCTTAGCTCAAATTCCTGCTACAAATATGAAAGTCAATATCATAATCCACTTACATAGGATTTTCTCAGCAGATTAATAATGTGTAGCGTTTCTGTGTTTGTCTGTGTGTGTGGAGGGGAAACAGAGACATCTGTCTGAAGCAGGAATACGCTTATAGATTCCGCAGCTTTCATCTGACCTTTTTACTGGACTATTCCATCGTTTACAAGCTGCAGCCTCTGTCCTCGCTGTTAACACATGGTCTTACACACATCCACGCTGCGTGCTGTTACACAAAAGCCAGGCGGATGGATCAGCTGATATGAGGGGGTATAGACAAAGAGTGACAGATAGAACAACACGCACTACCCAAATATTTTGGCCCACAGCCGCCCCCTTTGAGGCCAGCCCGGCTCAACCTGTCTACTCATCATCTTTCCCTTTTTATCCCAACAAACTGTCCCACCACACGTCAACCACCAAAATGATCAGGAATCCATGTACAACTTCTCAGACTCATTCTCCTGCTTTATCAACTGGTTTATACACCCTTCTCCGCTCCATACCTGAGGTGGCGAGCAGAGATCCATTAGAGGATGATCGACGGAGGATCCGCAGGCTGTCACTCCATGAGCGAGACTTGGGCAGCCTCTTCAGGAGCCGCCCGAGCCGCCGCGAGACCTGTCCAAAGCAGGCGCTGCCGGCCTCCCCTTCCGGATCGCCCCTGACCTCCTCCAGATGCAGGGACACCTGGCCGAGGAATGTCCTGCTCACCCTGACGCCTTCAACTCCCCCGGACCCGACCCCGAGGCCTGCCTCCCCCTTCACCTCCTCCCGCCCCTCGACGAGAGGGGCTATCTGTGCCATGGATGGAGCATGGTGGCACCATCCGGCAGGCACTGTCCCGTGTGCGTAACCCTCGCTGGCTCTCCTCTGCTGGCCCCAGCGACCCCTGTCTTTCTGAGGACTGCCCCAGCGCCACCCCCCCCAGTTCCCCCCTCGGCCATCCCAGCGAAGCCACTCGGCCACCGGTGCCACGCTCCGGATAAACAGCCCCCTCTCCACTCGCTCGGCCACCCCTCCACCTGTACTCCTCGCACGTTCCTTAATGCTCGCACCTCTCCACTCACTTCACACTGTCCTCCTTTGCTCTGCACCTGACCGATCGTCCTCACACTTCAGCATGCAGACATGAGCCCAGATTCGATGCCGTCCTATACTTGAGCCTACTCTCCTCCTCTCTGTTATCAATGCGCCCTCATCCTCTCTCGTTCTCGCTCCCCCCTCCTACTGCAGCACCCACACTCTCTGCAGCAACACACACTCAGCTTAAAGAGACACAGACCCCTCCGAAAACGACCACAACCCTGGCTCCTCTGTTCTCCTCTCTTTCCAGCAACAGGAGCAATGGATCCTTCTCATTCACTCAGTGGTTGACTGTGCACTTGTCATGCGGGAGCTGAGGACAAGGTGGGATCTCCATACAACAGAGCACAAGTGTCACAGATCACTGCAGCGCTGGATAGCGACACTGCCTCCTCTCTCTTCTTCCCCCTTTTCTGTCTCCTCTGCGTGAAACCCCACAGCCTGGTTGAGCGGGAAGTGAGTAAGTCTGTCTAGCCCCACAGACGTGACATATCCCGTCAGTGTGAAGGGCATGCACCACCTCAAAAGTGTGTGTCATCTTGATGCTTGTATGTGTGGGCTGAGGTGATGCGCAGTCCGTCGGTTATTGATGTGCACTGTGAGAGAGTGGGAGATAGCGAGAGCTACTGGGAGTTCTCCACCTGGCCTACTTCAATTAAAGAGCACAAGGAAGTGGTTCACTCACAATGACATAATCACAAGCGATGACAGGTTTGCTTTGATGTCACCCCTTTCCCTTCTTGAGTGCCTGTTGTGTTGATTTAGTATGATGTCATATTTGGGTTACTTTTGCAGAATTGTTTGACTAACATGTGCTTGAGAATGTCTTTGTCCTGTCCTCTCTGCCCTAACCACCTCTTCCTCTGCAGTCCTATTATCACTATCCACCAAGGGCGACCTAAATATAGCCTGCTTGAAACTCCCCACTGCTCCGCTGTACATACAGCAGTGACGATGTACTTCGAGGAGAGCACACAACACTGTGTGTTTAAGCAAATATGAAATAACCTAATCTCCATGTTGTGTCTCGTCACTTATTGTTTATGAAGCTCAAGTAATGATTAACAGTCTGAGTGGGGAAAAAGCTTTAAGATAAAATAATTCAATCATAGAACACGTACCTTCACCCAACAGGCCCCTTAAATTCAACCAGGCTGCACCAAACAGCAAACACTCACAAATGTCAGTCCCCTTAATAGAACCGATTTCTTTCATCAAGATCCACGATTCATTGACCGGGAAATTTGCTTCAAAGCGCTTGTTTTGCAATGTTAATGAAAGGGATTAAAACAATTCCTTGACCTGCCCCCTGATCTAATGTAGATCCAAACCAAAATTGAATGGGTTCTTCAAACAAATACTACAACGTTCAGAAAATCTTTCCAATAAACCAGCAGTTTGTGTGAAATCTTTCTAATAAACAAATGTACAAACAAACCAACAAACAAATGGATAGTGCTGAAAACAATGGCCTTGTCCTATCATTATTAAAGAGTGTGGTCTTTCAGTTTGGTGGCAGTACACCTTGATTCCGGTACATGTTCAGATTTTGTGATGCTTTCACTCAAAACCCTGTTCAACTCTTGATAGCCTCTTCTTGTGTTTAGATTTGCGATGGTTCTGCTCATATTGTGCGCTTGCAGGCAGATACTTTGTAGCTTGGACAGATTTCCTGTGCTCCAGCTTCAGCTCTTCTCCCTGTGCTCATTCTGCTTCTGTGCATCTGTTCTCAGATATCTACTCTGCAATGGATTTTTTTTTTTTTACAATATATCTGAAGACACACACTTTGGGCTGTTTGAGTAGATTGCAGGGTTTAAATGTAAAAACATTTGTGAACCTGAAATCAATAAGTCCTGCACTCAACCTGAAACCCCCCCTAATAACAAATAACGTCCTAGGTGGAGCTAATAGCTTAACCGGTTCTTAAAAAAAAACTTGGTATAACAGAAGTGTGACATGGTTAAACATGTGTTCCAATAACGAACTCTGTGTTTTCAAAGGAAGACATATGAGCTTTAAAGGAATGTTTTGGCTCAAGACAAGCAAAAACTATATTCATCGCAGGTCTGGCAGAGCAGCAGCCGTGCTATGCCCGGACAAGAAGGTTATGAGCCATTTAACACAAGTCTTTTCCCGTGTTTTCTTCTTTCCTCCACTGTGAATGCAGCTTTGAGAAGACCAATCAGGAACCGATGCTAAAAAGCTCCCAAGACAAGGCCCGTACTGTGTTCATGAGCAGGAGAGGTAAATGAACGAGGGGATGGAGTTCAAGAGGAAAAAAAAAACATCCCTTAGAGAGCGATCAGGAATGCCATGGGGCATAAAGACCACACTGGGGGTGTGTGTGTGTGTGTGTCTGTGTGTTTGTTTGTGTGTGTGCGTGGGTCTTCCTGGCAGAGTGTGTCTCCCTGTCTCTACAGTGACCAGAACATGACCCCACACATGCTGCTACTTCATTATAGGTACACTTTGACAACAAGGATTTATACTAAGCTTGCAAATATTTCAGCAGACATACCCTTAGCATGGCTTTATCAACTTCTGAGACCTACGTGAGCTAACGTTGCTAACCAGCTCATTGTTTTGAAACGAGGAGCTCTGATCTCCAGGCTGTTCACCTTCTCACACAGAGCTTTGACACAGGGAGCAGAGACATGCAGGCCTGTTTACCAATAAACCAAAGTACAGAGCGACTGTGAGGAGGGAACAAATTCCTTCAAACATGGCAACTTCGAACAAAGCCAGGGGGAGGGTTAAGTGTTACTCCAATGGGTTTTATGTCTACTATGCACATACTAACCTGTGTATATACAGTTACATGTAAGTGTCATCCTTTTCCTGCCAGAAGTGAGAAACCACCTAAATATAACAGCCTGGTTCCCTGAAAGCTTTAATTAAATATTAATCTGATGTCTGACTCCGTCTGCCTGTCTGCAATCCCGACCTCTCCATCCCTGAGGCTTAATCCCAGACAGGACACACCCGGAGCTGGGATTAAAGAGGCTGCCAATCCCCTCCCTCATCCCCAGCACGATGTGAAGAGATGACAGATCAAATCACGAGAAGAATGATAAACAACAATCACTGCACAGACGTATACTACCGTGACACACCTCCATGTGCAGTCTTGTATTGTTTATATCATTATATATTTAGAAAAGATCAATTCAATTATTTCTACTATATTATCACATTATATTCTTCTGTATTTATCTGAATAGGTTTTCCTGTACAGAACTCAGATATGTCCGCACTGTCACACAAAGATGTAATAAAACATCTCCACTAGCTCAAACTAGACCGTGCAGTTGCAATTGTGGGAAGTCACCGATACACCCGCTTGACCAATGTGAATCCCTCTCAGCTGTCAATCATGACGTTTCAACGCGCTTTTTATCGCATCAAAAAACGTAAACATACATCAGTTTGATAAGAAGGACCTAAACTGAGAAAGAACTTATATAACATGCACTTTCACCTTTTAGTTTGGTCCATGTTACATCCACTAACATGGAGGGGGTGGGATTTATGACACGATTTACGATACAGATGCTTTAGCTTCACTTTGGGGAGCTGTCATGATGTGTCAGTCATCCTTACATACAGTCTATGTCATATAACATGTTGTCGTATGCTCCATTGCTTCATGCTCCATTAGGAAGAGATGCTACATATGCAGCTCAGCCATCACATGGATGTTTAGTGTTTTATCTATATAGGGGGGGGGCTTTATAGCTAGTAGTACCACAAATCAAACTACAATATACCTTCCTAGAGGAGCAATAAAGATGAAAATTTAGCACACATGGGCAAACGCCAGCAGTAGGAATTAATTCAGTGCTCGATAACGACAACAGACCAGCAGACTCTGTGAGCTCAGGCTTCATAGACAGATACCACTGCAGGGCAAGGCCACATCACTGCAGTCACTGCAAGTTCTCCACTGTCCCGGGGGGGGCGGGGGCTGCGTGGCTGCTTCTATGAGATTCAGATGCAATAAACTCAGCATGGACACCGAGAGGGGGATAAATTAAAGACAGACAGACAGAGCGAGCCATACACTCAGACAAAGAGACAAAATGATGGCTGTTTAGGGCTGCGTGGCCTCCGTCTCTCACTCCCTGTCATTTGCTGGGTGTAGTTGAAAGGAGAGCATGTGTGCATGTGTGCGCAGTTTCTATTTTGGCAGTGCTGGTCGCAACTCTCCCCACAAAAATACACCAAAATGCCTAAATTTGAATTGCTTGTCATAGATGTCCCGGTGACCCCCCCACAATCACGTTTGATGTTTTCTGAGAAAAGGGAGCAGTGAAGAGAGTTGGCTCTGTGCAGGACCGGTGCTGGTAGCTAATTAACCCGAGCCACAGAGAGACTAGTGAAGGTTTCTTGGTTTACGAAGAAGCTCATGACTGCGGATTTGTGTGTGTGTGTGTGTGTGTGTGTGTGTGTGTGTGTGTGTGTGCGTGCGTGCGTGTGTGTGTGTGTGCTCCAGTAATCTCTGCTCTCGCTCCACTGAGCGCTTGCTGATAGTACACTAAATCAGCCATCTCTGCAGTGCTGGACCAACTCTCACTCTTTTCCCCCCGTCCCTAACTCACACTGGCTCTTTCCTCCTCACTGCTCCCCTTCTATCTCTCTCTCCTTCTTTCCTCATTTTTATCACATTGCCTCCCTATAGCCTCCACCTCTTCTCAGACTCTTTGCACTGTATTCTGCTCGTTCCTGCTTCTCATCATTTCACATTCTTGATAAATTTCTCCTTGGTTTTGTTCCTGTTTGTCTGGATTTTTCCCTTTCTTTGTTTGTGTCTTTCCACTCTTTCAATCCCCTCGATGTCCTTTATCTCTCAGTGCTGTACAGCCCCCCCCCCCCCCCCCCCCCCCATGACAGAGCACTGCTGACACGACGCAAACTCAGCAGCCGCGTTTTCTCACAGACTCAGATTTACAGTATCTGCACAGAAAAGTCCCTCACACACACAAAAAGGTTCTTCAGGTTAAGCTCAGTGTTTTTTTTCTGCAAAATGTGTGTGTGTGTGTGTGTGTGTGTGTACACTTGTATATTTAAAACATGATTAAACACATCTACCAGGTCAGATTCACTTGGCCTACAGTGTGTGACCCAGTGCTGTGCAGGTGGGATTTATGTCAACCTGAGCCTGATCCGCTCTTAATCTACAGAATGAGCTATAAAGTCAGTAGAGCAGGATGTGACTTCAGATGATATCCCACACAATGCATGGAAAACGTAATAAATGACATTCTAATATAGAATTAAGAAAAAAACATGCTTTTCTCTGATGTCCCTCGAGAGTAATCTATAAGGCTCCTATAACAAATATGTTGTTCTCATTGTTTTCAAGACACCAGGGGATATGATCTCATGCACACTCACAATTCAAGTGTGCGCTTTCAGACACATCCATCGTGTTTCTGGATTTCACCTCTGTGTCCATGTGAATTCTCCTGTCGGTCCCAGGCTCTTTGAGCCGAAGCTACAAATCACAGAGAGGGAACTCTGGGAGGCAAAGCTGGAAGGACAAGATAATGAGCTTTCCATTGAAGATTTCTGGCTGTGTCTGTGGAGCAACACGCTTGGAAATGTCCTCTGTCTCACTGTCTCGCTCACTAAGGCCCATGCTCATTTTTAAAGCAGTGAACAACCTGTACATCTCACACAACTATTCCAGACAGAAGTACAGACAAGAGCATCTATTCACCAAAACAGCCGGTTCTGAATCATCCCATAAAGGAACCTCTGAGTCTGAGGTACCTGCATGTATAAGTGTGCACATATGTAAACATTACGGGACAAAGCCAATAGATAACCAATGAAAACAACTCTTACCCTCTGATGAATACATAGAAACACGTTGGAGGACTGGAACTTACTTTGACATTTGAGTGCCTGAGCCGTGATCTTATGGCTACAGGCGTCACACCAGTCCTGCGTGACGGGCTTGGACTCGAACCTGTGTCCTTCACCCTTCTCGGTCCTCACCCGGGGGTCCAGCCCCTGGGGGAAGATGGACCAGGCCTCCCTGCGGGAAGGCTCGAGGCGGGCCAGTCTCACCACCCCGCTCCGGGCCTGAGTGAGCCGCGGGAGACCTCCGCTGTCTCCCGGCGCTGACACGGACGAGGAGCTGCTCTCATGCCCGCTGTCTCCGTTCCGTGACTCCCGGTCTCGGTGCCGGCAGCTGACGTCGCTGTGCATGACAGTGATGCCCGACCTCTTGAGCGAAGCTCCCCTGCGACCACCGGTGTTCTGGTTGGAGTCAAGGGGGATGTTGCGCTCAGCGGCGGGGATGAGCCGTGTTTCACTGTCCCGGGCCCCGGGCCTGTCGGAGCTGTCCTCCCGGTCCGGGCTACGTGGCGCAGCTCCGTGTCCTTCCCCGGGCATCATTCCTCCCCTCGGCGGCTCCGCTTCTCCCGCTTGACTTCCCGCTGCCTCCACACCGGGGACGGAGCCGCTCTCCCCGCCGCTGCCCGACCTCCTCCGGAACATCAGCTTCTCCCGGGAGGCTTTCCTCGGCGGCGTGATCTTCTTCCTGACGCCGGTCAGTTTGAAGACAAAGAGCGACTGGTCCGAATCCAGCCGGTGCTGACCCGGGTGCTGCCCCACAACACTGGCCGACGCCATGGCGCTGTGCTCCTGCAGTGTGTGTGTGTCTGTGTGAGTGAGTGTGTGTTTGTTTCTCTCCGTGCACTGAATGTAAACTCTTCGCAGACGGGCAGCGTGTAGTAGTGACGCAGGAGATGTGACAGCTTTAAATGCGGCGGGCGGGCGCGCCCCCTGTTCAGGCGACAGGGGCGCGCACCAATCCCTGCTTCACACAGCAGTTTTGATTTGATGAGAATTCCTCATCACACACTAACTCACTGGATGACAACACTTCTTTTTACTGCCAGTATGTAAAGCAAGTCTGAATTTAGGATAGTAAGTTAATAGTATAGTATGAGACAAAAAGTATATTATTATTAGAAGAAATAACTATACAATGAAAAGTCAAACCTATCGGATACTAAGTCATGATGATGAAATAATGTCATGATTATCAGATATTTGATAAAATGAGGTATAAGTCATAACAGTGATAAAGTAATACAAATTACATCAACTTGTGTCACATAGCTTATACTATACCTCCGCAAAGGTCCAACTGCTGCTCAAAAATATAGGATCTTGTAGCTTGTGATTCTGGCATGTTTTGAATAAACATGTTTTGCTTATCATAAGGTCTTTATGTCTCATTTTAAATGCAATAGAATTTGCTAGGTCCAGATTTTTTATTTGGAAAATAAATACATTTTATAAACCCTTAACACACTGACCTAAACCTCAGTTTTCTTCCCATCAAGATCCAGTAATTGTTCTCTGGAGGAAAACAATGTTATTCTAAGAACACACAATCTCACAATGTTAATGTTGTTGTCTGGATCTGTCTCAAAACGTGTGGTGTTTAAAACATGCAACAAAATGTACTGGGTTCTTCCCTAAGTCATTCCCCACCCCTACACGCAATTTCAAGGAAATCGAATGAGTAGTTCTCTAACAAAGAAACAGACAAAAACAAATGGTCCAATATGGTAGAAATGCTGGACAGATTCCTCCCCAACTTACGTTTACTTACTATACCTACTGTATTTGGTTGATCAAATATGAGAAACATCATGAAATAAACTCACAGAAATTAACCTTTGCTCTTTAAGAGCCTCCTTCACTTTAAAATATCCTGCATGGCAGACAACCTACAAATTCAAGGACCCCCCAAAGTTCATCCTGTTGTATTAACAGTTTGCACCATAATCCACAAAATAATACTTTAACGTGTGAGTTTGAAACAGGTGAGTCCACAGGAAGTTGTGAATCTTACCATGATGTTTCACGGTGGGAAAATCTAACTGATAAAACACAATGTCACACTTGTTTACGTGGGCAAGCAACAGCAAAGTGGAAATTTTCCATTGTGCCAAAAGCACGTCACATGGGCTGCACTAAACCACAGAGGCATCAGAACCCGCCCCCCCCCCACCCCTGAATCAAGAAAGCCCCGGAGCACCCCCACAGCACTCCCACACAGATCGAAATAAATACTTTTAGTTTCACTCTCTGTACTTTGCAGTGTCACAACAGCTCACTTGTTTTCTGTTTTGTTTGAGACCTTTCATTTTTTACAGTACACACACACCAAATTTAAGGTCGAAGGAATTGGAGAACAGACTGAATATGAGAGTGTAGTCTTCAGGACCTCAATGATCTCTTAGAACATGCCGCTTTATCCTGCCACTGTACAGGTACTGCCACTGTAACTTTACATTGACAGTGGACATGAAAATGTTTTTACTTTCACTTTTTTAACCCCTGTGACTTCATAAACTGTGAGATCACTTCTCAAGACACAAGCAAGCTCAGCAAATGATGCAACAAACAAACGACGGGATTTCCCCACAATGTCAATCACGCTGTCATGTCATGCTGCCAATTCTCTACGCTGTCACTAGACTGACTTCCGTTATAAAGGAGACGCTGGTGAGTGCTGAGTTTCCCTGATCTCATTTATTTTCTATTAAAGTGAAAGCCGGTGAAAAAAAAGAGAGAGAATTTATCTTTGAACAGGAACAGAGACGAATGTAACATCAGATCTAGAGACTACGACTCTGCTCACAATCACTGATGTGATCAATGGTTGCTCATTCATTGAACTCACAATGATTGAAGAAGATCTAGACACAAAGTCACAAGCACTGATCAATCATCAGAAGAGAAACACCAGACGACTCCAGCCCTTCCTTTGACTGACACACACACACACACACACACACACACACACGCACACACACACAGAGAGTCAGTCTACATTTTTTGTTAAAGGTTCTCCACTGTGCTTCTTCTGAGCGATAGAAAAAGAGACACAGCTTTTGAAAAACACTCAAGTTTACTTGGCTTTTTTTTTTATTTTCACTGACAGTCCATTACTGTGGCAGCCTATTAGAAATTCAATAGTACTAAAAGGAATTAATGGGATTTGTATTGAACTGCTTTCCTCAGTTGCAACACACACACACACATCTGTCGGTAACATTTCCTCTTCCTCTATTCTAAGCACTGCTTAATCGTTTATCTTTAAATTGAGATTCCCCTCTTATTGATTATCTTCAGTTGCTTCCTCTTCATGCAACACAAACTCCAGGTGGTAGTTGAATGAGGATCCAGTACATTGTCCTTTACTGTTCATGAATAACAGTGAAAATGAGGTGTTGGTCAGAGATTTGTGGGTTCACATGCAAACATGCTGCACTTTGGTCAAAGGGTAGAGGGTCTGGTCAAGCTCGGCTCCAGAGCTGCTGCCGGGTTGACTGCTCCCAAACTGACAGAACAAAACACATACAGTCATCATTCAGAACCTCGCACAAAGAAGACAGGCAGTTAAAAAGATGGGCTCTCAACTGACCTCTGTATGATGTTGTTGTTACACTGTAGTTCTCTCACCAGAAGCTCCATTTCCTCCTTTAGATGGTGCATCCTACAAAAAAGAAAGACATCTGAGATAATGGCAAATGTCTCTATCATGAGCGCACACACACACAGGTTTGCCCACTTATCCTTGTTATTGACTTCCATTCATTGTGAAGAGCCTAACAAAAACCTTGCCCGTAACCCTAACCTCAGAAATGATGTTTTTCTCATAAGGACCGGGCTTTGGTTCCCATGAGGTCTACTGGTCCTGACAAAGTCATTGTTTCTAATGAAAAAGAAAATAAAGAGGTAATAATAATGAGCAGGCACACACACCTAACGCTAACCCTTGCCCTAAAAACAAGTCTTCATCTTAGAATCTGAACATTTAGGTAAGTTGGACTCTTTGTCCTCAGAATGCGACAGTGTGAACAGATCTAGGTCCCCACAATACATGTAATACCTAGTAATAACACACATAAGCCCACACACACCTGGAGACCATCTGATCCCTGGGTGGGATTCCAGGCTGCTGCTCTGCTCTCCTGGACTGCAGACTGAAAAGGATTCTGTCCAGAACCTGAGGACGACAGATGAGACTGAGATGAAGAACATAGACAATTATAAACAAAAGCACAAAACTCTTCTGGATTTGCTCGTGAAGACGTGAATCTTTAAGCTTTAAGTCCTCACTTTCCAATCTGGGATGAAAAGGAAAAAAAACTGACCTTATTCTGACGCTGCTCACTCATCTCCAGATCCGTCAGCAAGCCTGTGGAGAAAGAACTGAAGTCGTGCAGTCGGGTCTGCATCTCCTGTAAAACACTGCACATACAGGAGGAGACACACCAGTAAGTCAAAGCTGCAAGGTACATTGTGCTTATATCTGGTTGAATCCAAATCAGGAAAGAAAAACAATTAGAAAAACTATTAAGGAGATATACTCTACACCTCTCTGTTATAAGTCTTCACCACAACATTGTAACATGTGTTGGTTGTTACCTTAGAACAATTGCATTTTTGTTTCAATGTGCAATATACAACTATAACACTTACTGTGGGTGAGACATTTGACTGACTCTTCTTACAGAGTCGCAGAAATCAACATATCCATTCATGTGCATCAGTTAAACAGTATTTATAAAAATATACACAGAGAGAGTTATCAGTGACCTATAATAAGTTTCGAGGGGAAAAAAAATAGTTGTCTGTTGCACCTACTATGCCATTGACAGGAAAACATAAAACTATCTAAACATAATTCTATATGGACATTTCTTGCTTTACAAATGTGAAGTGAGCCTCAATAATGCAGACAAGCAACTGAATCTGTAAGAGTGAGACTGCTGAGTAGTAATGTCCTACTGCCCTGGGTTCATCTTCAAATAAGCCTCCATCGTGTGTGTGAATGGATGTTAATGACACCAAATAGTTATTTTACTGTAAATAATCCCAGAGCTGTTGGCATAACAAATCCTAAGTGAATGTGACACTGTGTTTAGATATGTGAGCTGAGAACCACCTGCTCCACGTCCTTATAGAGGCCAGGAGCTCTTTGTATCTCTGCACACAGTCGTCTCTCAGGAGAGATTTCACTCGCTTAATGTGGGAAGACAGGTGGATTCTGGGAAGCAAGAGTGACAAGCAGATTACAGGAGGAAATCCCAGTAACACCCTCATGGGCCGGGATGAGCCGGACGCAAATTGACAAAGACATACTCACTTCTCAAACTTGTGTATTTGTTCGTCATTATACGCCAACTCTGCGGTGAAAAATAAGACAAACATACAAGAGCTGTAAGTCATACCATGACGAATTGAGTAATAAAAATACAATGTAAACTAGGATTACCACCCTGCCATTCCTCTACCAACCAGTTGGGCTTCAGTGCCTCTTGACAAATAGCATTCACAGTTACATTTGACCTTTGACCACTGAAATCTAACGAGAAAAAATTACATTTAGGCAGAATTGAGATATTGACTTCAACAGACCAAAGATGTGGTTTTTAAGGTCACTGTGACATGCACTTCTGACCAACAATTTCTATTTTAATTCTAGAAAATTCCTCAAGGTAAAAAATTACTTTGTGAGGTCACAGAAACATTTATATATGACCTTTGAAGACCAAAATTGTATATTATCTTTGAGTTCAACTTAACATTTCTACCAAATCTGAAGAAATTCCCTCAAGGGCTTCTCAAGATATTGTGTTCACAACACTGCGACAGAAGTAGATGTTTCGCGACAGAAGCTGAAAACATAATGAATCCGGCGACTGGATGTCTTTGGCGTGGAGGCATAAAAAGGAAACACACATACTGCCAGTGACTCTGTCTTTGCGATAATGCTGATGAATTGCTGTTATCTTCTGCACCAGCATCTCCATCTTCTTACAGCTGTAGGACAAAGAGGTCATAGTTTAAATAAAAACACACACGAGTCAAAAACTAAACAAATGTTGATTCTCTGGTCCCCAGCTTACCTCTTGTCATTGGCCAGGGTCTCTGCTAGCTTGGCCTGTTCTATCTGCAGCTGGTCCAGTCGATTCTGGAACTCTTGGATGCTCGCAGTGTATATGGGCAGGTGCTCGTGGACCTGTAGAGACAACACCAACACACTCCCATTACGGCTGAATCAACAACATCACATGTCTGCCACAAATCTATGATTCACATTCAACTAACTTGTACATTGACCTGTTTCCTTCTACTGGTGATATTGCAATTTTCACAATGTGTTTGATTCGTTTTTGCAGATAAAGTTTAAATCTTGGTATAATACCAAGGCAATGAGACAATTCCGGGAAACAAATCCTTTTAAACTTAAATTAGTATGATATAGTATGACCGAATTGTAGGTCCATGTAAAAGAATATAATTCCTGCGATTTCAAGAAAAGGTTCAGAATACAAGAGTATAAAGTCATAGTTTAATGAGAGTCATAATATTCAAATAATATTTTGAGAAAAACAAAAATCTTATAAAATGACCAGCAAGGAGAACCTGTGCTCGACTCCAGGTCAAGAAACAAACGTATTGTTTCTTCAGAAACTATAAAAACTCTTTGAATAATACACAGATGTAACCAATGATTACAGTAGACCACTACCAAACATTTCATCTGCCAAATAAGAGGCAATTTCCTCCAAGTCAGATGCAGTTTCTTTCTAAATAATTTCAAAGTCCTGTTAACAACTTACAAACTTACACTATAAAATAACTGAGCAAGACGCTCCACACTCCTCATTTTAATGCAGGTGACAGGCTGATCCTTGGATAATCCTCCTCTATCATGACACAGCCAAAAATTTTATTACTTTATTTTCCTAATTTAAGTGTTTTTCTTGTAACATCTTATAAACGTGAGACTCAGTGTCTCCTCTAAGAACACCATCAGGGCAGATACTTGCCTTATTTCAAAGTTTCTTGTCCTTGATGTTTTATTCACATCTATACTAAATTCCAAGATTTGATTTATTATACTTACACACAAGTACTCTTATCCTAACTTCACTAATATAAACAGGGTATGCAAGTTATGCTGAATAACACGAATTGAACAGATGTTCTATTCAGAATCCACAAATTACAGCCTCCTAAATGACCACACTTCTCTTAAAGTGAATGAAACTGTTATAACATTCATGTAAGTAGGAAATATAGAAGGATAATGTCTTCAGTTTTTAATCTGAGTGTATTTGCTGATGAAGAAATGATTCAGTTCTCATTACCACAAAGAACAACCACATCCCTCCAGCTGCTCTTCGTGATGTCACATGCACTCACCAGTTGCAGTTTTTGACTATGATCATCCGAGCCTTGGTTTTCTGAAGAGTGATGGTCACTGAGAAGAACAACAGATGAGGTGACAAGGTGGAAAAGAAGGAGGTTATGACAATTGTTCGGGCTGTCATGATTTCAGACTCTTACTGAATGATTATTGTGAGAGCAATGGAAAATTTAATAATAATAATTGAATGCGTCAATTTGATCTTTAGGATTTTAATTTTGGGATTTATTTCATTATTTGGCAAAAGAATTATGCTTGAAATAAAAGAGTTATGTAGATAGATGATGATCATGTTGGTTGCCCAGTTTTCCCACCATCAAAAGATCGTACTGGTATATCACTAAACTTGTATGAAGCATCATTTTAGTTTACCTTTATCATCAGAGGACACGTGTCCAAATTAGTTATATTGAGAGGATAAGACTAAGCGCCATTGATCAGGATGTCAAAATCAACCGTTAAAAAACAAGAAGAGCTCAGTTTATTCTACTGTTGAACTTAGTGAAGATTCTCCTCCTTCAGTTAATTGATATATATGAAGATATCAACTTACCACCTCAGGTGTGACACAATGGATACAAGTTAACAGTATTTATCTCAGAAAGTGTGTAGACTAACTCACATTGTTTGAATTCTGTGTTGAATGTTGAGGCAGGACTGCAGCCTAATGGTGATCTTGTCGATACTGTGGATGGATTCTCCACACTCCCTGCGCAACCTCATCCTGCGGAGGAATGAGAGGAGGAATAAAGAACTTGCTCACAGACGATAAGAACTTGAAAATGGTCATTACCCAGGGAAAACCTGAATAACCCCACTGCGGTTGTATGCCTCCGCCAACCAGTGCACATATAATTCTACACATTTTTTTTTTTCATATTCATAGAAGTTCACTGTTACCTTTAACTGCTGAAACACAATCACTTAATCTTTGAGTCCAAACGAAAATGTTCAAAGTTGAAGCAAATCACTCAAGCAGTCTTGAGATGTCACATTTAAGAGGCTGTTAAAAACAAACGTGTTTTCAGGCCACTGTGACCTTGAACATTGACCTTTGATAGCTGGCATATAATCAGTTAATCAATGAGTCCAAGGAAATGTTTAGCATTCATAATGAAATTCCCAACGGTGAGTTCTAATATATCACATTCACAGGGTCGTGAGGTCACTGAGATCTTGACCTTTGACCAAAATCAAATCAGTTCATCTTTTATTCCAAGTTTAACGTTGGAGACATTCCCTCAAGTTGATCTTAAGAAGTCATGTTTAAAAAAACATTAACATTCCTTCTGATACCACTGTGACCTTCACATTTGACTTTTGGCTACCAATATGAAATCCAAGTTCAAGTGAATGTGTGTGCCAAATGTGAAAGAATTCCCTCCAGGCGTTCCGGAGATATTGTCACAGCGACCTTGACCTTTCACCACCATTTGTCTCCGTAGGGTAATTCTAAGGCACATCGAGCATGTCAAGACAACAAGTAAAAAAAGAAAGAAAACAACAAAGACCTCAGTGCAATATCCACTGACAGTTATACATCTGTCCAGTACACTCAAATGATATAGTAAGAGTAGTCTATATGACTGTTGAAGGACGTTGGACTGGATAACGGCTGTGAAAACTGAGTGTTAAATATGTAGATAAATACTGAATGATTAAAGTGATTGAATTAAATTGAGGTAGATAATACAGACATACATTATGTACGGTTAAGACGAATTAAGAATATATGTACAGGACAAGGTAGCAGCAGATGAATTAATATTTTAGCATATGAATAAATATATATACAGCAGATTTGTAATAGATGAATAACTATAGCAGTGGATAAATATATCTAAAGCTGAAATGTTATCAGTTTATCCTCGAGTCTAAGGGAACATTTGTACCAAATTGAAAGACCTTCCCTCAAGCTGACATTAAAATATCCTGTTCAAGAAAAGCATAGACATACTTTGTGAGTCCACTGTGACCTTTGTCCTTTGACTAATAAGATGGAGTGATTTAATTCTTGAGTCCAAGTGGGTGTTTGTGCCAAATGTGAAATGATTGCTAGACAGGGTTTAGGAGATATCACCTTCACAAGGCAAAAATGAATTGTGTGAGGTCACCGTGAACTTTAACTTTGATTTTTAACCACAAAAATCTGATCATTTTGTCCTTGATTTTTACCAAATTTGAATGAAATTATATATCGTGTTGACGAGAATGGAACAGGCGGAGTGTTTTCTCACATGTAGCTGTGGTATCCCTGCAGGAGAAGCTCCCGGTGTGTGTGCAGCAACTGTACTATCTTCAGATACTGGTGAACCACTCCTACTATCACCTAGAAATATAAATGGATTAAAAGAAATAATAAACGGGTTTGAGATGTATAACGCACAAAATCCATATAGAAATTTACAATATTCAGAAGGAGTGAGGGATGGAAAAACCAGTACCTTGGAGAAATTGTAGTCTGCCATGACATCAAACCTGGATGGGATGACCGGAGTCTCAGCTACAGTGGAGAGAAGAGAGCGGATTGAACACATCCGCCTCATACTTGGTGAGTAAACCTTCAAGACGTGAATGATGACTCATTGTGGAAACTCGAGTTTTCATCGTACAGCGTTTCCGCGGCGGCATGGCAAATTAAAATGTTTCGCCATGAAAAGGAATAACCAATTCATACAAACTGTGTGTATGCATGTGTGTGAGACTTGTATTTGGAATTGCATGCACATATTATGTGTAATATGATTATTTTCCTTTTTAAATCAACCATCATCTACTCATCTTCAAATGTTATCGATTGTTACAGAGTAAAATGTGTATATAAGAGGTGATTCATAAAGATATTATGTGTTGAGTAAATGAATGTGACACTTGCATACACCTGATATATCAGAGCTTTGTCCTACCTCCCCAGGGAAGCAACAAAGAATAAAGAGAAACATAAGAAACATAAAAAGATGTACATGTCTGTGATGATCTTACGTTCCCTGAAGGGCAAGCAGATGTTGGCGTCAGGCTCGTAGCTGAGCAGGAGGAGGGGTTGGGTAGTTGAGGTACGCGGGAGGTTGACGACCTTCATGGTGCCCTCCAGAGAGAGGTCATGCCCCAGGTACAGCAGGTGTTGCTGCTGAACCCCCATACCAGTCTGTGATGCCACCTCCTCAAAGAAGACAGACACTCTGGTGGGAGGAAGGGGAGAGTGAGTTCCTGATTCACAACTAAACAACCAAAACAAATTATCTACAGCCATAACTCAACTTCAAACACACAATCTAGGATTACAGATATAATCTAGAGCTCAGTACAGACTACATTAGCAATATCACATTAAAAGTGATGCTCACAGATTTTAGAATAATGTGGGATATATTATTCTGCAACTGCTGCACACACCAAGCATGATTGTTATGTTGCAGTTGTTGGAGGAGTCATCAATTTAATATGCCACGTAGATGGTGACTGGTGTAACCTGTCATCTAAATGTCAAAATACCACCATGCACCAACACATCTACAGGGATACACTTTGATTTAATTGCACTCATGTAGTTATTGATGACTGTTTCTACTATTCAAATTAATAGTCCATAACAGTTACAATTTAAATCACACATGGGTAAAATTCAGCGAGTTGGAATTCTAGTTTTGTAAAATATAACACACAGGACCTAAGAAGTCGGGGCTAAAGGTCTCACTGACTCTCACTCTTGGTGAAAACCGATTTTATTAAAGTCTGTTATGATTTAAGGAATCCTGTGACCCCTGTGCAGACATACGTATTGTAGTGGTGTATGTAGATAGTATGAGCCATGGCCTGCTGCAGAGAGAAGAGGTGAACCGGCTGCCGCTGCAATATGTCTGTGGTGGCTGTGAAGAACTGGTCAAAACCCCAACAGCTCTCCTGGTCAGCCTCCAGTATACCTGCTAATACCGGAGATAGCTGCACCTGCAGGCCCCTGCAGACAGACAGACAGAGGGACAGACAGAGGAACAGACAGACAGACAGACAGACAGACAGAGGGACAGACAGACAGAGAAGGAAAGGAGAAAGAGGGAGCCAATCAAGGAAAAAAATTGCATTATGTTTTCATTAAATCATTTACACACATAAAACGGTCTTTGTTAAGTGACATACTGGGAGAGTTGGCAGCTGTGAGGTAGATGGTAGCTCCACTCTATAGGTCCTCCCTCCACACGCTGAATACCAGCTATTGCACCCATTGGTTTCTCTGTCGTTATTTTGAACCTACACAGCAAAACACACATGTTAGGCTCATGTATCTTTGATGGATGCTCATGTTCATCAATGGACAAATATATTTCAATTTGTATATTTCTTTGGAAGTAAATTCTTTGTCTTTGGCTCAATTAAATCTGTTAAATTCTGCTTTCAGTAACACAGCTTCGATATAGACCATGGCCTATGACAAGTAGTTTTAGACCAATCTTAGTGTCAAGTGGAAACTGCCATGCACGATTAGGATGTGGGGTCTGCAATCACAACTGTGTAGTCAATGATTTTGTTTGTACGAACTTACATGGTGGGCTTGTTCCTGCGGGGTCCTTCAAACGGTGTGAAGGGAAGACTCCCCGTGGCAGCGTGGTAAAATGTCACACCGATACTCCACAGGTCCACATTCACTCCATAGGATTTCTGATGATGATGGCGAAGCACAGCGCGCTCATACATGTCTGGATGCTACACACACACACACACACATAGAATAGAACCGGTTATACAACAGTCATTGGACACTCATGATACAAACATATACCAATAAATATATAAAAGCCAATGCTTGTTGGTCTGTCAAACTGGTCTGTATATCCAGCACTTCAGTATTTAAGTATTGGAAAACCGTTATAGTTGGTATATGTCCTGATTTGTCCACTAGAGGGCTACAAAGTATTGATAATGCAAGTCTCTTTGAGGAGATCAGGGATTTTCCAACAAAGCTGCCAGGTTTGGTTTGCTGTTACACTTTTCTCAGGTAAAACAGGATTTTTACACTATTCCTATAAGTGTTTAGGGTTTGTTCAAGAGGAAATGGGAATTTAAGGTAAATTGATTTTGTGGAAAGGAGAGGTTACAGACTGTAAGCACACAACCATTTATATCCAGACACTTTCCATCTGTTTTCCCACACGGGTTCACTTTGACGGGACATCTTACCAGAGGGCTAGCAGGTAAGGTTCTGGAAAATGACTGGAGCAACTGAAACGGACATTTGCGTTCTCACATACAGCCTGCTGAAAAAATTCAGGGTAATGTCCAGTGTTCAGAGCATGTAAGAAATCAGCTTAAGACTATTTGAGTAGCACCTCACTGAGAACCAAAGGGAGGGGCAAATTAAAATTAACAATGTATATAATACCTTTATGTACATGATCTTACCAGGTACTCTTCAGTCCCATAGATGGACATAAACTTCTCATCATCCTCCAGCTCTCTCGCCGCTCCAAAGTCTGTCAGCTTGTAAACGGACTTCCCGTCCTCCCCCACCTGCCGCATGATGTTGCCCGGCTTGATGTCCCGGTGGACCACTCCATTTTCACGCAGGTGGTTCATCCCCTGCACTGAGGAGAGCAGAGAGAGTAATACTTCCAACAACAGGTACATGAAACTATTTAGCAGCATCAGATACAGCCACCCACCTACACACTGCAGCACAGTGAGGAACTCGGTTTCTGGCAGGCCAAAGGCATTTTCAGCCTCCTCCAGCAGGCTGAGGAGACTCCCTCCGGAGCAATACTCCATCACCAGCACCTTCTGCTTAGAGGGCAGCTGGCGAGAGAAGGGAGTAAGGAAGTAAGGTGCACTTGTTGAAATCTTCTTCCTAAGGCTGCAGATTATTTCGGATTGTTTGAGTTACCTGGACACTTTATTATTTTTTGGTTGACAAGGATAACTGTAGAAAAGTTATCTGATTCCAGTAACAGCGTAAGACAAAGACTACATCCATACTGCTGCGTTTAGAGCCACTGAAACTAAATTTGGCAACACAGCTAGCCCCCAATTTACTACAATGTAGACACTCACATACGCTTGCTGATTGGGTCTTTTCTGTCAAGACAGAGCCTTTTGCTGATTCATCATCACATGATCTCCTTACATTAAACAACTGGCCTCAGGGCCCAGTCAAACATACGAGAATACGGAGCAAATATCGCAGGTCAAAGTTCACTAAACTCCACTTGAAGCCAGAATTGTTTTTACCATAGGACGTGTCTTTTTTCACCCCCTAGCTGACACAAATTAGAAATGAACGGAAGGCAAAGGTTTGCCTCTGCAACAGTCTCATATATGTGACTGTGCCATTAGGATGGACGGGGATTAAAACAGATATTGATCCAAATGGCTTGTGTGGACAGAGATGTTTTAGTTGGATTTCAAAGGAAAGCGTAGTAGTATCGATGTAGCCAAAGAAAGATAGTGTTATATTGTCTCCTCGCTTTGGTTTTCCCTCTTCCTGTTGCAGCCTCACCTCTTCCACAGCGTACAGCTTGACAATAGTGCTGTGGTTGAGCTTCCTCAGCATCTCAAACTCCCTCATCTGGACCTCATGAGGGCGGTTGTAGCTCATCAAGTTGAACACCTTGACAGCTACCAGCTCACCGGACCTCTGCACAGACACACACACACACAAGTTTATGTCAGCGCAACACACACAAAGCATCATCCAGGACCTCAGAAACAGCCCACGCAACCACAGCCAACCTCCTTCTGTTATCACACATCCTGGAGTCGTGTTTGAACCAAAAGCAGGCTGAAAACATCTGAGAGGAAGGCTGCAGTGACAGGAAAGAGCTGCTCAGCAAAAAAACCACTTCACAATAAATCCTTGGCTCGGCCTACCTTGTTCCGTGCTTTGAAGACGCTGGCAGTCGCCCCCTGACCGAGGACGTCCTGCAGAGACCACAGGTAGTTTGTCGTGCTGGCCGTCATCCCTGACATTCTGGAGGAGGAGACTGAGATTTAGAAACACATTAACAGAGAAAGGGAAGTCCCATATCCTCATTCTACAGCACTTAACTATCTAATTAATGACGAACTTCACAGAAAGGTCCAGGTTAAAAGTAGATAATAAAAGAAGAAGGTTATAACAGTGGGCTACAGTATAATAAAATAAAAACACAAGGATTCTTTCACCACATGGAGAATTCTGTGCTGTTGTGAACGTGATATTCATGTGAAAGAGTAAGTTCCCCACGGGGCTGGGTGATCACACAACAACAACAACAATAATAATGATAATAATACACAATCAATAATTATGCAATATAGTTTTCAGGAATAGCAACATGACAAAGGCTCAGTATATATATCACTATGATGCTCGTGATGCTTCAGCCAGGAGCAAAACACAGTCTTTAAACCTATAATACATGAATAATGTGATAATTATCGATATCAACTATCAACTTTTATCTGGATATAGTTATGATCCGTTTCTACCAGCTGTGAGCTGACATGACACACTTCTTTAAACACAACATTCATCACACTGACGGAAACGTTAGCTGTCACGTTAGCTTCGCGGCTCTGGCGTTAAAATCGGTTTGCCCTGTGTGTTCAGTTTCCTGTCGCCCGAAATCAACGCTAGCTAAACGCTCTATCGGTTATTACACGGTGTTCTAGCACGACTGGTTATCCGTGAAGTCGAGGTAAACCTGTCGGGTCAAACTGCTGCTGTTACGGTAAAACTCGGTCAGTGTGTTGATAACAAAAACCAAAACAACCACAACAACCACAACAACAACAACACATCTGCACAAACAGCTGCAGAATGAGGCTTCTTAAACAGGTGAGGTAGAGTCAGGACCTGCTGCTGAACACAACTTTACCTGAGTTTCAACTGGATCCTCGATTCCTCACACCTCATGAGTCTGTGTGGAGGCAGCAGCTGGAACACATTGAGGAAGTGTGTGTATGCAGTGTCTGTGTGTTTGTGTGTGTGTCTGTGTGTGTGACACTGGGCGGACTCAGCAGATGAACGCGGAAACACAGCAAAGTGACAAACTGTTTTAGAGTTCCTGAAAAACTGAGAAAACTAATTGTCCCTGAACTCCCCACTGTGTCTACACACTGCATGCTGAATGAAAGACACATACATTACATTATGTATTAAATAGGACTTTATATGTCACATTATATGTCACTTTATATGTCAAATATATGTTACATTATATATATATATATGCTTTTATGTCTCATTATATGACTCTGTCACATTATATATGACTTTATGTCACTTTATATACGACTTTATATGTCTCAGTTTATATAACCTTATATGTCTTATGTGATTCTTACCTCTATGTTGTTCTTTCTTCTCCTCCTCTACTTTGCGGTGCTTTCTGAATTGTGCACCTGATAATTTAATCTTTTGTTGATTCATCGTTGACTCTAGCCGCAGTCTATCACCGCAGCGTGTACGTCAGGGACACACCTGAGGCGGAACTTGGAAGCGCAAGTTCTGTGCGAGCCGCCGCCTTACTGTTCACACAGGGAGCCATCCAGGAGGATGTTAGATGCTGACTTGCCTGTCCACAGAGCCACGGGTGGTGACATCAGCAAATATGATGCCAAAATGAGGAGGTTTTAATACTTCTCTTTGTATGCATTATGCTGCTATGAGGAACTGTTGTGAGGTTGTTGTTGTTAAGGTTTGTTTTTCTCTTTTTTTGCATCAAGCAGCATCCAGTAGAACGGCATATGCCGGTCAACTCGCCATGGCCGTACTCCGACACCCAACGGGACATGTTGTGTTTGCTACTTGGATTGTTGCTCTGGCTGGATTCGCTGCATGGTATCTGATGTGATCCCACCTCCAGCCTGTCATTCTGCTGCCGAGAGAGGGAGAGGGAAAGGGAGGAGAAACATTGAGGGAAGGCACTCAGTAGAGCTCAACAGAGCTGTATAGGTTCATCTCTGATCCATGCAGCTTCCTTCTACCAAGTTGTGTGGTTATTGGTCCAGTAGTTTATTATATAAATCTGTTGACTGACAAATCAGAGATGAAAACATAAACTCCTTAGCAGAGGTAATAAAACCTCCACACATTTATAAACACACACCTAATTTGTCTGTCTACTTAATGTGTGTGATATTCAGCAGGTGATTTGGCCTAGTCGGTAGAGTGATGATTTGCCTACAAGAAGGTTGCGGGTTAAAATCCCACTCTTTCACTTCTTCATGCCGTCATATACTGAATTCTTAAAAATTGGCATTATCTGCGAAATATATTACAGAACGTCATTATAAATTAATTATATAGAAAAAAATTACAACTTGATTAAATGGGGGCGCAATTCCTGCGCAATGGGCTTCTGCGCAGGATGTGCGCGCCCCTCCGACCTCCTCCTCCTCCTCATGCAGTGCTGAGCGCCAAACGGCTGCAGCCACTTCTTCTCTGACCCGCGGCATCAGACAAACAGGTAATGACGGATTTTGTGCAATCATCCGATGTTGATTGGTGATAAATGAACCACAACATTAGCTCCGCTGAAAACATTACGTCGCAACTGGTCCGACGTTTTCCTAAAAAATAAACAAACAAAAAACTCACGAAATCCGGGATTTCAAAGCCTTGTCCAGCTGTTTACTGACTTTTGTCATGTTTAATGAAGAGCGACAGAGGGAGAGAGACACAGGCAGACCGACAGGCAGACAGACAGGCAGACAGGCAGACAGGCAGACAGGCAGGCAGACAGGCAGACAGGCAGGCAGACAGGCAGGCAAGCAGACAGACAGACAGACAGACAGGCAGACAGACAGACAGACAGACAGACAGGCAGGCAGGCAGGCAGGCAGGCAGGCAGACAGACAGACAGACAGACAGACAGACAGACAGACAGACAATTTAAAGGCAGTTTTACTAGCTTTGTTTCATTTAAAACGTAATTATTGAAATGAAAGGTAGGTCTTAAGTTGAGCTACATGACAGTCTGGTGAGGTATATTGTGGTATATTAGTAGTGTCATGCTGCTTATGCTTCAACTCTGTAAGTTGGCCTTGTTTTTGCTTGTTATTCATTTATTTATTAAATTTGATCATTTTAGTTTGTTAACAAAAATAAATATATAAGTTGAAAATATCATATTTTTGGGGGGTTTGAGGACCTGCCCCCCAGAATGTCTGTGCACGTTCCTGATTAGAGAGAAGTGTAATTTCCCTATTTTAAAGTGGAAAGAGTTTGAATTGTAGTAAAATAACAGCGTGATAAACAAAGCTGATGATCTGAGGTTAAAGACTTGTCACCTGTGTATTTGAATGTAATACCCGTTTTGAAGTCAATACATTGGTCTATCAAACAATCATATGGGCTTTACAGGACATATGCACATATTCCCTTTTGAAGGATAGGTGGAAGTATGCTCAGTTTAATAACTGTAAAGTGAATACTGCTATCATTTGAAAATATGCACCGTTATCCCCTGGAAGACGAGACATAGTGTTGCATTCAGTTGTGCTTTTGAAAAGTGCCTGCAAATTGTTGGGTGATAAGACAAACTAAAAAACAAACTAAAAAGACTGCGTGAAAGAAGTGATAGATATCACTTCAGAAATCCAGACTCTGTCTTGGGACAGAGTCTGGATTTATTTTCTCTTTCTCTTTATACTGTAAAACTCAGTGTGCACCAATGAAAGGTTTCGATAAGTGTGGGATAAAATGTCATAAATATGAAGTAACAGTACTGAGATATATCTCTATTTGATTATCTGAAAAGAAAGTTTACATTTTCATTGCAACAAACAAACTGAGACTTTTTATAGCAAGCAATGTTTATTAAAAAACAAATCTACTACAAGAACTACACATAGAATTATATAAGGCCTATTTGATTAAACTACTATTGCTATTACTGTACAATATTGTACCAAAAAAAAGAGTGTACCTCTGTAATGTACAACATTGTATATACAAAGTACATCTGAACACAGGATTCTCCAGTAATACAGAGACAACTATAAATAGATTTGACATTACAGTCTATTTTTTTTAGTTCTGCTGTTTTCAAATGGACACAAAAAAAAAATGCATATTTAACAATATTCAACTCGGACACATCATCCCCACACACAGTTAGTCCACACACAAGCAAAAGTTGTTCAAGTGCACGATGATTGATTTGAGATCGCAGAGGGTCCCAGCTCCTCTCGACAGCACAGCCAGGACAAAACACACCAACCACCCACATGCGCGTGTCTGTTACACGCGAGTGTGTGTGTGAGCGCGTTGACCACACACACCCTCACGGTCACAGTCCCTCCAGTTGTCTCGATGAGGTAAGAGCAACACAAATATACCAGGTAATACACAAACAGTATACAGAGATTAGGAAAAACAAAACTTTTAACAATTATAATTCATTACCTGGTGAAGAGCATATACAGGAATGCAGTATGTGCTGTATTCTTGAGTAAACACTTGAGGAGGGGATACGTGTGATTAAAGGGAACACCAGGGTGACAATTAGTTCAATACTTTCTCAAGAAAGTGAAATACAATGAAAAAAAGGCTTTATTCAGTATGCCCTGAATGTTATATCTCCACATTTGAAGTTAATATTCAAAAAAAAATTAACAACATATCGCATTTTCCATCACCAAATAATATCAGGAGAAAAGAAAAGTCTGGTGAAGTCCTTGGAGTTGGGATTCCTCATCCTGTTTCTACGTAAAGCTGGGCTGCCACTGGTGTCACAGCAGTAACTGAAGACAAGACAACGGTTCATGTATCCCTGCAGGCTTTTTTTTTTTTTTTTTTTATCTGATGACACATATACACAGTGCATATTAACTCAGGCTGCTGCTACTCCAGAGGAGAGACGTGAGTGTTTCCTCTGTCTGCGGGCAGCTGCTGCTGTTGTTGGGTAGCATCCCTTTATGATGAGTGGGGCAAGGCTGTGGTGAGGTGCATATATATATACTCTACATCCACACATGCTCAAACAGGCGCACACCCACGGCTCCACATTATTCCATAACCTGTTCTGATCATTAAAAGGAAAAGAAAGTAATCAAAGCAGACGTTGCTTCAGAGCTCACTGGATGAGGTGGTTTGGTTGTGGCGGGTCCTCAGCTCCATGCTTCCAGTTCTAGATTATTAAACATACATACACACCATTAGAATAATAAAACCCTTTTTTTTCTGTTAAGTATATATTTAAAGGAGCAAGCTGTGTCTTTGTTTGAAGCTGGTACTGCAGATACATAGAATGATGCAACCAGCCAGCTCGCCAGTGTGGCGGCCGTCTGTGTGGCCCCGGCATGCGAGGAAAACCTGAAAGGGCGTTTAGCTGCCACGAAACACTACCACACACACCGACTTACAAAACATGTGTATGCGAGTGTGTGTACAGTCCAACATCACATATAAAAATGCTGGGTTTCAGTGGTCCCCTACACACATAACAAAACTGCAGGAGAGAAGCAGCAGAATGCTTCAAAATACCAGCTTTCTTTTTTTTTTTCTTATTGCTATATATGTATTTAGAATTACTGTTGGCCATTAAAGTATATTGGAGAACAACTGCCCAGTTATGCTCCTGTTGTGGTACTAGTACTGAACAGTCATTTAAAAAAAAAAAAAAAGAAAGAAGATATCAACATATCAAACACTGGAGAAAAAAAATCAAATAAAGCTCTTGGTCACATGACCTACACTGATATTTGGCCCAGTTTTCTTTCACCATGCACCTTTCTCTCCAGTCGTCTGAAGCAGCGAGTCAGTGTGTGTCAATTTCTACACAGAGCGAGAACTAAAGCATTTCACAGTCTACTCTCAGGAATCGAACGCTCCCTTCCAGTCCGCTAGTCATTGGGTCATTAAGAAGAAGGGGGGGGGGGGGGGGGGGAACTGTCATATCTAATATACAAAAAAATCAAACTGTGCTTTTTGTTCCTTACATAGATCTCTGTGTGTAAATGCAGGTAGCACTCTCACACGCCCACTCACACACAATTTTCATGACCAAGCAAAAACCAGTGTGTTTGAAGGGAGTCAACTGATCTACACCTTGTGACAGTTAGGAGCTGCCACAACAGGGTGGGGGAGAACCTCCAAAAAGGGAACAAGGCATCGTTCGCCTGCACACCAAGAAGTGAATGCTACACATGAGGAGTGGGTTGGGGCTGAAAACATGATGTAATCTCTACAAGCTGGTAGAAGAGTCTGTAGGGATCAGTGTTGTTGTTCGGGGTCTAAGCTGGGCAGGATTTGTCATTAGACTGGGGAGGAGGTGGAGGAGGAGTGCTGGGGAGTGAGCGTGTGTGGCCTGCAGGTGGAAGTGGAGGTGTTGGGGGCACAGTGGATGTCGGGGAGCCCATCGCTGGACTCCCTCCGCCGCTCTTCGGGAAAACCACCGGCTTGGGTCTTGTTGCCGGCGGGCGCAGCTCTCTGAAGGAAGGTACGGAGGAGGAGAGGGAGGAGGAGGAGGAGGACAGGGAGGGGGAGGTGGCAGAGGGCAGGGGGCTCCGCGGCTGGCTCTTGATGGGGCGGAAGGAGGAGGGTACGTCGCTGGCGGAGGAGGCGCTGCGCTGGAGCGGGTGAGAATGCAAGGAGCCTCCCTCACCGTCCCTCAGTAGACGGGAGTGGAGCGGACTGGAGGGCTCCGAGGCTCCTCCTCCTCCTCCTCCTCCTCCTCCTCCTCCTCCGCCAACACCACTCCCGCCTTTCAGCTGCTCCAGTGTGTCCAGGACCACATCGGGTGTATGCTTGGAGCTCTGCCTCTCCGACCTACTGAACTCACTCAGGGCAGAGCTCATGGGCATATCGATGTCCTGCAACAAACACACATTCAGTAAACACACACACTCGACATAGACACAGTGTTGAGTGAGTGGAGGGAGAGCAGTACCTGGGCGCTGTGCTCTATCTGAGCAATGACCTCTGGGTCCAGTGGTCTGTGGTTACTGAAGCTCTTGGAGCGTCCGGCTGAAGTTGTCTTCCTTAACTGCGGGCTCTCCACCTTGATGTTCAGGAAGGCCTCAAGTTAAGCCTCATCACTTTCACATTCATTCGTCGAATACGTGCTTGGAATGCTACGGTACCTTGGTCTTGAGTGAGGAATGGCGAGTGACTGAGTTGAGGATGCTGTGAGCGCTGACGGGTCGTTTGTCTCCAGGTTCCTTCACCAGAGCCCCGCCGACTGGAAGTGAGGCTGTTCTTACTCCCCCCCCTCCGCTGGCCCCCGGACTGGTGCTGTCGCTCTCTGATCCCCGGAATGTTCTCCGAATGTTCCCAGACTCTGGACGCTTCCTCAACCTGGAGGAGACAAATATTTGAGTGATATTTCCTATGATTGACTGTGACGATGTGATTCATTTCAGTGAGGCTCAGGTGTGTGTCTGTTTGAGCATTTCAATCCAATCAAGGGTCAAAAAGTGTGAAAACAACAATGACAAAACTCTTTTATGGTTTTGTTGAATCAGTTGAAGTTGTCATTTGCTCTTTGGCCCTTAATTGATTTGTATTGTTTCACGTGAACTGCTACACACTTGTTGAGGTTGGCCAGGTAGACGTCAGCGACATGAGCTCCAGTAGGAGAGGCGGCGCTCCCTCTAGTGGAGAGCCTCTCCCCCAGCAGGTCCCTGGAGTCAACATCAGTCTTTGGACTCCCCCGACCTCCTTCAGACCTGAAACGATCATTCTGTACTTTACAAATTGTTAGGAAAGACATAGCTGGGTTTTGTGCCACTTAAATTTGATTAAGAAGCCTCTTTACTGACTTTTAAAACCTCTATCCAAACTGGCCAGAGTCAAATGACTTAAGGAGGAGCACACGCTGTGATTGAACCGTTTCCCTGCTGCACTTCATGAATAACTTAAACACAAACCCTCAAATTACCCAATAGAAAAGCAGTGGCTACTTAGAGTGAGTTTTGTCGTCTGTTATGACAGATGGTCAAGACTTCTTTTGTGGACCAACAGCTGAGCCTCACACACTGATTCATTCAGAATCACAGAAGCTACTCCCTGTAGTCTACTACTTAAGAACTGTACAGAAAGCCGACACAACTGGAGTCTCCGTGTTGTGTTTACCTCATCATTTGTCAGGTGGGACATACAGGGATTGAAACCACCTTCTTGCGTTTGCTACTCTATATCATACACACAAGTGTAAAAATGCAAAGACACTTGTGGAAACAGGCAGGTCTACCTGAAGGAGAATGGATCTTTATGATATGCCGGTTTCAGTTCCTGAGCTACGGGGGATTTCCAGTGGACTACCTTCTTTGTTTACTTTCAGACTAACGCACTAGAATTTGAGATCATTTCTGTTCAAGTTTTTTGTAGAAAGCTCTTTGCCCAGAGTTCATACCTCACAAATCTTGGCTTCATACGTGGTGAGGAAATATTGTCAAGAACAATATTCATAACCAATCGAAATGTGAAAATAAGACACAGGTTGACAGCTTCTGGTTTTCCCTCACGAATGCTATATCAACTTTTTTACTGCTGCCAAACCTGGTGTGTTGTCATGTGGCTGTTGGTGATGGTCGCTTGCCAAGAGCTTCAGCCATCATTGCACTTTAAGAGAAGTATGAGAGTTTGATGCTGAACTTCCCATTGCTATTAATGTTGTTGATGTAAAAACAGAAAAAATCTTCTGCATTATTATCATTATCTTCTTGCTCAGATATTTGATTGACGGGAACACTTACATGTCTTGGAGCACAATATACTGGTGTGGCACCAGTCCATCCACTCCATTGTGTCGTCCCTCCCACCAGTCATCAGAGGCTCGCTGATACACAAGCAGCGAGGCTCCCTTTTTGAACGACAGCTCTCGACTAGTCCGTCCGGAGTAGTCAAACCGAGCGATGGCCTCGATCGGCTCGGACTCTGAAACAGTCAAGGATCCTGAGATTCAGAGAATGGTGGACAGAGACAGGAAGTGACAGAGAAGCCGGCCGGCAGCCACAAATGAGAGAGGAAGAAAAGAGGTGGAAGCCAGATTAGTGCTTAGCAGGTTAGTGCTGCTGTATCTGGTGACTGTGCAAAGGTTAAAAGAAAGCGGTAACAAAGCAGCATAATGAGGAGCTGGATTTAAAGGTTACAGCCAGAGTAACTTGTGAGAAAAGCAGGGTGAGATCTTATAAAATGGTGACAAGTGTGCGTGTGTGTGTTATTCACCATCTTCACTGTTGTTCCTGACAGAGACGGTGTCAGGCGCAGGCTCTTCCACAAGGGGGGGCTCACAGTGTGGACTGTCACTGAAGTGGACACAGACGGCAGATAACGTTAAGAGGACACAAGCACAAACGTTTCAGACTGTCAACGTCTTCATGACTCGCAGCTTGTGCTCATATCCGTCTGCATAGCTGGGCAGAAAGGCCCAGCTATGCCAGTGTGATGAAATGTTGGTCTACACTTTCTAGAGCTGAGACTGAGGGCAGGTCCGCCTGTGGGGCCTACACCCTGAACAACTGCTCTGACTGGCAGTAATCATAATAACTGGAGCCGAGGCTTGTTTTTACAGTGAATTTCAAAGTTGGTCGTTATGTGTGCATTGTGGTGCGTGGGCGTTGGTGTGTGTGTTTTGTGCTCCCCTTGGCTGCTGTGGTCAGAAGGTACTTTAATCTCCTATGTGATGGAGGGTAAGCTGATCCTCGTGGCCCCCTGGCCCTGAGCAGAGCAGACAAGCTGAGCCCCCATCACTCTACAGCGGCCCCTGAATCAACCCCCTGCACCCCCTCTGCCCTTCTAGCTCCGTAGATCAGACCCTACATGAATTTTTTACTCCTCAAACTCCCCTCTTATACATCTACCTTCCGTTTCCCCCCAGCTCTTACCAGAAATCTTCTCCACTTCCAGGGATGATGTAGATGGGGCCCTGCAGGTCCTGCTGTCCGGAGAAGATGGTGCTGTGGTGGATGATGATTGTCTTGATGAGCTCGTTGACGTGGGCCTGGCAGGAGACCTGGTCGTTGCCCTCTGGGACAGACATCAGGGTGGGGCCGAAACAGATGGCCAGGTTGTAGGGGTCCATCATGTTCTCGTCGCTGTACTGAGACAGGCTGAGCGGAGGGGAAAGCAGAGTCATTCAGAGGGCATCGTGTCATCACTTTCTCTTAAACATATAATAACGATGTATATACAAAACTGACTACCCACACAAACAGCCATGAAAGGTCATTTTTAGCTTACATCACCCACAGCTTGTAAATAAGCTGTGATCTGCGGGACTCTGACTGCACAAGTTTCAAAAGTAAACACTTTCCAAACCCTGCCTCAATTCCTCTGTTCATTTGGATGATGTGGCGATGGAGAGACTGATGATGTGTCTGTGTTTCGGTGTGTGAGAAGAAGCAGGAGCCTTCAGGAAGCTCCTCTGTCTCTGGCAACACTTGGTTTACCCAGGAGTCTCAAGTTTCAGGTGTCCTTCATCTTTCACTCCCTGTTGCTACCTTCCTTTACTCAAAGGCTTTGCCAAGGTTGTTGGGGATTGATTGGACAGTGAGGAATGTGTGTTTGTATGCGAGTCTCAAACTGATGGATAAGAATAAACTTTACCAAAACTACACCAAAGCACACATTCAGAAAAATACAATCCCCTTTAAATCTTTGTGACACGGGCTCGTATATGTGTCTCTTTTTGAACTGCCTCCAGGGGCGTTGCAGCAGGGCAGGCAACACAGGCAATTGCCTGTGGCCTCGAGCTGAGAGGAGGCCCCAGAGAACGGCTGATCCACTACAACGTCGGTTTTGTGAAAACCCCCTTAAATTCTACGATTGTCTGTGTACAGGAGGAAACAGCCTAATGAGGCCCCATGCCAATAGCTTTCTGCCTTTTGCTTGAATACTAGAATGTCTATCATGTATCCCGGGTTGATTTGGTTTGATGCCGGGCCCCCCTGGTCCCTTTTGCCTGGGGCCTCCCGAGTCTCTTGAGACGCTCCTGACTGTGACTGAGAGTAATTATTTTCTCATCTGTCCAAGCTGAGTCTTCTTTTGGTTGAGTTCATCCTTGTCTTTTTAAAGAGCTAGTGTTTGTGGCTGATGTGAATCCCCATTGAGACACTATATGTGTTGTTGGACCATACAAATAAACTTGACTATAAGTGGGAAATAAACTTTCACAAGAAGTAAAAGCTTCCTGTTCAGTGCTGCAGGGACAGAAACAGTCTTTACAGTTTAGACTTTAATTAGGAAGATTTTCCACATAGGTTAAAGGATGTTTAGACTTGGTGTGAGAAGGCCAAATAACCACATTCTGGTGTTTATGAAACTATTGTGAGTGTATGGCGTAACATTAGTGCATCAGAAAATGCTCCTCAGTGCCTGAAAGGTTGTGCATCAGTCTATGTTACTTTTACAAATTGCTCACAGTGTCTAAATAGCAGCTATTTGTGTGAGATCTTTGTTAATCAAAACTCATGAAACCTGTGACAAATCACATTGTTTGGGCTCCTGCACATGTTATCTTATTAATAATAACTTTTGAGTCAAACGTTTGTTTGTTGAGATTGTCACAAGTTTTTAGATAATTTCTGTGTTATTTTTCACCAATTAGTTTCCTAGTGTCTTAACCTGTGTGTGTGTGTGTGTGTGTGTGTGTGTGTGTGTGTGTGTGTGTGTGAGTGTGTCCTGCTACTCACTAGTTGAGGAAGGCGAACAGGTATCTCATGAGGACGAGCGTTTTGCTTGGTAGAGACTGCAGAACCTTCTTAACGTGGAGCGCCCGTTCATGGAGGCTCTCCATCGCTAGAAAAAGAACAACGCCATTATGCCAAGGAGATTATCAACACAATCGAGGGCAAGCCCCAAAAAAAGAGACAAAAGTATGCAACACTTACAGACACAGGATATGACCTCATGAAAGATTTCTTTAGGGAAGAGGGCGTGGTCCAGCCCTCTAAAGTAGAGCTTCAGGACGCCAGCAATGGAGTCCATGTCGTGGTCATTCTGGTCCCCTGCCAGCGGGTCCTCACCTACGACCGGATGAGCAGCGAGAAAGAGGGGGGAGGAGGAGGGCGAGAAAAAATATATATAAAGCACATGGTAAAGAGATTCTCCTTAAAATACTTGTTGTTCCTGTTGGATCCTAGTTGTACCTCTCTCAAATGCATTCTTGATGTCGTTGACTTCCACCTGAGAGCCCGACACTCTGAAGATGCCCTCGTGCTGCAGACCTACACAGATGCAAACAAACACCCTCCATTCATTTTTCAGAATATGTGCGTGTATTTGTGGATATTTAGCATTTTTGTTGCTTAAAGCTGAGAGGTTCTGGTCAGATTCCCAATTTCATTTAATCCAGAACCAATCACACATGACAAAGCACTGTAACCAATCAACACACAGGGAAAGCCGACACTAAACCTATCACTTCACTGAAGAATTTCGCTCACCATGGCGACTGATGAAGCGGATGCAACTCTCAACCATCAGAGGAATGGCCTCACCCGAGTCCTAAATGGGGGGGGGGGGAGAAATTACTGTAAGTGAAGGAAGAGACAGGAGACTGGTGCGGACATGACACACTGTGCACTTCTTGTCAAGAGAATTTCCACACACGTCTATGCACACACATGCATCGGTGCACACATTGAGGTGGAGTGGGTATCAGACATGGGGGAGAAAGGGTGGGCACAGCACCCAGCTGTTGCTAGGAGACAGGGCTTTTCCCTATTCCCTTTGTTTGCTTAGGGTTTCCAGAAATCACTGAGAGGTGATGGCTGTGGAGTGCAGGTTGAACAATACATGTACAGAATTGTTATGTGAACCCAGTCGTGGTTTTATATGTTGACTATGAGACCAAATATTGAAATGAACCGTTGATTTCTCTGTGAAGTGAGAGCTCATAGGTAAAACATACACTCGCCCACAAGAGGGAGCCGAAAACATGAGATTCTCCAGCTGAGCACCTTTAACGGTGTTATTTCAATTTGCCTGACAACACAACTGCAGACCAGCTGATTCTGATGTAGCTATGGACATATTGTATTAAGTGTATTCATCAGAATAACCAAAAAGCGGTCAACATCTAGATACTGATGCATCCTGTGGGCCGAGGATACTGTGAGACAACATGTGGCATGAGTTACAAAAACAATTATAGCTTTTATAAACAGCAACGGGTCGGGGCCGGGCATTTTGAGGAAGTATAAGAGGAAGATAAAAGAAAGATGAGGAAGAGGAAAAATGAACTTTTCAAGATGCAGTTTTGTTGACAAGACATAAGCAGAGTTATTGTGCCTCATCCAGGGTTTGAAGTACAATCTTAGACTCTAAAGGCAAGTGATGATCTGGTGATGATAGTGCTACCTGCCAGGTAACTTCACTTCACACATGATGTTACATGACACTAGGTTTACAGGTTTCTACTCAATTGGGCCTTGAATTTGGTGAAGTTCTTGCACTTACGGTTGATTTGCTATGAATTTTCTAAGTTTTAAACTTTAGACTGTTGTAACGCCACAATCAGGTATATTGTCCCCCATTGGCAAAGGACTGGGCCTATGAGCTAAGTTTGGTTTATTTTCATGCATGGATTTCCTTCAGAATAATAATAATAATACTTATTATTATTATAATTATAATAATAATAACATTGAGACAAACAAGAGGGACCAGCAACACATCAGCCAACAATCTCACAGACACTCAGACACAAACTAACGCACAATCTAATGACAGATAATTACCTGATTCCGTACTGTTGAGTTTCTCCGTCCACTACGCAGAAGGAGAGAGGGGAGAGAAAGTATCAGCACTCTGTCATTATGTCTTCAGAGAAAGTCTATTTATGCTCACCACTCTGGTAATGCTCTATTTGTACACTCATGCACATGTGTTGAGAATATCTATAAACGGTGAGCGGGAAATAATACCCCTGCTTGCCAAGAAATCAAGCTTAAATGTTGCTATGGTATATGCAAGTGTGTGTGTATGTGTGTGTGTTTGTGTGTGTGTGTGTGTGTGTGTGTGTGTGTTTGTGTGTGTGAGTGTGTGTGTGTGTGTGTAAGCATATTTCCTTCCTTCACCACACCTACCTGGCAAGGCAACAGTCAGACTTCTGACCTAAAAGAGGGAGAAACAGGAAGACAGGGAGGGGGGGGAGCAAGGGAGCAAGGGGATGATAGGAAGAGAGAGAGAGAGATACGTGGTTGTAGTAGAGGCAGGACACATGAGGAAACAGCTTCAGATGGAACAGAACACGGAGCAAACTTCCCTTTAAAGCTTCCATTTTCCTGTAAGCTTGTGGAAATACATCCAGCCCCCCCCCCCCCCCCCCCCCAAAAAAAAAATACACTCCCCCCCCCCACGTAAACATACAGCTGCATCCACATATGGCCGCTGTCACTGTGACCTAGCCCTGCACACACACAGCTTGTGATTATCAGATGCATTAAAGTCATTCTGCTTCACTGCATGGGATGTGATATGTCCCGAAGTGCCGCTCGTTTTCTCTGATGTGCTTCCTGCCTTGCCCGGGGGCACCAGACCTTTCCTGAACCCATCTCCCTCCCGCAGGGACAACATCTAACACGGTATGAAGGACACTCGGGCCGTCCCCACTCACTCTCTCCAAGGGATTTCTGGATGAGGTCATGCTTGGAGTCCAGTCTGGTGATCAGGTTCCTGCCTTCCAGAAACTCTTTCAGCTTCTGCAACACACAAAGACACGCACACATGAGCCCTAATTCGAGAGGACTATACTTGCTTGAATTGATCCGATAAATGCTGAGAGATCCTCGATATTCGCAACTGCCACCGACCGTGAAGTAGAACTGCTCCGTCTCCTGCTGATTGGCCCGTCTCTTGGCCAGACTGGGCTTGCTGAGATAGGATTCGCTGAAAGAGGACTTGACAGATTCCATGCTGTTGCTGTGGTGGAAGCACTCGGAGACGTCATAGTCCTCCACGGTCACCATGTCTTGGATGGTGGACAGAGTGGCCTCCATAGTTTTCTTCACCTGTATGAAGACAGACAAGACAGTTACAAGGGGGCCGGGAGAAGACACAGATCAATTATTGTTGTTGGAGAAGCAGAACGATGTGACACCTCTTCATTCTCAATCTTGAGTGTGGACAGACGGGACTGCAGCTGCTGACACCTCTGCAGCAGCTCGCTCTCCAGTGGCTGCCGTGCACACATCATTCCCATCTACAAACACAAACATATTAGAAACGCTGAGGTTTGAAAACGCACTCCCTGTGTCTGAGTAAACCCACGCGCACTTTACCATGTCGCCCATGTGGGACTGGAACTCAAAGCGAGCTGGGGGGCAGAAGACATTGTTGTAGGTCTCCATCAGTTTCTGTTTGTCCCCGTTGGGCTCCAGACTCTCTGCAGCTGACTCCAGTGTCTCCAGGCCCGTGTGTTTGGACGTCTCCACGTTCTGTTCTGCAGATAGGTAGGTCCTCAGGGCGCGATGCAGGCTGGCATGGTAGCCCAGGTCACAGCACTGGCACACACACACACACAAAGACATATGAATACATGGCCTGAAAGGTAAGCATTGTGGGTATGGAATGAAATTTGATACAACGTTGTCATCTTGAGTTGTTGGATTTTTGAGAGAGAGAACCAGAGGAAATTCAACGCAAGTTGCTTCTGACATTCAAGCAGTGATAATACATGTTTTTTCTTCTGCAACACCCAGCTCACATGCTAACATTTACAAGTGGCAGCTGCCCAATACAATAACAATGTTGATCTGTTATTCTCCACAGCAAAAATGTGAGATCAAAAACATACACGGGTTGCTAGCTCCCTAAAGGTTTCATGACCCACAGGTTTACATTTTCTCCAGGTGGTATCAGCCAGACTGATGTAAAGCAAAATTGTTATACAAATTAGGGAGGAAAACTAATATTGGGAATAGCACTAACTGGGGTTGGTGGCACTAACACGCTTATTTAACAAACTGTGCTCTGATAACAGAGTGAGGGAATAAACACCTGCCATCCAGCAGGCAGTGAAATGTTACTATCAAGCAGAGGATGAATGGTTTCCATGACCGCTCAATGTTTTGGACACTGGCCGTCTATGAGGGAGAGGAAGAGGAACCAATCGCTTTTCATTCAGAGCACTGGAGCTAATGTGAAAAGACTGGCTGAGGGGCCACCACAGGCTCAAACTCAGGGAATCACACACACACACACACACACACACACACACACACACACACACACACACACACACACACACACACACACACACACACACACACACACACACACACACACACACACACACACACACACACACACACACACACACACACACACACACACACGATTGTTAACTGTTAACCCACTGAGTAACCAAGAGTGCTTATACTCACGTCAATGATGTCGGAGAGGTCATGGATGTAATATTTGAAGACACAGCCATTGGTGGCTTCGAGAGCTAGCAGGTACTCATTCCGGGCCTTAATGGCCTTCAGCTTGTTCTCCGTGTACTTAGCTTGTCTCTGTTAGGAGAGAGAGAGAGAGAGAGAGAGAGAGAGAGAGAGAGAAACAGATTGAAAAAGGAGAGAAGTAAAGAAATGAGACAAGAATGAAAAGAGCAGGGTAATGACACAGAGAGAGAAAGAGAGAGCGAGAGGAAAGGACGGGAGAGGGATAATAGGTGTTGGAGTGAAACGCCTCAGTATTGATTATGGATAATAATAAGTGTTGAACCATGTAGCTGTGACAGGCCCCAGCTGTAGTCGACAAGGTTAGCAATGAGCCCGTCCTGCACCCATAAATCATTTATCAGAGACGCGCATAAGTCAGCATGACAACAGGTGGAGCGCTCGGAAACAGCTCTCCACCATTCCCCCCCTCCCGAGACAGACCAGGCTCCGCTCACCTTCTCCTTCATCTTCTCGATTTTCTTGACACTGGAGCGTCGAACAGGTTTGTCGTCGGACTTGATGTTGGACAGCGTGTCGGGGGAGCGCGGCGTCTGCCGGTCGTCCTGTCGCCCGGAGCGGCCCATCTGCTTCTCCTCTTGCTTCTCTGCGTCCTTCAGCTTGGACTCAGCATTGATGCTGTCCGTGTTGTACATGTGGTACGTCTTCATCACCTGGGAACGAGAGGACATCTTGAGATAAATGTAGCTACACGAGCGTTAATGTGCGTTTTCCCAGCGAGTCTCCTCCCTCGGCCCTGACTCTGGATCACAAATGGGATTATGGCGTTCAGCATTGTGAAAAGAATGGAGCACTGAGGCCTCGGGCACTGGCAAGAAAACACCATAGCAGTCAATGAGTCACAGACAGAACCCTCTCTACTGTACAACACTACTGTGCCGGGACGTGGTGGTATGACTCAAACATGATGAGTTAAACACATGAAACAATGTGTGTGCAGTGTCAGCCTTATTCTGATGACCACCACCAGGAGCCATCATTATATTCCTTAAACCCTCCTCAAAACACTACAGTGAGAAACTGGCCTGTCTGCGAGTAGGCATGTGAGAATATTCGCGTCACTCAAACCAGATCTATTTCTGTCTCTGCCCATACAGTGTAATTACAGCTCAAAACCTGCTTTTATGGGCTGGCTGAGCTGAGGCTCGACGGTTGCTGCTCCGAGCCATGATGTAGTAAGAAACTCTGCCCACAAACACACACTGAAACACACACCGACTGCCTCAGTCCTTTTGGCAGCCCCATGGACATGTGTAACCAGACACTGGGATGCCCCTGACAGCGTGAGAGGACCAAAACAACAGACTGCCAGTGATTATGTCTGAAATATCAGCAATCACTTCAGACTGTTGATTAGTAGAAATCTGCACAACAACATCTTTCAGAAACACATCTACAAAGAGTGTGTAGGCAGAGTGGTGCTGTGGGCTAAATTCCAAGAACATTAGTGTATAGTGGGTTTCACTTTCACAAACTTTTAATTCAAACTTATTTTAAATCTGACCTCATGATGCAGCAAACTGTAAACTTGAAGTTATTTAAACACTAGAATTCATCTGGAGATGAATACGAATACAAACATTCAAAGAAATCTATATGATACTTGAGATATGTGTTATTGAAAAGAAAAGAAAATGAATAAATTTCTGTACAGAACTGCCTGGCTATTCAACAAATACTTTATCGATAAGTTCCTTCAGTACCAACAGAAAGCTAAAAGCTTCACTCCTAAAATGATTATAACTAAAATGGCTCTTTAATATCCGTGTCGTGATTTTGTTTAATCTATAAGCTATTGCTGATTTACCTCTGCCACAGAGGTTATTTTTTCTCTTTTGTTTGTTTGTTTGTTGATTAGGATGTTTGTTTGTTAGCAGGATTACACAAAATCAAAAGAGCATATTCCCAAAAAAATTTCGAGGGCAGATGTGGATCAGGTGGCCGATCTAAGGTTATTTCCCCCCCGCTTACTAGAACGTTTTGAGATAGGGCATCTTTCTGTTTTCCCAGGGAATAATTCATGGATCCCGATGAAACAAGTCAGACACAACTGATTTCTATGAGTGTGTCCTGTGAGCCTCAGACTGCTGACTGTGGCACCACAAGTGCAACGCTCATCCCACTGAGAGTCACAACACCTACTTATGGATTCACACCATGCGAGTGTCATTGCAAAGGCGTCGCTTACCGTGTAAAGCTCGTTGAGAACTTTCATCATATCTTCCTGCAGCTGTACGCCAACCTCTTTGCTCTAGAGAGAAAGAGAGAGAGAGAGAGAAATAAAGACACATTAAGTTCAATGAAACACTGAAACCAGTTGCTTAGTGTCCTTACTCGCTGCTTCTACCAGGTGCCCATTTACATGCTGTGTTCATATCTCTGTCTAACTAAGGACGTGCATAGCCACTCGGCCATGTGGTCAACCGACAGCCCCATCATCAATCAAGGGTGAGAAAATCTGGCTGAACAGGACTAGGTCAGTCGCTGGAACGAGCAGAGTGATGGTTGACTTGATGGATGTGGAGTTAGAGGAGGAGGCTACAGATACTGATCACTACATGATGGCAGGGAGGCAGGGGGAGTGAGACAGGGGGGAGCAAGGGGAGGGGGGGGGGACGGGGCCAAAGACCGGGCAGCAAGAAGACAGGGAGTAATACAGGCGGTACCATCCTCCAGGCATAACTGCAGGGAGCTACTAGTGATTTCAGCAACCCGCACATCAGCTGACTCCTCACACATTCATATCTTGTCTCATACGTTTTGCATTTTGTCTGAATCTTATTGAAACAATTTAAGGTAGGGCTGGTATGTTGTTTCTGACACACTTTTTATCTTGTGTTTTTTAATCCTTTGAAAAAAATCCGGTGACTATGGAAAGAGAAATAAATGGGAGACATATATGTGGCAAATAAAGAGAAAGAAACGAGGCGCTCGAGCAAAATGGTTAAAATGTGAAAAGAAAGAGAGAGAAGATTTTAGCCGGCACATGCTGAACATCTGTCTTCTCCTGGAGGAGGGCAGAGCAGGGACCCGGATAGCATCAGGGTGTCAGAGGTGAAAGGTTTAAAGAAAGTTGTGATAAGAAAGAGAGTCTGGGCTTATGGAGGAAAAGGAAACAGAAAACATAATGACGAATGGATGTTGCAGAGGGAGAAAGCGACAGGAGGAGAGATTTAGGGTTCTGAAGAAGGAGGTAACAGGATAACTGAGGTTGTCCCGCCCTCGCTCTTTTAAGTGCCGCAGGAAGCTCATATTGGGTGACAAGAAGCCAGATTGCAACCAGTCAAAGAGCAACGGGCCATGGCTGAGCCCTCCTATCTATCAACCGTTCATCTTGACCTTTGGACTTACATCCTGCCAGTGGCCGTCTAGCCCGGGTTCAGCAAGATCACAACTGAAACCAGCAACCAGCACACTTCATTAGCCCTGACGTCTGTGTGCTCATTCATGCTAAAAGACCCGTGACAACATCATATCCACACCCTCCACTGCACTAACAGTATCATTCTACCCTACTTTTCACACTGGCTGATATGAATGTTGACTTCTCTTATATGGCACATGGTGTTTGTCTCCATGAGTTGTGTGCGTCATGGCCTCTGGCACTACTGGTTTTCAGGCCTTTAACTGGAAATGCTATAAATGAACTAATTGTCTACTTAATTAACCAGCAAAGTATTATCTGTGTGTGTATGTGTGAGTGTGTGTGCGTTTGTGTGTGTGTGTGTGTGCGTGTGCATATAGCCTATTTATGACCCAGACATGAAGAAAGCAACTCTCGTGCCAAGGAGCAACCAGAAAAATAAAAATAGAAATCAACCTCCATGACTCAACTGAGGCTTAGAGCCAGAGAAAGAATGAGAAAGTGCTTTTTAATATTCGTTTTTAGTACTGGCATATCACAAGAGCAGAAGAAATAAAGTGGAGGCGTGTGTGTGTGTGTGTGTGAGAGAACCTGCGATCAGATGGTAAATGTAGTTCAAAGACAAATGAAAATCAGGAGCCTGAGCCATGACATTCCACTCACAGACTGCTTCACTTTCCACACAAACACGCGTATCTTGCAACACTTGTGGGGGCTCTCTTTGGATTACATTCTTTCCATCCTCACTACGTACTTTACTTAAATCTTACCCTAAAATTGAACCTGTGTTTTAAATTTTTTTCATTATTTAATTCAACCTGTAACCCAAAGTATAACCAGTTGAAATCAAAGCTGTACGAACTTATTCTTTGACTATTGCATCACCTTGTAAAACTTCTCTCACATCAAAACCTGTGAAGACCAGTAATGATGCATGAAGATCAAAACAAGATAATGACTATTTCCTGAACTCACTTTGCTGTGCTAAAGTTAAATGGATTTTAAGGTGTTGGGCCGGAACAGCTTCAATGCAACTCAGCATTGATTCTAGAATCAACCCTATAGGGATAGACAGCATTCTTCTAAATGATCATCCCTCAGCAGCTGCCTTCAGGCATGCACTGAACTCCTGGGAATGGCCTGACATTTTTTTGGAGGGGCTTTATGTGAGAACGCCAATGTCTGACGTCGGTGTCAATGTGCTATAAACAAAAGCATGTGATTTCAGCCACTGAATTTATACGTTTACTGCCTCCTGCATGCTTTAATGAGACTTCATCCCTCGTTCATGTCTGAAAGATCTGGTGACTGCCATTCAGTGACTGTTCAACTGCCTTATGAACGGGGGCATTGTCATCCTGTGTCTCTGCTCATTTTTAAGGTTTTCTTTTCTAAATCAAATCATGCCGCTTTAATGCAGCATGTATGCAGTATTTTTGTATTAGGTTTAATATGTCCATCCTGGAGATGAACGTCTGTCTCACAGGGGAGACCTCGGTCATGGCATTCTGGCTGTACCAGGTCACAGCAGGCTCTTCATCCACATTTCCTAGGTCTTGTCCCTCTCTCCTTTCAGTCAAGCAATGCAGAGATCAGAGGAGACAAGAATGAGGCTTCTGTATGAACAGACGGCATAAAGTCTCCTGGCCTCAGGTTCAGCTGACGTGCTGTCAGTCAATAAATAAGCCGAGACAGAAAACAGATGCTGGAGGGGAAAAATGGACAGTGCAAAAATGTGGCATGGATTATAGCCTATCAGGTTGTAGTTCTTCTTCTTTTCTCCCTCAGTGTTTAAAATGAGAAGCATCTTCTACCAGTTGAAAAAAAAAAGCCCGCTGCACACATGAAAAAGACTTTGAAAGACCTCTAATCTCCACACTGAGCAGATCGAACAAACCAATGTGAGTGAATTCCTGCTGTGTCTGTGTACTTGCCTTCTTGAAGAGTCGTCCTGAGTCCTCGCTGATCTGTGCAAAGCGGGGAATGATGTTGTTGAGGTAGAGGTCGGACAGAGTGGCGTGGTCGCGGCTCTCCCTCTTCACCTGGAGCAGTAACAGGTTCCAGCAGTTCACAGGAGACAAGATGCTCTGCTCCTTCCTACAAGCACACACAGAGACAGAGGGAGTCTTAAAATATAGTCAAAGACCTCTGAGCAAATGTTTGGATAACTGACGACGAGCGTGAAGTCGTCTTTATCTTCTAAACGTCCCGTTTCTTGCTCCTGACAGATGCACACAAACATGGAAAATGTGAAGAGAAGAATACTGCACAAAAAACCCACTACTCTGGACTGTTGAAAGATCAGACAAGATACTTGGAACACAGACAAAGAGTGTAGGGAGTGAATGCCCAGACAGATTTATTAAAACAGCCACCCTCTCTTTAAAAGACACATACACAACCACACACACACACACACACAGACACACACTGTGAATGAGCCAGCCCAAATGGGGGATTCAGCCAGGGTACAAAACCCAGCAGGAAGACGTAGGACTCCCCCACAAGCACAGCTGTCACAGAAACGACTGAGAGAAAAAGAAAAGATGGAGACGAGAAATTGAGACAGAAAGAGAGAGATTTAATGTCTCTAATGATTTGTAATAGTTTACTAGTAGTGTTTCATTGTCTTTCGTCAATAGCCGTTAAAGCCACTAGACAAAAGCAAGACTGTCAATGCCCTATTTACCCAACAACGCAGCCCCTTTATATGTGCGCTTAGTGTGTGTGTGTGTTACTGTGTGTGCTTGTGTACAGTGTGTGTTGTGGATGAACCACGAATGATCTAGTGGCTAAAATGGATTATGAGTGAGTGTAAATGGATGAAAGGTCTTTAAGAGCAGCTTTAACTGGATAAAGAGCAAAGAGCCACAAGGCATTTACATCACAGACACACAGAGACACACACACACACAGCTGAGGGTCAGGATCAGTAGAGCACTGACCCAAGCATACACAAGGTCAGACAGACAGAGAAAGTCTGTTTTACCAGGGGTGGAGATTAGGGGGGGTATCCGCACATATGTACATCTGAGTGTGTGTGTGTGTGTGTGTGTGTGTGTGTTTGTGTGTGTGTGTCCTTCACAGGCTACATTGAGGGACAAATTTCACACCAAAGACGAGTGGATTGGGGACTGTTTGTCTAATTGGGGCCCAAAAATGTGTCCCCACTTTGGAAGAGCAGAGGCAAAGGTAAGGGTTAAGCATAAGGGAAGGGTTGAGGTCAGTTGTGGCTCGGGCGGACCTGATGAGATTAGTCATGGGCTATGATGTGATTGGCTGGTACTGGCTGTCACTGGTCAGATGACTGAGTGTAACAACAATGACAAATTCAGGGAAAGAACAAGAAGAAATTCAGCCACACAACACGGAGCCAAAGCACCGAAACTCTCTCCGTGCTGCGTGCCAACCTCGAGTTGTAGTCGTGTGGGTACATGTGTGTTTGTGCCGCTCTACTGGAACTTCTCTCTGCCGTCTGTTTCTCTTCCGGCTTGTCTGTCTTCACCGTTTGCGCAACATCTTCTCCCACCAAAGCTGGGCCACAGTTCCTCTATTTGCTCAACTGGCCGGCTGCTCTGCCACCATGTGACATGTCGCCCTCGGCCCGCCACCGATCATCTCCATGGTGATGGCACTGCAGCAGTGGGTGAAATATAACCTCGCTCCCTCTGAGCCTCAGCTATCACAAGGTAAACACCGAAATGTCATTGGCCCCTCCAAAGGTCACATGGCGCTCACTGGGAACAGAGTGAGTCTTTAGGTCAGGTGACTCACATTAAAGGGAAAATGCTAAATGGTCGCTGACATTCAGCATCAAACTGCATAGCATTAAACAGAGCATCGCTGCCGGCGCTTTAGTACGAGTGAAGAGTAGAACTTCAATGAGCAGTCTAATAGTTCCTGCACTGACTGAATTGAATTTGAGGAGCAGCTGCTCTACAGAGTCTGAGAACAGCTTAAATGGATGCATGAAGACACAAGTCTCTGGTGGAGTCAAAGACATGTTTTATTACTTTCTTTAACATTGTTAGATTCTTTCATCTTGATGAAAAAAATGTGCATGTTTAGGGGACTGATATTTATAAGTGTGTGCAATTTGGTTCAGAGTTCAATACAAATCTGTATCTAGTTCATTTTAATTTGATTTAATAAGGGGACAGCTGGGCTTTGGCAGAGGTAATAAGGTATATATATATATATATATATATATATATATATATATATATATATATGAAATTTGGGATCAATTTGATTTCATCAAGATCCAAAGCCAGATTCATGTACATGTTCTAATGTAATCAAATCAAATATATTCTTGCAGATTATGTGAATGAAGAAAGATGAAGTTGAAACCAAAGATTATAGGGTATCATTGAAAAAATATGTATCAATATGGGGTAATGGAATCTTGCAATTCTCATTTTGGTAAAAGGTCAAATGAATTACGGGTCCATTATAAGAAGGAACATTATATTTTCACCCAGTGTTGGGCTGTGTTAATACAGCCTAACATGACATTTAACTATATTGGGAGTGTGTGTGTAGTTCTGTGTCTATGCATGTGAAACCAATGAGCGGAGCACAGTTGTTTTCTGTTTTCATAAATGAAAGACTTTGATGTTAAAAAGATGGTTCATGAATGAATCCCAAGTTCTTGTGAATCAGAAATTGCTTTCATGTGAGATTTGATCTTATTTGTGCATCTTTAATCGCCACAAACATTGAAGAAGTGGACACTGGCACTGGACAGATTTAAATGAAAACGGCCACAAAGATGCAAAACAGTGATTGTCAGACCGTGTGTGATCACATATGTAAATAATGTTTAAGTGTAGCCAAGGGTTGTGTAAGGGGCTGCCGCTTATTAACAGGGAAAATGGACTAATAGCATAAGGGTCGGTTTTGAATCAGTTTGCAACTTGTGAGGGCTTCTCCATGTGACCAATCAGCCTCTAGGCACGCACACACACACAAACAAATAATTCGGTTAAACCGTGTAACCTCCACCACTGCTGTACGCAGCCAAATAGCAGGAATACCAGGGGTCTCCATGGGATCAACACACACACACACACACAACCTTCACAGGCCACAATTCTTGGAGCACCATCAGTGCCTGGCTGTATGAAGAAACAGCCGCAGGCACACACACACGCACCTACATTGAAACACACACAAAAATACACACATATAACCGGAAAATAGCTGAAATTCCAGCGTGGCACCCGGACTGAGCAGCAGCAGATGCGGAGGCACTGCTAAATACATAGATGTTGGAAGAAGAGCAGGGCAAACACAAAAGTGGGAGAGGAGCAGACTGGGAACTGAGAAGTGAAGATTGAAGACGCGTCGGTGAGAGAGTTGTAATTTTGTGGTCATGACATCTCGATTATGACGTAAACAGACCTGCTGCAGCAGCTGCAGTTGTTGAACCATTAAGCTGCATATTTCACTCTTCCGTCCTCGGCCCCACCTTCTCCTCTGCTCTTCTTCCCTCCCCCAATAGGCCATCACAGGGAGACTCTCGTCAACTGCGTCAGTATTGATCTGGGCTGGAGGCTGTGTGTGAGTGTGGAGGGAGGGGGGGTAAGAAGACCTATTGATTCCTTTCTGTCTGTGAGTTTGTCAGAGAGCTATGTAGGTTTTCCCCCAAAATGGAAATCAGTGTAGCTGGAAAAGTGAATGATGCAGAGGAAACGACAACGTGTTATGGTCGTAGTTTCTTCATCACACGGGCTCTTTCAAAGTGGGACTCTCAAAGAGAATGAAGACGAGCAGAAGGGGAACAAGTCCTGTCTTTCTCAATTCAAATAAATGCGTATAACCCTTCTAAAGTGTCAAATCTAGAGACTGTTCATTCAAATGATTTGCTAAAAGAGCTATTGAATATTTATTCTCTATATTGTCTCCTCACTTGCAACCCAAACTCCTTACACTGGAGATGTGAGGAAGGATGAAGGAATGGCATCAACCTGAGGGGCCATCGCTGTTCAATCAAACACCACCATTTTGAAGAGTTAGCATATAGTGATGAGGCACAGCTGTCTCATAAATCAAGAGACAGCTTGGCAGGGGGCGCACACAAACACACACACTACTGCAGTAATGATACATTAATGATACTGCAGTAATGATCACAGAAGCCTGCGGCCCCTTCAGCTAAGCATCAGTGATAAATCAACAAACCCTTCAGCATCAGACACGTTTGTGTTTCCTTGTCAAAAGTTCCTCTGCGAGTCGCCTTGTTTCTCTCATTTAACAAATTCCAGGTCACAGGCTGACAGAAGAGCAAGGACGGAACGAGTCATAATTAGAAACAGAAACCATCCTCTGTGTGTGTGTGTGTGTGTGTGTGTGTGTGTGTGTGTGTGTGTTTGGATTTGTGCGTGTGTGTTATCCTTCAGTATCCTTTCCCACAGAGCAACAGATCACTTTCTAGCCCCAAAAGCTGCCAAATAAATTACACAGGAACACATCACGCTGATAAAGCTGATAAGCTCCATCCTGTATCTGCGTGGATCTTATTTATCTGAGACGGACAGAAAGGAAGAGAGAGACAGAGAGAAAGCAATTTCCAGTGAGAGAGAATCCCCTTTTGGACAAGGTTACATACTCAGCAAGACACTGCAAAATAGTCAGAGCACATAATCACCACCTGGTCATATTTGGCTGCAGAAGAGCCCACACATACACACTGTCGCACACTCACACATACACAAAACACACATACAAATTACAGGGGCTATTGCAGAACGATGAGTTCGTCATATGAATAAATCAGTAATTTATAGCAGGGCTTCTCAAAGTCTGCGTCAACTTTATCTCTTTTCAGGAAGGAAGTCACATGTGTCCGAAAAACTCTAGACTTTCTTAAGGGCTAAATGAGGAAACTGGGGTGGTGATGCATCTTACTTGGGAAACTTTGGAACGGAAGAAGAATATTGGCTCTCTCGCACATTTAAAAATAAACACAAACAGTCTCTATGAGGGTGTCGTACTTGAGGAGATGGTCCTTGGTGCTGCGCGTCTTGGTGAGGAACCGCTCGGCGAGCTTCTCCAGGTTGCGGCTGTAGTCCATCTCGATCTCTGCCTTCTTCCTGAAGAAGTCCTGCAGATCCTGAAGCAGCTGCACCCTCAGCTCACACTGCTGGTCCAGACATTTAAGCTGCTCCACCAGCTGGGCACGAATCTCTGCCAGGGAGAAGAGAAGAGCGGTGGAGAGAGAAACACAAGATCAGAGTTTGCATTTAGGTTCTTATGATTATCTCGAACCAAGTGTAATCCAACGCAATGCAGCTAAACAGGACATCTGACAGAGAGTGAAGGGGCTCCATCCTCGATAAAAAAGGTTAAGTACATGCTATTCACAACAGGGCAGTAATCTGCATACATCACATGCCAGAACAATGTGTAAGATGTTAAAGTTGAAGAAGTTTCCCCTTAACAGGTGGATGTGGATGGACCCAGCTCCAGCTGAATCATCAGGAGGAGCCCTGACACATCGGCCTGGGGCACTCACTGCTCCGCATCGTGTGTAGTGTACATAGTTTTTGTATGCATGTAAGCTGTAGTCATCTAACCTAACTTATCGCTTTTCATTTTTTCCTCCTGCCTCTTTCATCCCCCCCCTCACTCCGCCATGCTGCTCTCCAGTCTGGCCTCAAATTAATAGAGTGCACTCAGCGCAGTAACCATATTCAATCACCGACTCCGGAAAAGTCCTCTGGAGAATCGTGCCCACTGCAGTTATAGACCGGGATGCACAGAGCATCCACAGCAACGTGTACACACACCCAAACACTCACAATTCTCAGTAGGCTGCACATTTTAAAGAGTTAAGCAACAACACACACAATTCCCCATAACTGCTGTCACATCTGCGTCTACACAAGCTCTCTCCTACCTTTACAGCACTGGCTGTAGAGAAAGCGGATGGTTTTGGCCTCCATCCTGGCTTCAGTGCAGTATAGACTCCCCTCACATTCACACACTCATTCAAAATCACACAAACACGCACACACAACCCTACAGGCAGGCAGAAACTCAGCCTCTGGCTGTCAGCGACTGGTGATGCTGCCTTTGTGTTAACAGCTGAGAGTGCAGTTTCTCTTTACCACAAAGAGAAGTGGGATATCTGACTGTGTCTGTGACCACCCTGCTCCTCCCCCCATCTCCCACTTCTCTATCACTCTGTCGTAAACACTGTGACAAACCCCAGTGGCTGCTCAGGCTACATTAATACAACAACTTTTACTTTGAAAACTGTATTTTCAAACAGAAGTGATCTCTGTTTGGCTCTGTATCAGTTTTAATGGCCATCCATCACATTACCATTCACATACACCGCTGGACACAGGAATAGTTACTGATTCCTCGAATAAAAGCTTGTCTCCTACGCATGTCAACAGTTGTATCATTGTAAAATGCAGAGTTTAACTACACAACAGCTGTTAGAAATGACATCGCTTGTAATTGATTATCCATGTTGCTTGCTACACTGGTAGCCGAGGCTCATGCTAGATGTTGTCTTCCATATGTAAGTCATGTGATGGAAGCCTGACCAATCAGCGAAGGCTACATTGTGACCGTAGCGACGCGATCCGCAAGCGGTTGCGTCTACGTCATCATGCACAGAACAAATAAATGCATCTGTGACAGTGCTAATGACATGGTGTGAATATTTGCTTTGACAACAAGTGTTGTTGTCTCGTGGTCCTTGGGGGTATTGTGTTCACATGCATGATTGTGTGTAATTTTCTCATCACGCATCATTGTCAATGATGGAGAATGAGTCAGTGTCCAACTTCTCAAGGCGGCATCACAAAGACTCTGCATGGCGCCCATGTAAATAGCCGCCCAGACACAAAAACAACACGTGCGCAAACACCTCTGCAAACATATCATATAAGGATGAAGAGTGATTCTGACAGCACACTTTATTTACAAAACTTATGTCTGTGCGGCCCCACCAAAGCAAACCCTGAGCTCTCCACACCATACTGTGTTGATCCTGGCTGCTAAACTGAATTCATTTCGCTGAGGAATGTATATATATATATAAAAAAAAGCCTTTATCCATTTAGAAGCTGATATTGGCGGCAGGAGAGGAGTGTTATCTGAGAGAAAGGGGGCTTGGTACAGCAAAGAGGAGAGAAGCCATCAGGAAAGATAAATGCGAGTCTTCCTTTCGGTCTTGCCCCCCCCCCCCTCGTTATGGTCATCATCCCCTGAGCCAGTGAGAAGTGGGATGTGAACTGGAATGTGACGCCTCCTCCTCCCTCTAGACAGACAAGTCACATTTTCCAGGCAGTTGAGAGCAGATCTTGTATTAAGAATCTGTGATTGTACTCTACTGATGCTCTCCTTCTCCTTCCTCCTCTTCCTCCCCTGTCTGTAGTGCTGAGGGCTGTCTGGCTCGGTATGGACGTCAGCCTTGTCTGTACACTTATCGCTTACAGACCACATTGCACCACAGTCAAAACACAGACCACCAGGTATCGTGGTAACAAGTGGGAAAAGATGATCGGGTGGTTTATCTTGAGAATATGTTGGTGTCCCTGTGAACCTGTCTACATACTGTACATACCACAGTACACCAAGGTTCCAGATACTGAGTACAGAATGCGAAAAAAGTAACATTCTAACTTGATAAGTTGATTCTCCCTTCCAGGTAACGTTTCCCACCAGTTTCTCACATTTCTCATAAAGTCACCAGAGCCACCTTTTGGTTTCTTTTGACACTCACTGTGGATGATGGGATGATACCATGTCACAGCAATGCATCCATATGTTAGTTCATGATAGTAAATGGAAAAATCGGGAGAAATGTGACGAATCCAAAGTGTTTTTTGTGCACGAAAACATTTCATCCAAAAATCAACTACTCATCATCAATTATTGATTATTAGTTTTGTCCCCAGCCAGAAAAAGCAAGACAAAAACAGACCGAGAGAAACACGGTGAATGGAGATTGTGAAAATGCACTTTAATGACATTACCACCAAGGTCAGTGTCTGCTGTTCATTTTGCAGTGGGTTGAAAGGCAGCTGGTGTGGGTTGCCTTAAATCAAACCAGAATGTGTGGATGCACGGAAACAAAACAAAAAAACATTCTAACAAGACACTGCCAAAAGGTAATCCGACCAGTCACATGACACTGTGTCGAGCACAACTTGAATCCAAAAGTGTAGAAAATTTGCTTAAAAAACACGACCCCACACCAGCGTTTTGCAGTGTGAGTGTTGTTCTGGACGCTGTTCTGAGCTGGCCTACATACAGGAGCCACACACACTGCTGTGAGGACTCATTATACCTGAAAACACCTCAGGCTCTGGCCACAACACACATACACAATGACAGCGACGGGACACAGTAAGCCCGAGCTGTCACTTTGAACTGTTTTGACGGCAGCTCTCCAACTGGACTGACCTCGAAAAGGTGTGCACAAACAACACACACACACACACACAAACACACTCACACATCTGCACACATGGCAACTGGTCGGCATCTGTTTACAAGTAGATGTGATGAGAGTTCGAGACAAGGCTCCAACCGGTTGGAGAGGGAGTGTGAGGGGAGGGGGACAAACAACAGAGGAACAACAAACCAGACTGAGGGACAGTTCACGTTTATTGCAATATTAGTTTTAGCTTCACAGGTTTGACCATCTTTTTTTTTTTTCCGTAACTAAACGGACAGACTTACAGAGTGGGAGTGAAGTGGAGTAATTTTAGATGCCCCAAGTTCAGGTAGTAAAATCCAATTCATTTTCTCCAGAGAAAAAAGTAACGCAATTCCCATCCAAACCACCTCCACAGCTTGGATGGCTGTGAACGCTCCTGGTTGAATCATCAGAGCAACAGAGGGACAGCTGCAGGAGAAAGTATTCAGGTCTTTGACAGAGGGTTTTCTAATTCACAGAAGTTCTAGTTTGTGTTTGGAAGCATTTACCAAACCACACCGACTGATAGCACTTGATGTCATTGAGGTTACATTGAAATAACGAGTGCAGTGCCCGTTCTAAACATGTCTGTTCAGAATGGGATGTTTTTGTACTGCGGTTATGCTGTTTGCAGCTTTGTTTAAAAGTGACCTGCAGTAATTGAGCTGCAGCAACTAGAGACCTGCTGCAGGACTCCATAGAACCCTGAAGCTGCCCCGCTGCTGCACAAAAAACTGTTAACCTGGTTAAAATAAGTTTAAAATAAGTTGGCACACCTGCCACGTGTGTTTTTCTTGTGCGGTTAGAACTGACACATACATTAAACACAACCTTTCTGTTGGCATTAGGACCGAGGGCCCAAAACTTATGCCAGCTAGTCAGTAACAAAAAGAGATAGGGATGCAATCTGCCTTCACGCACACAAACTTCTAGGAAATCCAAGGCACCCAAGCAGGAGTTCTAACTACCAGAGAGCTATAATATTACCCATTCTTTCTCTCTGTGTGTGCATGTGAGCACGTGCGTGTGTGCAGTGTTTATGCAGTAAGGCCTGGTCTTTGTTGCTCCGGGGGCTGATACTGCAGTACAGAGCGATGGAGGAGAGGAGGGGGCGGGAATAGTTTTGAGTTGTACCACTGTGAGCTCATACTATTGTCCTGAGAAGAATGAAAGAAACAGAAAGAGAGGGGGAAAAGAACAGAAAGAAAGGAAATCAGGGGCACTGCGTCACAGTGAATAATATGCCCATTCATCCCTGTGCACACAGGAAGAGAGGACAGAGAGACAGGAAGTCAGTCGGACCAGTTCACTGCCAGTAGGGAGCACATGGGAGGGGAGGGTCATACTAAAACAACTACAGGAAGTGTGTGTATGTGAGTATGTGTGTGTGTGTGTGTGTGTGTGTGTGTGTGTGTGTGAGTATGTGTGTGTGTGTGTGTGTGTGTGTGTGTGTGTGTGTGTGTGTGTGTGTGTGTGTGTGTGTGTGTGTGTGTGTGTGTGTGTGTGTGTGTGCCCGCAGCAGGATGGGGGGTTGGAGTGAGGTGAGTGTGAGTGTGTGTGTCTCCAAATGAAGGGGCCTGAAGAAAAACAGGCAGCTGTGGAGTTCACCAGTATATCCCTCCAAACCTGAAACCAGGCAGGAAAAGAGAGAGACTGCAGGAGAGGAACTGGGCCAAGGGTTTGATGGGGGGGCGAGCGGCGTGTGTCTGCGGGGATGGTGGGGCCACGGGACAAGATGTTTTAAACAGTTGAACAAGTCGGTAGTCTGAAGCCTCAGGTTGCAGGTAGTATTTCCACATAAGATGCTTCAGCCGGGTGGAATCTATTAGTTCCAGACATGCCTGCCTAATACTGCTTCACTGTACTCACACAAGCACATGCAAAAGAGAGAGAGAGAGAGAGAGAGGGAGAGAGAGAGAGAGAGAGAGAGAGAGGAAGGGAGAAGAAGAAAAGATAGGATTACAGTACAGTAAGTGTTGCAGGGAAAAGTATTGCAGGAATGGGAAGATTCCAGCCAATGTCTTTTCCTTGGGTCTGGGCCTTTCCTCTGAAAACAAACACACACACACACACACACGTATACACACACAAACTTAAATTGGCATTTCCTCTCTCACCCAGAGCTTAAAACTTTTAGGAAAAGCAGTGTTTTTCTTAGGAGGAACATTAACTAGCTTAGTGACTTTTAGACGTGGAAAACCCTGCTGGAGCCAAACCACGGCAGACCCTCTCTGTGCAACAGGGGAGAGCAGACACACACACACACACACACACACACACACACACACACACACACACACAGGCAGGCAGGCAGGCAGAGAGCAGAGGATACGAGAGAAATAAAAGCTTACTCTGTGCTGCAGCTGGGTATAAATAAGTAAAGCCTTTGACATCTCAGCAGCAGCAGCAGAAGTTATTGGCGTCTTGCAAGTGCTTTATAAACTTCACGTTTGACCCAACTTCCATAATGGAGAACTGAGAACTGAGGAATGTTTTTAGATGAGGAAGTAAGCTCATAACATTTCAGCTTATCATTTTCTTTCAAATGCACAGACAGATGAGACAAAGGGCTGTGCGTCTAATATAACATTCTGTTTCATATGATGTAATTGATTCATTTGTGTTTCAAAATGACTCTGATCGGCCAAGAGGTGGAGCTTGTACCCAAAGAGAGGCTGCTTCTTTGGCATTGAACAACAGACTCAACCACCACAGACCGCTTTTTACCATCCATGCAAGAATGCTGTCAGCCAGTGCGGACAGATTAAACGGATGAGAGCGGTCGAATGCTCGAAACAGACCCCAAACTTTGATGTTGCGAGAGGCTGTTGGCCACTGCACACCATGAGGGCAAATGATCAAGAGGAGGGGGGAAGATGTTGTCGCTGCAGCTTAAATTTGGCCCCAATTCATCTTCTAATCTATCGCTCTGACTGTGGGAGGCACAGAGAACGTGTGTTGTTTAGGACCCACGGAAGTGCAGTGTCAAAGCATGATCACAAGGGATTCAAACAAGGAAAAAGCTAACGAGAGACGTTCGAAATTATAAAATATGCTGCATTAAAACCGCAGAACCAAACACAGTATGTCTGTGTAACATAGGGTTTTTAAGGGGAGCAGATATTTTATCTATTTTCTTAGATTACGGTGTCTTATTTTCTCTTGAGCCTGCTGATAAACCTCTCTTCGGCCCCCTAAGTAATAGCTGTGTGGGAATCAGTGTGACAGGTCCGTGTTGCACCATTCATGTTGAGAGCAGAGGAGGCTGTGTGTGTGAGAGGAGAGTGAAAAGGAGGTGACAGGGAGGGAGAGGGAGAGTAATCGTGGGGGGTAGCACTACGCAGCAGGGGTAAATTCCTCTGCAGCGCCCTGCACCTCTCTGGTCAGATCAGGAAGTCATTAACCGTTTAGTCGCCCAGCGAAACGCTTTATCTCCGGCTGGAGAAACACTCCCCCCGGAAAACACAGCAAGATGAGAAGTGCATTTGTGTGACGGTGTGTGTTTGTGTTAAAAGTATCGGTGGCCCACAAGGTTGAGCCACGGGAGCTCTCATCAGGGTTTATTACACTCTGAGCTTGGAACACAGGTCAAAGGTCACAGAGCCACTGGAGGGGGCTCAGTCTCCCACGTCAACTGGTGGAACACAACCATCAGCTTCAGCTCTGACCAGAAGGAGCTCTCTGACTACTCCTCTGCTCCTCTTCCAGATAACCATCGTTTGCTCTGATTCCCCTCACACGGTGGCAGAGGCGTTGGAGAGGGCTAGAGACAAGGGGCTGGGGTCTCTATGCATAACGAATCAGGCTGCTTATCGAAAGTTAACAAGCTCCTCACCCATTTACAGCCCCCTGCCTGTTCCACTAACCCAGTCTGGAAAAGAAGCTGACGGGAGTATGTGTTGGGGGAGGGGGAGTGGGACTGGGAGTGGGACTGCGACTGGGAATAGATGGAGAGACTTCAAATGAGACCAGACTGTGGCGCAAACTGATGATTATTTTCAGGATCAATTGATCTCACATCTATGTTTGATTAATCACTTACTGAGTCGGCAAATTGTCCAAAAAAAAGCCCCAAACCAAAATGGTGGTGTCTGGTTAGCAGTCATCTTAATATAACAAAAAAAAAACAGGGAGAGGGCAGAAATTCTAAATCTGTTTGTGCATATGCGTGTGTGTGGGTGTGTGTTCTGCAACCTTGAGGGTACCATCCTGGTGTCACCTCCATTTCCTGTCTCTGCCGGACACAACCATCTGGGCCTCAGTCTGTTCCAACAGCCATGTCTCTCGCTCTCTCTCTCTCACATGCGCGCACGCACACGCACGCACACGCACACGCACACACACACACACACACACACACACACACACACACACACACACACAGTCTGCCATAGGGAGGAAAATCATGACCGTATAGTGATCTACACCATCTGTCTGAAAAGCTATGGATAGGTATCAGACAAAAAATTGCGCACACGTATTATACCATCCTGGACCAGCAGGGGATACAAAATTAAGCTTAGCTCTGTGTGTGTGTGTGTGTGTGTGTGTGTGTGTGTGTGTGTGTGTGTGTGTGTGTGTGTGTGTTTGTGTGTGTGTGTGTGTGTGTGTGTGTGTGTGTGTGTGCGTGTGCGTGTGCGTCAACTCTTTCCATTATTTCCAAATGGCCAGTGCATAACACCCCCCTTAATCAGCTTAGTAGCCAGTGGGGGGGATTTGACTAATCCTCAACACAAGCATGGGAAGGACCCTGCTGGGTGTATGTCTGTCTGCGCGAGTGGTCCGTCTGACAGTGTGGGCAGTACGTTAAATCTAGCTCTTTAGTCATGGAGAGCACCCTCCCTCTCTTGACATCTAATATCACAAGAACCAGTCGAGAATATTTTCAAATAGCGATGGATGGGCGAGGAGTCTTTTATGTGCTGGTGGGTGAAGGTTTGTTTCCTTCTTTATTAGCAGGTCAACACTTACATCTACTGATCGAGCGATGATGTGGAATGACTCCATACTTCGAGGTTAAAGAATCATCAACTGCTTTGTCATTCCTTTTCATTTTTTCTTCATATTTCTTCCACTTCTGTGTCTGAATAAGATCGGTCAGCAACAATGATTCATGGGGACCTGGAGGGCTTCATGTGCATGTGCACATGCACATAAATGCACCCCTGAGGGAAGCATCAGCGCTTTGAAGCCTAACACAGCGTGTAATAGCCTCAATCTGTCTAATAGTTGTGTATGACAGCCTCTGTCACAGAGCAAACTGCACACACACACGAATACACAAACAAACTCACGCGGGAGGGAGATGCTGAACGTGTACGTGACCGGTGTGTGCGTCCTTACGCAGCAAGCTCTTATCTCTGCATTCCAAGAGACATCAGTGGCATGTCGAAAATTGCTGTAGGAAAATGGCAGAGATGGAGATAGAGGATACAGTCAGAGTTGAGAGGAGAGGGCGGGCGGCGGCACCGGAGTTAACAGCTGTATCTGCTGATGTCTGTCGATCTTTATCTGAGTTCCAGTGGAAGGCAGAGAGGCCGGGAGACCAGAGCAGGGGAATATGTTCCATCAGACAAAGGACGAGACCCAGAACAGCAGCCGATAACATGAGATACTATCAGTATTCACATCAAGGTCACATCGACACTGTGTCAGTTACTGTTTTCATCGTATGTGGGTGTGGTGTGTGTGTGTGGGTGTGTTGTGTTGTCTCATCTTAAGGTGAGTGTCTTTCTACCTTCTTACAAAAACATATGTTTTCCTTTTTTGTTACCATCTTCTTGGTGAGATTGAAATGAAACTGTACAATAATTGTCTCACTGCTACAACATTTATAAGCTATTGGTTGGACAAAACAAGCAGGTACAGTGAAGAATTAAACGGCACCTATAAGACCACATCAACACACACCGGTCGATGAAAATCTGTCAGGCTGTGCTAGGAATGTACACTCTGAGTCTTACAATAAAGCTGTGAAAGTCAAGGTTATCTTGGAGGCCACAGCAGCAGGTCATGATTAAGAAACTGTGCGTTAGTCAGCAGAAAAAGCTGAATCAAGATCAACCATTGCAGCAAACTGCAATCACAAATCCCCCGTGTCTCCCCACTCCTGCCTCCATTTCACCCTTTCCTCAAGCCCCTTGCTCCAGAGGTGTAACTCATTCTCACGCCTGCCGCGGTCTGCACATGTGCATGTATGTGAGCGTTTGCACACTATGGAGAGGTGGCCTTGCTGTGTAATGACTCCTGCAGAGGCACGGCTCAGAGTGCTGCGGTTCCCAGCTGTGACAGGCCGGGCCGATGAAATATGGCCACCATTTCACCCAGCCGCAGTCTGTCACAGCCGCCCTTGCAGATACCAAAGCCTGGATACAAAAGCCAATAGCTACGATGTGCATCTGAAATGAGAGGCTGATAGAGCCGTGACTATGATTTGCTGCTATGCAGTTTACCCATCGACTTTTTTTCCCCCATAGTTAATATCACACTCCGTAAGCTAGGTTGAATTCCTCCTCACTTGCATCCCCACCAGCTCAGAGCGCTGCGGAGACGTGTGAGGAGGATAAACTGGGCCAAGCTGCATGAAAAGCGTCCCAGGGAGAAAGACAACTCAACACCTCAGCATATTAAACCACCACAACTACATTTCGTAGAACAGCCCAAAAACAGCTCAGGGGATGTAGCTGGGGAAAAAAACTTCTTATTCTCATTTCTGCATTGTTCCCTCTTTAGGTGTTTTTTAGTTAATTTCGTAATAACCGAGCAACTCTGATGACGTGAGGTAGAGCAGCAACAAGAGGAAGAAAAGACGAAACCAAGTGTTCCTTGAATTTACTCGATTTCCTATTATATGGTGCCTTTTAAACCAAGCATCGGTGCTCTATTAATGATGAAGAAACAAGATGGGAAAGCTGATAAAGACAGAGCATATTTCCTTTAACAGCAAATACTAACAAGAATTTCCAATACACATAAACCAGACTCCAAACAAACAGACATTTCATCCCAGAAAATGTACTCTTTAATGACTCGTTAATTCGCATTTCAACAGATTTATTAACAATAAGAAATTGTAAATAAAAAGGTACAATTCATTACCTACATTGCTCTATTGCTGTCAAATGGAGGCATAATGCATGCAGCATCAAGTGTGTTGCTTTTGTAAATCACCAATGAAGACTCGCAATTGAGACTTTATACAGACAGCAAACTAGACCTGCAGTGCTTACCAAACCAAATTACACACGCTCATAGATATGACACATAAAACTAAACTAAAAACGACAATACATTTCCAACTCATCTCCAGCTGAAGATTATAAAATAAAAAAATCTGTGTGTGGTCTCCCACGTTTTCAAAATCGGTTATGAGTTCTCAGCAACCCTAAATATACCACATTTTTTCATCAAGATCCATGAATTCTTCTCTTATTTAACGAAAAGGTCAAAAAACATCCAATCTCACAATGTTAAAGTAGGTACACGCAAATTCTTGGATCCACCCTTTTGTACTGATCTGCTCCGGAATGCAATGGGTTCTTTCTCGGTCAATTTCCATCCTTCCATCACGTTTCATTGAAATCAGAACAATCACAACAAACCTCAGTGAAAATATAACCTACACAGAGGTAACAGCAGCAATATATTGCCCTATAGTGGGTAGATAATGACATTGGCTACTGTTCTGCTTGTCTCGATCATTCAGAAAAGGCGATGTCCTTCCTAATAGAAGAAGGGTTAATAAGCTGTAACGATGACCTTCTGCTCTCTGTATGTGATCACAATAATCCTCAGATGAAAGTAATTAGTGGATGAAGTGTCACAAGTCTATAGGTGTAGCCATATACTCAAATCATTAATTTACAGTAATTGATATACTTATGACACAAGGATATCGTAGGTCATCAGTTTTACTGTAATACTGTCCACATGAGATAAGCACTGATGCTTGGTGAATGAGGACGTTGGGTCATTGTTCAGTTCAGAACATTGTCGTGCTAAAGCCTTCTTTGCTATTCAGATGATTCATTAGAGCTTATAGAACTTTAATGAATATTTTGGGCTTCTAGGCATAGCAGGAAAATTTGATTACAGAAAATGCATAAAACAGGTCTTATTCCAGCAGGCCTAAATTGAAAGTGAGACTATGGGCTGGGTTTTTTTGAGCATTCAAAACTGCACGGGGATTCCACTACTTCTGCTAATGCAGCAGCTGACTGATTGAAGCAGGGTTTGGAAATTAGCATTACCGTGTTTTCTAAATTCCTCTTACAGGATGTGCTGCACCAGAGAGACACGGTGGTCAACTTTATTATGTCGTATTTTCCCTCTACTGGAGAAACCTGACATCACCGTAAGACAGTAAAAGCTCAAGGCCAGGCCAGCAGTACCAAAACCAGGGCACTGTTCCACCTCACTGGTCTGTATAGCTTGGAACAGCAGGTAGCAAGATAAATATCTATAAAAAGAACAAACACCTAAGAAAGGGGCTGGATTAGGTACATTAGTTTAAGTTAGATGATCATTTATTAGCACATTAGAATGATTTAGTGTTTAGACCTGCAGGAACAGCAGAGCTTCCATTGAGACATGAAGGTGATGTAGTTTGGTGTACCCTCACCGATTGGTCGGAGAGTTTCTTCGATCAATGCCCCTGCAGCAGAGCACATCAGGGTCAGTTTTTGTTTACTGCCCCAATAAAACTCTCCGCTGTCCTTGTATGGCTGAGGGTTACAGGCCGAGAGATTCCCATTAATTATCTAGACTGTGAGAGCCGTGCCACCTGCCACAGTTTCATAATAATCAATTCATCTTTAACACACTTTTCATGATTCCATCAAAGACCCCAGTGTTTTGCAGCACTGCTTCATTGTAGAACTGTGTGCAGTGCTGTTTGCCCTGCTGCCGCGCTCTCTCTGACACAAACACAGTGACCCGTATCATATTGGTCATCGGCTGCACTGGGAGAAATCCTGCTTCAGCTGTGGTTCGGTGCACCGTCAAAACATTGTTCAAGTTTTTACCATCATCGGCAGGCAGGTAAACCTCAGGATAACACTCGCCCTCTCTTTGTACCTGTAATTCAGATGCATGAGAGAATACTGAATCATCAACCTTCAACACGTTCGCTGCCGCCACCGATCTAATCAGCTGCGTAAATCTGAAGTGTGATACAGCCAAGCCTAAAGAATATTTTCAGAGTATTACACTCAAATCATAATAGGGAATTGATGAGAAATGACCCCTCCCAGAATCCTCAGAGATGACGTCTGACTGAGAGGATTCGTATCCAAACCATAGCAGGGTGAGGAAAGCTCACCTAAGGTCAGCCTGAGGCCGCCCTGACAATACAACAGCCTTTGTGCTGCTCAAACACACAAACACTCACACTGTTGTTTTGTTTCTCACACGTAACTGCCTACTTAACAGGCATTACCACCCACATGATTGTTCCTACAGCTCAAATATCACCACGTCATGGGCCAGGACAAACATCTGATGGTCATCACAGTCAGCCAAGGACAGACAAACAGCCATACTCCTGGCTATGGCCTGACCCGCACTGGGACGGACTTTATATAAATCCCAGTGTTACAGAGTACCAGGCGTCCAGCAACACATTTATAACTTGTATTACATTGCCAATTCTGCCATGTACTCCTACATTATTGTTATCTGGTGCTGTATCATTCTGTCTAAAAGAAGTATAACCGGCTGAGCAGTACCTCTTGGCATATGATACCCCTTCAAACTACTGGGTGAATTAGTCAGACTTCCTGGTTCACATTTCAGTTTCTTACCTGTACACTGTGTGTACACCCATGCAGCTTGTTTACTTCACGTAGTGCCAGTCAGATGATTAAGCAGATTGTGTCAACGCAGAATGCTTGTGTTGAATTCTCCATCGCAGCTAAAGAGTACCTTTTGACCAGTGCTGAATCTAGATCGGTTGCTCTCTGCTGAACCGGAGGAGGAGCGTCAATGATGTATCAAATATCTGGAAGTTCATAATCCAGGTACAATTGGTTTGGTTAGGTGTTAACACCCATTGCACTCAGGTGTGAACCAAACCTGCACCAACCCCTTTTAGAGGATGTGGTCTCAGTCCAGCTCCAGTAACCATGTGAGTTTGAAATCTGGGAAATAGATTGTGTAGCATTAGTAGCAGCTACAGCCAGAGATTGAACTGAGGCTTGAAACATTGACTGGCACCAAGGAAATCCTCTGACCAATGAGCCGAGTGAAGATTTTGTAATGTGTTCTGCTTCAGTTGGATTTTTCCTGTGTGAAAATAAGTTGAACCGCAACTCTCCAACTGATCTGGACCAGAGCAAATAGACTAAAGATATGAAAACACCCTAAATTTGTATTGTATCTGACATCCCTATGGTAGACTCTGTGGCCAACTCCTACTGTTCAAGGCTCTCAATCTTTCTGGCCTTTGACCCAATGGGAGCCTGCCTTCTCCCCTGCGGGAGAAGGCAGGGAGTGGACATCAAGAATGACATCCCTGAGAAAAGAAAAAATACACTAATGAATACAAGAAGAAGTAAGAGGTCTGACAGATTCTCAGCTCTAGTGGAGAGAACGTGACAGGGAATGGAGAGAGACAGAGTGGGCAGACCTGAGCAGACTGGGGGAGGGAGTAAGAGAAACAAAATGGGGGCATGAACACAGTTTCACAGGAGACAGATAAATACTGAGGAATCCAGAGGGAGGGAAAGCGAGAAAAAGCAGTGGTGTGTGTAGCATTGTGTTCTGCAATGTGTTGCTGAATTATTGACGCTGCCACTGCGCTGAAGGGCGAGAGGAGGGAGCGTTTTTTTCACACCGCCTAATCTCTGCATCATAAACATGCACGCACACACACACACATGCAGCGCTGTCAGGTTGTGGCAAATATATGTGCAACGATCGTCCCTCGTGACGGCAGCCTTGAGAGTTGGGAGTGGGTCCCTTGAGAGAGTCTGTGGCAGGCAAGAGAGGTCAAGGGTCATGGCAGAGACCAGAGGGAGACATGTGGCCCACACCTGTTCTCGACTTGCCGCAGTACACTCACACAGACAGCTCATCGTGAGACAGGCACAAGGTAAAATGAGATGGTCATTAAGGCAATTTACCATAAAACGACTGTGTGTAGTTTGAAACACTACAAAGAGGTCTCTTCTCGCTTTCCTTTGTCCCTTCCCTGCCGGTGTTTTTCTCTCTCCCTGGCTGCCTCGCCGTCTTATCCGCGGAGGAAGCCTGTTTGATCTAGCGGAGTCCTGCTGTTCAGACTTTCCCTCTCCCAGACATCAGGCGTGCACTCCTCTCTCTCGCTCGCCGAAGGAGAAGAGCTCCCCTCCTTCTCTTTTCATCCTCCCAGTTGTTCACAGAACAGGGAAAATCACCCCCCCCCCCCCCAAAGCTAGAAATCAGACACATTCTCTCTGCCTCTACCAAAGACAACACAATAATTCATGAATTCAAAATGGCCTCGATGTCGTAGTAAGGCCAGCTGTGTTGTGTGCATATGGTCCATGTAGAATGTAAGCTATGACAGCGATGTGGTTCACTCAGAGGACAGTGGTCCTCATTGTCAGCCCCCAGCAGGAGCGGGACACAATGGAGAGGGACACAGGCAGGGACCTGACTCACACATACTGAAAGCCTTCCTGGTCATTATCAGTGACAGAGATGCTGGAAACAATGAGAATTTAGTTCCAGCGTGTCATGTGTAGATACAATAGCAGCTTTAATACAGGACAGATTTTTTTGTATTTATTAACCCATTAGCTACAGTTTTTGTATATTTGACAGTGGTTATGCTGGGGAACTGTCTAGGGTGTAACCTACTCTCACCCGTTGTCATTTAGGATTGGCTCCAGACTCCCCCAGTATTCCATCTGCTTTAAGATGCTCTGACATCCAGGAGACGAAGGTCAGACAGGAGGTAATATATTTTATTGCATACAAGTTGGTGGATTCTAGCTTTCACCTTTAAATTCTAATAGCACATCAACGATTCACAGAAAACAACAAGTGCACATGATTGCAGAAAGACAATACCCAGCACATGAGCAACATGTGGACAAATCACTGAAATTTTCACATTAAAGTTTAACAATGAATGTTACACAATGAGTCCTCTCAGCCCACAGTTGGTTTGGCTGCCCAGAGTCGCCGCCCAGCAGAAATCTGAAGGATTATAACAAAGTTTGCAGTTCGAAGAAAACTTTTCAATAAGACATTTTCACAATTGATGATGCCACCGACGGCACCAGACCACAGTGATTCCTAAAACCTCACATTCATTCTCAGACTCCGCCACTTCAGACTGGGAAACTCTCCTCCACATTCCTCGGAGGGAATACCACCGGCACATGACAAGAGTTCCACTCACATTCAGCCACTTAGCCTGCTGCTCCCACTGCAACCTTTGCACAGAGAATGGCTGTGTGTATGTGCACATGTGTCATGGACAGCAACCTTTTAACACGCCACACTGCCCCCAGACAGAAAGATTTCACTGAGAGAAAGGGAGTGGGAGAGGCAAAATTCAGGGAAAAGGGTGGAAGAACAGGAGTGATGGGGGCACCAGAACATGCTTGTGACAGGCTGCTATGCCACAAATGTGATGAGGTGATTGATGGGAAGGGCTTTGTGCTAGAAAGGCCAACCCACCCCCCTCTGTATACCATCTTCTTCTCTTCCTCATCAACTTCTTCTTCACCTCAATCCTCAGGGCTTGTCTCTGGCACATTTCGAGGAAAACCCACTTGGTTTATTTGACTTCCAGCTCAGCACAGGTCCAGGCAGAGGTCTACTACTTGACAAAGTGACTACACAGAGTGGAGCTCACTGTATAATCTATATGGAGAGCACCCATCAACTCCACACCAACTCCTGTCCCGCATTGGGCCACTGCACAACAGGAATGTGTATGTGTGTGTGCATGTATAAGGGGAGGGATATTCCCATTTCCACTCTGTTTGAAGCACATGGACTGAGTCGGAATGTAAAGGGGGAGGGGCAGCAGGAGGAGGGTGCTGGGGGGGAGGCAAAGGCGATACTCTGAGAGGGGTATCCCACCACGCAGGCCGGGCACATTGTCCATTAACTCTACAGTGGACCGAAAAGTAGAAATGCAATAGTGCTCGTAGGTATCGCTACATTAAACTTACCGCTTGCAAAATATCTGAGTTCGTTCCAACAGTATATACTCCATCTTAAACTGAGCATTCCACTAGAACCCGTTGTGCATGAAAATATTAGTTTTGCTTGAATTTAGTTGTACTTCATTGATGGGCACATTGTGCACGACAGGTTAACAGATTCCTTTGACCACACATAGTCCACAGCCCCAAGACATGCTTAAACATCTATGAGTGAAGAGAACATATCAGCATGTTCTGCACACACACACACACACACACACACCATTGGCCCCTGACCCTACTCAGGAAGATGCAGAAGAAGAAGTGAGCCAACAGGCGCCTGCAAATGGAAAGCGAGATAAATATCAGACCTCAGGTATGTGCAGCTGCCTCTGTAATGCTCCAGTGTGTGCTGCAGGGCAAGCCACATATCCAGGGTGGGTTCTTCCACAAATGCATACAGAAAGGTAAACAATCAAGTAATGATCACACAGCCACACCCTCCAACATGTGAGATGTCCGATATGCCACTGGAGACAAATGTGTACCTGTACATGATGCAATTCCTCTGACTGTTGAACATTCATATATAACTGCTTCTCCTGGTCACCTGTCACAGAAACTGTTATCTGCCAAAGAAGTCCCTTGCAGATCACAGATTATATAGATTCCGTGTACATAAGTAAACGATTGAGATGTTTGAGTTTCAGTTCTCTAAACACACACACACACGTAATTCCTCTGTCTTCTCCGTCTTGTTCTATGTCAAAAAAAACTTAATTGAACTAGAATGACACTCAGTAGAGTGGATACCTCTGCCAAGACCCCTTTAAATTCAATCAAGCTATAATAAATTGCACAAACTCATGGCTATCAGTCCCATAAATATGCCAGATTTATTCCGTCAATTTCCATAAATGATTCCTTGGAAAAATCAGTGAATATTCAAAAAAATTCAATGTTAACGAAAATCTGGGGGCAGATCTGCACCTAAATTGATTTGGTCAAGTTAAGTCCTGTGTTGATCTGACCAGTAGTTTTAGCATGATGCTGCTTAAAAAAACAAAACAATCACCTACCAGCAAACAAAAAAAACGGGGGGGGAGACGTAACTTCCTTGGCAGATGAATTCAGCTGGGTTTTATATTCACACAAGGCTTAACCCAGTTTTGAGATTCTTCAAGTTATATTCACATCACCGAGTCAGGTATAATGTAGTAGGACCTTTAACCTTCCTCAATTTTGAGCTACATGTGTCTGCACATATGCAACCCCCCCCTCCTTTGATTGTACGCGACAGGGCCTCCCGTTGTCCTGCATGGCCAACACGAGGACGTTTGATCTGTACATCTATTTCCTGCTGATACATAACTGGCTGACAGTAACTTCAATGTATCCTCCAGCTGAGGTCAACATGTTAGGAGTGCACACACCACAGCAAACGCCCACGCAGCAAACATTTAGCAGAAATGTGTACTGTGTGTAGAGGTTCTGCATTTGGTTTGAGTGTGAGGTGAGGAGATGTGAGGGGGCAAGGGCAGGGGAAGAGGGGATACCTCAGATATCAGAGGGTTCTTCCTCCTCGGGTGTGTGTGTGTGTGTGTGTACCGTGGGAAAGAAACTACAGTATTCCCACATTCAAAGTGGTTTGAAGTAAAGCTGGGACTCAGCACTTTAAACAAGCCTCTTTGAGCCTGCATATGTGCAGCAACAAACTCTGAGAGGGAAATGTGAGAAATCTCCACCAGTGCAGCTTTGATGCTGGGAACAACTAAAATAGAACTGGTGCATCCACGTAGCAACCAGGGGGGAAGAACACTGTGTTCTCACTCGCATCCATACAGACGCAGAGAGAGAGAAGCTGAGAGAGGGGCTGTGTGTGAGGGTCTGAGTGATGCAGATTCAGCTGAGGGGAGGTGATGAATAGCTTCATTAAAACAGCATTAGAAGAGGTGTGAACCCAAATGGTGAATGCCAGCATGCAGTGACTTTTCAGCTCCAACATACACAACACACAACAAACACACACTTGTCACTAGTGCAATTCTCCCCTTGATACCTGCACAACCCACCCACCCCGTAAGCGCTCACTTGCTTCCTGCGTTTGATGTCGGTACATGTTTTAAATGGGACCTCAAGCGTTTTTGCCTTATTGTCATGAATATAAAGCTTCAAAGATCAATGACAAATCAAAGTATTTTCAAGAAACAAAAGCGATAACTCCGATTTTTCTTTAATCAAACTGTACCTTTCTTCATTTCACACACACAGATTGAGCATACCACCCCTGAGGGAGCTGGTGGGAGATGAGGAAACCACAGTGACACCCAGGAAGAAAGAAAGTGGTGAAAAGGAGGACTCAAGGAGGCGAAAGATAGCAAAAAAGGAGAACAGGAATGCAAGGCAAGAAAGCAACCGGGGGGATGGGGGGGTACAGAAAGGACCAAGGTCTGAGGGTTCAAAATGGGATCAAGTGTGTACAGTGGTAACCTGATTAGCCAGACCCTGGAGGGGAGACAAATCTACATTATTATTTCTCATTTTCCCTCTGCTCCTCACAAACCCAGAAAAATGGGGGCAATTCAGTAACCCTAGCAACCAACTCTGCCTACGTGCAGAGAGAAGCTGCTGATGGAGGGGGAAGGAGAGAAAGAGAGGGAGAGAGGGAGATGGGGACTGAAAATACTAGTGCATGATGTACGCACAAACATATTGAACTGAGCAGATGTGCCATACAGTGGAGAATGTCATCAGGTTTCTTCCCTCTCTTTGTAACTCTCTGTCATTCAGGTCTCTTGCATGTTTCCCAGATCCCTCCTCCTCTCTCGCCCTTCTCCGTTTCCTTCTTCCTTCTGCCCCGCCTTCTCCCTTTTCCCTCCTTGGTCAGGCTCCTTGCTTTTTCTCCTCCTGCTCTGGCCACGTATGAGGGCTGTTCAAACACAACCTGTTTCCTCTGGTGTCCCCTGGGAGCATTATCCAACCTCTCGACTGTTGTGTTTTCTCTCCCTCCCTCCTTTCGGCCTCACTCCTATTTATTTACAGCTGGATGTCTGTTCTCCAATTGATTGTTTTACAGAGGATATGACTATGCTTTGTTTCTGCCCTGAGTGGCTTTATATAGATTCCTCTGTTCTTTAAGACGTTCTCACCAGCACACACACACATCCTCTCTCTCTCTCTCTCTCTCTCTCCCTCTCTCTCTTTTGCCTGGCTATGAGTCAGTGTCCGGTGGAGAAGCCCCTAAACGCACGGTAAACGTGAGTGCCACATATGCTGAAATCATTAGAGAGATCTTGATTTAAGGCTGCAATAGGAGGCGTGTCAAAAATATGTGTGTCACATTTCATCACAACTGACAGACATCATGAGGGGAGAGAGAAACAGAGAGGGGGGGGGGGGGACAGAGTTTAAGACCAGCGGTTCTTTTCACAATGGTCTGATTGTTCGTATGATGTAGGCTGAGAGAAAGAAAAAGATTGAAAAAGAGGGTGTAGGGGATTGACAGAGACTGTGTGAGTGTGTGTGTGTGTTTGTGTGTGTGTGTGTGTGGTGGCCCAGAATACAGCTCTGCTTTTTACATTTTTACACAGTCTCACCGGTTGCTCTGCTGTTGCTGCGTGTGTCTGCATATGTCAGATAAAGAAAGGGAAATATTAATGAGGCACCCTAACGGGGGTCGAGGCCTCTGTATTAACTCTGAGCTCAGGTCACACACAGACTCACAAAGACCTGGACAATGTGATCATATATAGCATATATTATAGTGCTGACACATTTAATCCGCGACAATTTAAAGCCACACGAGGTAGATTTGTACTTAAAAATAGCAGATTCAAAATCCTTTTGATGGTACACTGCCACTGACTCTGGTGTACCGTGCTGGAACATCCCGACCTGCTTTACCGGCATTCGTCAAACACCGAAAGCCAGAACCGGAACTAGCAGCTAGCTATAAGAGACTATAGTTCGCCATTTTGTGTGCGGCCATCGTTGCAGAGCAGCTAAACAAACAGAAATGGATATTTTAGGAAAGTGTCGGAGTAGGAAACCGAACAATGGCGATTAATCATGGAGAATTCACTTCTTGGCAAGAGCTATTGGAGGTTAAAGGTTGTAGGACAGATGCCAGCCAGGTGTTGTTGTTAATGGATAAGTCATCATTTGAGCATGTTTGCTTTGTCTTGTATGCGTTCTGCCTGCTTGATGTTGGGCTGTGTGCGTGGAGTTGTCCACTCACTAGTCACAGCCCAGGTAAACACATTTCAATAGCGGTTTAGGTGGCCAGATGTTTCTTCCCCATCAGCCTAACAAATGCATGTGCGTAAAGCTGCAAGTGTATTATATCACTACAGTAACTAGCCAATCAAGTTGGGCAACACCTGTAAGCTGGTTCAGGCAGCCAACTCGAGCTGCTCTGCTCCAGTCATGTGACATACACCACGTGACATACCTCACTCTCCACAATCATCTATAATACACACACATCTTAATAGGCCGGTCTATGTAAGCAGAGAAAATTTCCCATCACTGCGTCAGTATTGCTGCCAGTTGCTTCAGCACCTCCCCCACCCACAATCCACCTGTAGGCTCCGACTGGGGGGAGGTTACAAGTATTTGCTCATCACTCCAATCATCCAGAATCGATATAATCATATCAGTGGGTTGTGATTAAGTCGGAGCCTAGGGGCCAAACACAAACCTGTTCTACTGGTGAAAAAAACATGTGAACGTGAGATGACTGTTTGAAAGGTCCGAGTGGAAGGCAACAGTTAACTTATGCAAAACAACCTGCAACTGGTTACAATGTCTGGCAGGCTACAGGAGTCCATGTGACTGTGTGTGGGCGTGTGTGTTCCGCATGAATAAGTGTGGTATCAGTTTTATCGTGTTCCAAAATGTCTGTACAAGAGGCAACACATTGACTGGACAAATCAGGTTTAGATGGGTGTAGCCCCACTCAAACACACAAATACACACACACACACACACACACACACACTTCTTCAACATCAAAGCTGGAGCACCTGAGAAGAGGGAGGGGAGATCCGTTCCCAACATGCCTCAGTGCTGAAGGCCTAGTGAATTGGTGACGGCCAGAGTGTTAGGATTAACCAAGGGAAGGCTAAACATCTGTTGCCCAATCAAAGCATCTGGAACATCTGGCACCAATGAACAGCAGTCATCTAGCAGCTGACCTCCGACCTTACCCACTTTGGCTTCGATGACTGTTTTCTTCTCTTGCGCATTTACTTACATTTTTCTTCCCAACACTCAAATCTACTCCCTCCTGTCTCTAACACTGACCGTGATGAGCTGAGGGTGCCGTACAGCTGCACCGGTGCATCTGCATATCGTGGTGGTAGAAGCTGCAGCCATCACAGCACACATTCCTCTTTTTATAACCCTCCTGTCGACTGTATACAGAATGCAGGGGTGTGGGCAGAGATGGATTAGACAGCTCGATCCAAATCGCAATAACACATTCGTTGACTTGTCGCCAATGTTCTGAGTGAGTGTGCGTGCGCACTGAAAGACGCCAACTCAGCACTTTCAGCTTCAGAAAAATTGTGTTTTCGCTCAGGTGCCTTGGCAGCCTTGTAGTAAATTGTCAAATCCAATGCTTAGGGATGAGGAAGTAGGTTGGTAGAGGGGCACAGAAACTCCATCGTGTCTGGTGCTGACACGGCACACGGCGACTGCTACTGTTTACACACACACACACACGCACGCGCACCTCTCTATTCTGAGAGGCAAGTGTGCTGACTGCAGAGCTGAAAATCCTCACACACCAAGCATGGCCGCATTGTGTGTGTCTGTGTGTGTTTGTATTATGATTCCTTTGCAAAGACACAAAGCCATGGGCCCCAACAGGAAGCATTACACACTCCCTTTATAATCTGTGTTCCAGCCTGAGTCCTGAACTTCAGTTCCACACACACATCCTTCCTGAATGATTATTTTAAGCTCTGTCTGCAATTTCATATCATCTCACAGTATAAAAGCATCAGGACCTGTTCTTCCCCAACAAACTCACACATAAAGCTGGTAAACAATGGCATCGAGTGATGTGTGATTGACTTGTGGTTGCCAATGGGTGTATTGACCGAGTCCAGTGGTGCAATTATAAACGGATTGTTAAAAGGATCACACACACAAAGCCCGCAAGTAACTTGTTTTAAGACATCTTTCCACATCCTTCCAACCTCACAAGGCTGAAGTGAGGGCACCTGCAGCAAAGTGAGGGCACCTGCTGCAAAGGGGTTTGTGTTACAACTACTATTACACTGCATCCACCTTACCCCCGTTTGTCATTTCTCTTCTCCTTCTGTTACTCAGTGTATCATAGCTGTTTATACACAAGCCAGTATGTCACGTGACCCCCCTGCTCCTACTGATTAAATACACATCAATCAACCACAACTCACACTAGCAAAAAAATATAGGCCAGACACCGAGCCTCACACACACACACATACACCAACCCACAATCCTGCATGTGGACAAACTTGTAAAATAGCTTAAAAGCCAGTTGACAACAGATTCTGACTTGAGTCTAAAAATCAAGAAGAGTCATTGAGCACATCATCAAATTTAATGGCAATACACACCACTTTGTATTCATCTGACAACCCACAAAAACCCCATAATCAATACCTTTTATCAGTGGTGGTAACCACTGGCAGAGGGAACTACCGATTAGCAGCTATTTAGAAGCACTTCAGATGCTGAAGCACAGAGCAAAAATGTGCTCGAAAAATGTAAAAGACTCACCTAGCCCCGAGTTTTGCACAAACAACATGGTGAACATGAAGAAGGGTAAACAGGCATTGTTATGGCTGGAAGTTGTGCATTAAGTGGATAAACATGATGGAGCCTGTGAGTAACAAAGTTCAGAGCTTTCTGGATTCAATTACACAAAAATACTTGGAACTGAAAATGTCAGGTGATAAGCTCATTCCTTAACTCCGTTCCAGCAACGTGTTACCAACTGTTGTTGTTGTTGCAACAATCCTATCCCTTTTCAAATAGGTTTCACTTTCTTTTTTATTCTCTCTTCTATCTCACTCTCAGTCACTCTGTCTGTCAGCTGACAGGGCCAAAGAACTTTGCCATACCTCCTTTAAAGTTATTTTTTTTCTTCTGGGGTGCAGGTAAGGTTGACAAAGAAAAAATTATGCAAGATTTGAGGTTAAATACCATTTAGTTGCTTTTTTGAAGCTGTAAATATCAGGCAGCAAGCACCGAATGAGTATTTTTAAACTTTAAAAACATCAGTGGATAAAGTGTTTTATCCACGGCTGAGCTGGAGGTACACCTGCCAACCTACATTATTAATGATAGTAATTAGCATTCCTTAAATAACCAGGCAATTAAGTGCTTGAGTTATTTTGTCCAACCTTTGTCATTGTGAATATTTAAATGTTAACATGCATCATGCGTCTTCCTCTCCTGCTGCAGAGCTATCTGAACACGAGCAATTAGAGGATTTATTTTACCCATGATGCTGCTGTGTACAGCGTTTAAAGACTACTCCTGCTGCCTGGTTGGAGTGAGGACATGCAGGTAAATGGGTTTCCTCAGCTCAGTGGACTGAAACAGTGAAGACGATTATTAAAACCTTTGAAAATAAGACGGACACATGTTGGCAAATAAAAGGGAGACAGATGTGACGTAAAGACGACGCTTCATAATGTTGCTGCTTGATACCCTCCATTAGAGAATCTCTAACAGCAGTGCACAGGGTAATGACAGACTGTCTGCATCTCCCAGTGAGGGCTGACTGCCTGGAATGCGTGGGCTGGCGCAAAGTGTCTACCGACGACTCTCCACCTTCGGAAAAACCCACACCTCAAACAGTTATGTGGATGCACAGGTTTACCCTTTCATCTGTTCGTTCCTGATAGGGAAGGTGGCATGTGGAAAAACATGTGGATGGGGAAGGGAGAGATAGTCCAGCACAGCTGTTCGCCAGGGAGCAGTGAAGTACCTGACAGGAGGAATCGATGCTGAGGGTCGATGGACAAACATTTGAGTCCACAGTCTGCCAAACACAGCAAAAGCTCCCCGAATGTAGCGCAGACTAAAAGCCTTTCACAGGCCGCCATGCACAAACAGCCGTCTACCCGGACACTAATGTCACTGTTGTGACAGCTAAATGAGTTTGCAGATAGGCAGGTAAACAAGCGGAAGCAGTTAGGAAGAGCGGTGAGCCTGGATTGCTCTGTCCATTTGGTCAATCGACCGTTAGAATCTGCCACCAAATCCAGATCACTGTGTACAAACAAGTGGCAAAGCAAACAGAAATTGGGAGTGGAGAAATATAACAAATGGAGATGCTCACACACAGGGTGCACGGTTTCAGACACTAAACTGACCCTGAATCATATGATGTGGTTTCCGTCGTCATTAAATCTCAACTTAGGTGAACACCTATAAATATGACCTGGATCAAGTTTCAGAAACCTGTTGAATCCAAGTTATGGGGCCAGCTTTTGGTGGCTCCACACCTTACTGCACTGCATTGTGTTGGTTTGTATGGACCCTTGATATGGAACCATTCTGGGAATTAACACCAGATTTCCAGTTTGACAACCTAGTGATTCATACCAACTCTCTCAACAACCACTTTGTCTCTCGCTGTCTCGCTGCTCTGTCAAACAAAGTCAGAGGAGACAGCGGCTCGACAGGAGGACGGAGGGGCCATGAGGTGACAACATGGAGACGAGGCTGGTGACCTGTTCCTAAAGGGAAACAAGGGGCTGCAGCGCTGAAGAAGGGGGCGATGGCTGCATCCTATTATCTAGTGATCTGGCACTGCAGTGGAAACATGTTGTTCAGGAGGAGGAGGGCAATATCCTGTCCTCTCTGTTTCACATCCCTATACCCCCCCCCCCTCCGTGCTTCCCCTCTCCTCCCCAGCGTACATCACTGAATGTAAAGGTGTGACAAGCACCGGTGGTCACTCTGACTGACGGTTCCCAGCTAAATCCACTGTGCCTGCCTAATGACTGATGACAGTAACACACACACACCAGTAAATACCTGACGACTCCTTTCCAATCACTACATCTGCTCTCATGTTCTTGATCACCCGCAGAGGCTACAGCAATCAAGTGTCACAACTGGACAAGGCTTAGTTAAAATTGATGATTTTGATGCAATCTGCACACACACACACCTACCCACACACACACACACACACTGACTTGCAGCATGAACGAACCAGCAGCACAGACACGCAGGAGACAGAGGGGGAGAGAAACGCCCTGCCTTGTTCCATGTCGAAACCCCAGCCCTGTGGGTAGTCCACACACACACACACACACACTGACACACACCACCACCTTCACCATAAGCGGTTCTCCTCTGACCATGTTCAGGCCACATTTGGACATAAGCACTGATTTCTGAGCGTTTTTTTTTTTTGTCTTCCTGTCTTTGTTGTCCATCTGCGTGTCGAGTTAAAGACGAGCCATCAAACACGCTGGTCGGGATGTTCCAGATAAGACTGCCCTCATTGATGTATTATTGATCCGCCACGTCCGCACAGTGACAATTAACCTTCATACATGGTTAGCGAAATACAAAGGCGAGCGTGTATACAGCCTTTACGCCTGATGTGAGAGGAGAGGTGAGGGTACGGGGGGGGGGGGGTGGGGGGCACATGCATTCAGTCAATTCGGGGGACGCACACTGTGTAGTAAGAGGGGTTCATCCGATGCATTGGGCTGCACTAGATTGATCCGACATTTAACACGGAAGAGGCTTTTAGATCCCAAAAAAAGTTTTACCTTTAACTTGAGTTTCATATTCGGCCACTATCTCCTTGTCCTTTCGGAATTTCGCCGGAGACGTCATGGCTGAGTTTTGGGGATCACACCACTCGCCCTCGTTGCGAAGTCAATTTGGTCTCAATCAATGAACTCGATCGCTCGGTGGTGGAGGAAGAGGAGGGACGCGCCAACTCTGGAAGAAGAGGACGCGAGGAAGAAGAGGTGATCGGGTCCAGATGAGCGGTCGCAGGTCCTCAGTGAGCCCGCGGATCGGTTTTGTCTCCCCCTGCCTCTGCTCTGCTCACTCCGGGCGCATTGTGAGTTTGGCGCTGCTGCTGCTGAATGTTCCCATCGGCTGCTGCTGCTGCCTGCCGCGCCTCACCGCCTCCTCAAAACCGGTTCTGGTGCAAACAACTCCGAGTGGAGGCCGACTCATTCCCACTCAGACACAACCAGCGATCGCCTGCAAGTCAGTTCTACCACGCGTTGTTTGTCGAAATGCACCCATGTGGGTAGAAATGTGCCTCGGACGGGTGTGCGTCTCGCAGCTGCCTGTCCAAACTAAACTGCTCCCCCCACCTCCTGGAGTGAGAGAGAGGAGGAACCGAGTGGAGATGGAGGGGTTGGCTGTTGGTCAGAGCGCCAGTGCGCAGGACAGGCCCGGATGCACACATGGAGGGGGACCACTGAGGGTACTAAACACATCAGCCGCGAACACGAGCCTTCAGCTGCAATGCACTTTTAACAGGTCTTCCTAAAAAGATTCAAGATTCAAGATTTTTATTGTCAAATGCACAACAATCACATTAAGCAGCCGCTGGCAATGAAATGCTTGAGTCAAGGCTCTCTTCTAGCAATGCTCAAGTAATTACAACCAAAAAAAAAATTGGAAATAATATAAAATAGAATAAAATAGCAGACACTTACAACTCATCCAAAATCCAGCTGCAAGAGTTTTAAAAGGTCCAGTGTGTAAGATGTAGGTGAAAGGGATATATTGGCAGAAGTTGAGTATAAAATAATCCTAGTGATGTTTTCACTAGTGTGTTTCATCTATCTTGTAAAAATGTTTTTTTTTCTTTACGCGCTTCATATTTAAATACATTATATCTACAGCTGGAGTGGGGGGCCTATGGAGGCCACCATGTTTTTACAGTATTCTAAACTGGACAAACTAAACACCTTTCTGAGTACTGCTAGATTCTACTTCAACTGAACCTTTAATCAACCTTTAATCAAATCTAAAAAAAAGGCTTCCCACATCCCCCCTGTTCTTTCACTGGCTGTCAGTAGCTCAATTACACGGTTGATTCAAAGTTTTTACTGCACATTTTCAAAACACGTAATGGAGCTGCTCCAAAATCCATAACAAACCTAATAGTATAGTATAAACCCACCAGACATCCGAGATCACTGGGGAGTGGTCTGCTGGTGGTACCCACCTGGCTTTAACTAAACTATTTTACAAAGTCATAGCATCAGTTATCTTTTTCTTTCACCTCTTTAGATTTGTCTTACTTCTTTTATTCTACTAATTTAGATTTATTTTCTATTTCTTGCAAATTGTTTCAGATTCTGCCTTCTGTATTTACAAAGTATTCCTTCTACTTAATTATCAAATATCATATTTTCAAACATGACCAACCCACAGCTCCTCTCCACAAGAGCTCTACTTCCCACACCATGATTCGTGAAACGAGCTCTAACTGACACAGCACACCACCAATCAGCTTTCAGCCAGTTTGAATGTGGGCTTATCTTTTCAATTTTGTAACAAATCACTTGTAGACCTTTTCAAAGGACTCGTCCAATCGCGTCAGTTACTATGGAGTTGTATCCAATCAACGTCAAGTCAGGGGTCTTTTAAAGATAGTTTCAGGAAGTGGGTGTATATACCAGGAAGTTGTAAACAAAGCTGACAGCGATTCAGTTGTTAGCTCTGGCTGAATGATTCCCGAACCTGTTGAGGAAAACAGGCGAGTTTAATCGCGGTATCGTGCATCTGTCAGTCATACAGCTGACCGGTTTGCTTTTTTAAACCTTTTCCTGTGCTTTTTTTCAACGAGCTAACGTCAGCTGCCTTCTGTTTTCTCGGTAGGGGAACTCGAACGTTAGCACAAGGACGTTGGAGCTAGCCCGTGAAGTTAACGCCTGATCGATCATTGTTATCAAACGGACAGCGAGCAACGTCGGTGCCCGACTCTTTCGTTGTTGTTGTTGTTGTTGTTTTCCCGGTGTATCAGCTGTGAGGGGCGGACAGAGCGAGAGGGCTCGTCCATTTTTTTTAGCAGGACAACAATGTCGACGTCCAACGCTAATTTCAAAAACAAGTGTGTGACACAGGTGAACTGTGGCTTCTGCGACAGCCTCCTCTGCACGAGGGGCATGAAAGCGGTGCTGCTCGCAGACACGGAGGTGGAGCTCTTTTCCACCGATATCCCCCCCAATAGGTGAGTGCTAATGTGGTTAGCATCATTGCTAACAAGGCTTTGTTTATGTCTGCAGCTGCTGCAAGGGCGAGCTGTGCTGGTCGAGGTGTTCTCAATCAAACGGTGTTTAGCAGGATTTGTGTCATGTATTGTTGGTTTTTAATCTTTCTTGGCCATGTTTGTCTCTCATTACATGCCCCCCCCCCTCCCCCCCAAGAACTGTTGACTTTGTGGCCAGCTGCTACTCGACTGAAAGCTGCAAATGCAAACTGAGGGACATCGCGTGTCTGAAGTGGTATGTAGAGCTCTCTGTACTGTACATCCTGCAAGGTTTGCTCTAGGGAGACCATCTGCTGACGTGCTAAGTCAATAACAACCACGACCACAAGTGTTAGCACAGCAAACAAGCAGGTGTGCACTGTAACACTGTGGTTGTTTTTACACTATACACCTGTGCACCTGCAACTAACTAGTACTTGTCTTGTTTAGTCATGTGATCATTATCAAAGCCATAAATCTATTGGTTTAGCAAGTGGAGAAATCTTTATGTGTGCTTTTGTTTGAGGAACAGTCCAGAGATATGACTAAGTTCTGGCGCCTGGCTTTAGTTCAGATATTAACCTGAAGCCTTAGTTAACATCGAGGCTCCTCTTTTGTTTTCCCAGGCCTTTGTTGTTGTATACAGGGCAACAAATATGTTGGATAATAGACACCCACTAGTGGAGTAAGCACTTTTCACAAGTGCCCCCAGTAAAGTGCTGACACACGTTTCCTCTTTATTCTCGCTCCCTCTCCCAGTGGTAATGTTGTGGGCTATCACGTTGTTGCCCCCTGTAAACCCTGCCTGCTCTCCTGTAACAACGGCCATTTCTGGATGTTCAACAGTGATGCCGTGTCAACTCTCAACAGACTGGATGCAACAGGTCAGCACTAGCCCCCCCCCCCCCCCCCCCCCCCCCCCACAATTAAAACCGCAATTCCCGTCTGTTTAAATTGTGTTTTTAAAAGCCACCTCTTTTTTTTTTTCTACAGGCCTGAATCTGCTCCTGTGGGGAGACCTTCCCGAGCTGGATGACAGCGAGAATGAAGAATCAGAAACCCCATCAGAGGAGGAGTGCATTAGGTAGAGAGGGAAATGGACAATGTGAGCGACCAAGAGGGCCAACATTTCAAACAGAGCTTCACGAGTATACAAACCATGCTGAGATGAGACAGAAAAGAGATGCCTCAAAGGGTCGTAGATCACTGAATCACATAGGGCCGAACAAGTGCTGCTGTGCTCCTCTGTATGGGTTAGAATATGAAACCATGCTGCACCTCGGTCCTCATCCCAAACAACAGCAGGTGTTTTGCCTTTGCTGCTTTGGGAGAACACCTGCTTAGACATCCGTGCATAAGAAATTGTTGGCCCTATGTGGTTGATTGGCGAATTGCCCTTTAACCTATGACCACGCCTTTTCCATCATTGGTCACTGTTAAAAAGCACAGACACAAACACTGTCACACTCACATTCTCTCTCGCTCTTGAATATTTGCGTGAGCTGTCATAAAACAAGTGGCTGAAGTAGACTGAAAATAACACACGCCTAGAGAACTTGAATCTGGTGTGTTCCTCTTTTCATCAGTCTCCACTGGGATCACGGTTTGATCGGCTTCATGAGGCTTTGGGGAGTGTGGTATAACTCAATGGAACTTCCTGTGCCAGTGAATGCAGTGCTTTTCCCCGTTGTTTACGTGAAGTCCACTTTTCTGATGTGATGACCACAATTCCATTGCCTTCCTCTTAACGGCAGATTGCGAGTAATCTGTACATTGAATATGCTGTGATAAGCATTTAATCCCATGAACGGTCGAGGCTAACATTTTCTTTGTGTGGCTGGGTGCTGACCTGAGTTTTTGTGCATTTTTAAATCCAAAAATGTATTGGGAAATAGCACAATTATTTAATGAAATGTGTATACATATATATATATATATATATATATAAGATATGAACTTAAGGGCGCATTTAATTGAGGTCACCTTACAATCTGATATAGTATGGACAGTTTTGATATGCCAGTAAACTGTATACACCTGACAGCATCAGTATGTGTTTAACACCCAGATGCATCTTAAAGGTAGCGGTGTCCGATACTCACATAAAGCTTATATGCAGAAGGTGTTCTTCCACAACAGCCAGATTTAATGTCAAACGTTTGTGTTTTTTAGATCAAATAAAGTAAAATAACAAAAGTTGCTGGATGAACTAGAATGGAAATTAACAAAAAATGATTTCAATGCAACTCCACAGGCCCTTTTGTATTTCACCACTATTTTATGTAGCCGCACAACTGTAGCATCTGAAGAGAAGAAAAAATACAACTCCAAAGAATCACAGACCATATCAATATTGAACCGTCAGACTAGCTGTTCCTTTTAGAAGATAGTTATGACATTTTTAAAACAGTATTTCACATTTTTATCACTTGCGTAGTCAGTGCATTTGGCCTCTAACCCTCAAACACTCAGTATTCCATTGGCCTTACTGAAATCACTCAAATATCTCCCGTTTTTTTCATTGCCATCCTCGAGCTTTTGTTATTGTTTCACTGCCGTGCCCTGCTATAATACTACTGATCCTGTCTAGAGGTAACAGTTGTTTCTGGGAGTGAATGAACGATGCCTGTATGGTGGGAAGCGTTGTTGACGGAGCAAACATAGAACGTCACTTCTTACATGAAGGATAGAGGAAGTGGTTTCTTTTTTAAATCTATAATTATATTTATAGCTATAGCTTTTTGTTGCGGTAAAAACACAATGTCTACGAAAACCTTGTCCAGAATTTCTTGTCCTTCTCATTTTCAAGTTCTAACTGACAGTGCTATTCTTGCACACCAAATGCTCTCTAATGTGGTAAACTGACACATTAAATCAAATGGCTATTTATTAAGTCTGCAAACCAAATATCTGTAGCCTCATTCAGCCTTTTTTGTTTACAGACTTTGTTTACAAATTATTTGTACTGTGCTGTCGTACTTATGTTTTTGTTTATGTATTTAATATTTCATTAGTGACGTAGTACTTTGTTTTCTGTTTATTTTATCGGACGTGTGCAGTCTTACCTCAAGCAGGTATCACTTGCAAGCTTCCTCTGGCTAGGACAAATGTCAAATGATAATCAAGAGAATTATTTAAATGGCTGTTTCTGATGTGAATGACTTTGATTAACATGCCCTGCTGAAAATGTATATTTTGGAATTGCACTGAAACTGCATTGGTAGTTTGAAAACATGATTTGATGTTTTGTATGCCTGTTAACTTAATAAACCCTTTTTTTTTCAAATATCTTAAATTCCAGGTAGTTCTGTTGTCACTTTTGTGGGGGTTTATCCCGGCTGATCATCCTCGGCCCCTCGGTTATGTCATTTAGGAGGAAATTACATTATAGGACCTATAGATTGCACTACAGAAAGTCTTGGAGACGTTCTCACAGATGACATTTGTTTCTTGCTTTAAATTAGCCTCGTCACACACTTAACTACACACAAGATCCTGTTGTGTGAACTAGACAAAAATGTGTGTCTGAACATTGCTGCCATGAAGTGGTATATTGTGCTTGGTTTTCCACATCCGACCCTGAGTTTTCTCTCAATTCACACGGCAGAACGACTGCCAGGGTTGATGATGAGCTTATCAAATAGCCCACTCAGTTTTAATTATAGCTGCGAGTCATAAGTTGGTGTCAGGGGGCATCACAATTATCATTTCCATGCTGGAAAAGGAAAAACAGACGATTCACAGGAGCAGCAGAACTTGATGTGCCTTCTCTAGGATGGATGCAACTGCTGCTGGTTGATTTTGAAGTATTATATAAAGGACTGAGGTATTATATAAACATTTAAAATGTAATAAATGTGTTTATGATTGTGTGATACACAGTCCTCCCACCAGCTCTTTCATTTACAAAAATGTTGCACAAACCAATTCAGAGATCAACCCATTCTTGTTTTTAATCTGTATCTGAAAAAATACATTCTTGCTCAAACCTGCCATCCAGAAATGCGAAAGTGTTACCTTATTATGGTATAGTATTTTGGAAGGATCTGACTGAGGTTTAATCATTTGTTCTCGCATGCCTCCCTCTGAAGAATTCTCTGCTGCTGTTGGGACATGTACGGGATCAGTTGGGTACAGATGGAAAGAAATATCTGAAACAAATATTTTGCAGCCTGCTCTGTTTTTTCAAATTACAAACCATGCATACAAAGAAAATCAGCTACATGAGAGCCATTCTAAAAAAAAAACATTTCACAAACTTTATCAGCCTGTTTTCATTGCAACTCAACAGACTTCTCATCAGTGACAAAGATCAGGGTCTGGAAAACAACAAGTGTGGATGTTTTTCAGTTAAGATCCAGTTGTGCTTCAGACATGGGTTACTCCTGTAATGGGAACTTTATTCTTGAGATGTTTTGTAGCCAAGAAGAGAAACAACTTTTCAACTGTCAATGCCCTCAAGACACTGGTCAACAGGAGAAGACTTGTTGATCCAGGCAGGTACATGTATGTGTGTGTGTGTGTGTATCCAACAGTGCTTGCCTGCCTCCCTCAGACAAATAAAGGATCAAGTAAATCTAATATTCTGCGTCTTTGGCACAGTAGCTGCCGAGCTGGTTAACAAGGAGGAGACTGAGTCTATAGAGCGACGTGCTAACACACGTCCAGCAGATCTCGACCCGTCAAACCTGTGTGTTACATAAATACAGGATGCAGAGAAACGTGAACTGCTTGCAGTGTAGGGGCCGATTAAAAAATGAGATGTGTTGATGTATAACAACAGCTTCGTCTAAACATGAAACTGGAATCAAAGCATGTTCAATGTGGAGGCTGCATCATCAATGAGATTATTGTAAGTCATATGTGAGTCAATGGATTTAAGATTAAATAGGATTTGGGACCTTTCACACTGCTTTGTTTTTTTAATTACCCACCAAGGAGATTCTTTTTCTTCAGTTTCTTTGTTTGTTGCGGAATTATGCTAAAACTGCTAAAGTGATTTTCAATGAAACTTGGTGGAAGGACACAGTATGGGTCGGGGAAGAACCCAGATCTGCAGATCCACATACAAATCTGGATCAAGTGAATTTAAAAGGGGTTTCATAAGGGGACTGTTGGGCCTTAGTGGAGGGATTAGCTAATTAATATGACAAAAATGTAGTTTCATTCTTAATACTTAAAAGCCTGAGGAAACTAAAGCCTAAAGGGAGAATACTCTTTGACAAAATCCATTTTAAGGCCTATACACAAAAAGGGTTGGCAACCACTATGTATTTGTCTCCATTTGATTGACTTTGTTACCTGTTCTCAAAACTGAAAACTGCCTGTTTGAGGTTTCTTTAATAAGCATTGGCCTAAAAAATCATCCTGATCGAATTAAACTGATCATCAGGTCTGCTAATATCAAAGTTTGGAGAGGCGGTGGTCTAGTGGCAGAAACTTGGACTATGGGCAGAGAAGGTCTCTGGTTCGTCTCTGGTTCGACTCCACGGAGAGAAAACAAAACACGAACCTGGATTGATCTGTCCAAAAATCCAAGAGTCTCCCTACCTTGTCTAGTGCCCCTGAGCAAGGCACCTTACTCCCCCAACATCTGCTCCCCGAGCGCCGTACATGGTCGCTCACTGCTCTGTGTGTCCTGCACCAGATGGGTCAAAAGCAGAGATTAAATTTCCCTACCTGCATGAGTGTGCCTTTGCATGTCTGTGCATGTGTTTGAGACTAATAAATGCATCTCAATCTTAATCTTAGTTTGTCCTCTTTTCTTGAGTCCCAGGGTTCGGCTTTGTGTTGAGAGGCACAGCAGGCAGACAGGTAGGGAGGTAATATGGCAGCTGTCTGAGTGAGCTGTGTGTAAGTGGTGGACAGGTGTGTGGAGCATACAGCAGCTAAGTGGGCAGGTGCACAACTGTTGAATGCAAACAGCTGCCAGGTGAGTGGACACAGTGCGGAGGAGGTGCACTCTGCTGTCGGGGGGAGCAGTCAACTCCACAGGGCCTCATCAGTTTGTGGTGACTGGAACTTCAACTCACAGATTTACATGAAGAGAGAATATTATGTTAATTTCCGTTGATTTCTCTGAGAATAATTCATGAATCTGAACTTTATTAAAAAAAACTAAATGTCTAGATGGCTGCTATTTACGATCCAAGTAACATTCCTGATAGGGTTCATTTAAATGCTGTTTGACAAGTGGACTGCTGGGCCTTGGCGGAGGGTTGTGCTCTCTGAATGCCGTTCTAGTTTGTCAACTGGTTTATTTCTCAGCAGAATTACACAAGAACTACTCCACATTGAACTTGGTGCAGGGATGAGGCCTGGGCCTGAAAAGAAACCGTTCAATTATAGTGGGGATGCCGATCAAGAATTCCTTTGTCTTTCTTCAACAAAGCAGCATTTTCATTCAAATCTCTTGGATTAATGCACAAAAAAATTAGGCACATTTACCGGGCTGATATTTTTAAGGGTGTAAAATTTGTTGAAGATCCCAATAAAACTCTTAATATTGTAGTGGGGGTTAGTGTTTGGTTGTTGAAGCCTTTGTAGTTGACATTTTTCTCTTCACAGATACAAGAAGTTAAGAGTAAAACATAAGCCATGTTGGTTTTAATATCCAGTGTCTTATGACCAATCAGACTACTTCATGTTCTTTTGTAATTCATTTAATCATGTGTAGGATTGTTCAGTTATGAAGCAGTTGTATTCTCTAATGGACGCCATGCTAGTTTTATCAAGCAAGCATGGAAACATATCTTTGTCCTGGCTGCGTTGTGACTCATCAAGGAACACAGATGAACATAATGATATTAATAAGTATTCACTTTCCGTATATTAAAATAAGATTAGATAAAATAATCCTCTATTAGTCTCATTATGGGATAATGTAGTGGTTATTCATGGTTATTCATTCCATCTGTGTTTTTCTGCCATGACAGGTGAAAAGTCTGATGTTAGATGTGGTTGTTACTGCGTCTGGTTTAACTAAAACAAAGATAACATATTGCTTAATCAAAAACATAAAATAAACATAAATACATAAACTTTCACATAAAGAAACAGATATTTCCTCTGGTTCTTCACTGTCAAAATGATGCAAAGCCACTTGAACGTTTAAAGACCTCTGAGACTTAAGTAAAAACAGGTTTGGGAGAATAAAGATCAAACCATTTGGTAAGACTCCTCAGAGGCTCAGCACATCAACCTCAAGTGTTTTCAATCCCGGCTGAGTAGATCTTTGTTTCTCCTCAGACTGAAATCAGATGGATTTGTAATAGAGTTACATTACACTCTGTTTACTTACAAGAAAGTTTACGCGTCATTGGCAGGTTCAACAAAACTACCTGCAGAGTGAGGAAGACATGGATGAAACATGTCTGATATCTGCTCGGATCTATGTGGCTGTAACTTGATTGTCAGTGAGTGATCAGTCGAGGTCAGACCTACAGGCTGTGCAGCAAAACACTGGAGTCCTGGAACAGGCACACTCCAATAGCTCCAGATGCTCAGGTGGAAAATCTCAGAGGGAACACTCTGAAGCCATCTGCTGGATGTAAAGTGTAACGACCCGCAAGTTAAAGCACAGGAGAACCTACCCTCTGTTCTTTGTATTTTATAATCAGTAATATAACATAAATAATGTGTAGCATTGCAGACGATTAATGTGCTTACTGTGATGTGACAAAATAGGGCTTTATTTTAGACAAAGATTCAGTTGTCAGTCAATATGTTCTTTTCCAAATATGAATATTGTGAGTATAGACTGGGCTCTCATCCGATTACATTACAGCCGCTCTTGTATCGCTAACTGTTATTTTGTTTTAATTGACTGGTGTGTAATGGATCTACATGAGTCTGTTGTCCTCCTCAAGGATAGATCAAGGGAGCCAACAGCTGATTTATGACACACATGCAGCTGATGTAGCTTCCAATCCTTCCCATGATGATATGTGAGGGAGAAAATGACGCAGCCCTGATATATTCTGATCAAATGTCATGAATGAAATCATTTCAGCCCTTAAGTTTCCTTTACTTCAGGCCTCATGGCCTCCAGTCGCCACGGTTACATAAGCCCAAACATGGCGGAGTGCTCATTTCTCAGGCCTCAATGTCCCTCAGGCATCAAACAAAACATCTGGAGACCATTGAAAGCCATAAAAGTGAAAATGTAATATTAATAGAATTTATTAAACGATGTCAACATTCTCATGTCCAGAAAACAGTCACCGCTGACTCCAGTAATCCCTACGTCTCTATGTCTGCAAACTACAGGCTGTTATTATTCATCAAATAAAAGGCCTGAACCTGTCAGAGCTGAACTAAACTCAATGTTTGTCAATATAAATTACAACTACTTCCTTTTTTTGCTTCTCTTTTTTTGCCATAGCAATAAGTTGCGGATAATAATACAAATAATATCAAATATTTATATCAACAGAAAACATTAATTTAATTAACATTTGTCTAATACTAGCTCTTGTAGTACAAGTATTGTTATTTAATTATCATATTGTATTTGTTTGCTCACTTATAGGCCCTTGAGTACATAGTAAATGTAAAGCTCACTAGACAAAATGTAGACATCCTCTGGTCCCCTTTATTGCAATAAGTATAGCACTAGGAGAAAATAATCAATTGCTTTCCCTTAAAAAAAACAGTTTTTTATATGATCTTAAGTCCTGGAACTCTGGCTCTGTATACCTCCAAGAACTTTATCTTCCTGACACTAGATGGAGCAATATTACCATTTATGGAAGCCTCCACGAGTCCATGTGTGGGTCCAGTGACTGATTTAACACTTCAGTGTAAAACACTCACATCGGAATGAACACATCTAATTAACTCTGAAGAAGCAATAATTATATATATATATATATATATATATTTCATAGCACAATTAGTAGTATTTTACTTCTGGAATGACAGAAAAGCCCCAAAGGACACATTTCTATACATTTTATAATGCTGCACATTTTTTAAAAGATTTCTCTGATCATCAAAACCACAACAGTCTATAGCATCTTATTTTTAGCCATTTTAATCTTTCCTTTTCAAATGGAATAAATAATTTAGCATTTTATTCCTCCACATGTCATTATTTCACGTGCCAGGACACATGAAGAGAATTGCCATCAAATTAGCGGTCACCTTGATCATCAGAGTGAAAGGAATATTTTATAAGAAATATAAGGAGGTTCATAAAAGCGCTGCAGTCTGTCATGGTCATCTCCTGATAATAGACCTAAAAGGCTAATGTCCAGCTTTGGCTGATTACGCATATTAATGACACCTCCAAGAATTCATCACAAAAATCTTTTCTTCCCTGGGTGAGGGGGGCAAATGGTAATAAATGGCAGAATTTATTCAGTTTAGGAATAATCTGTTTAATCAGGAGAGGGAGCGTTCATGAGATTGGCTGCTTGGAACCTTACATTATTTAACAGAGTCAGTTTTACATGTAATATGATCGCTTAACCACGGGAAAACAACAAATCCTTTAGGAGCTAATGAGTCCATAAGCTTGTGAACGTTAGCTTCATAATTAGGGGATTATCAAAACAGTTGCTTTTCCAGGGTATAGTCTGGGAAAACAGAGCTGCAGGTTCCAAATGCTGCAGGTTTTCAACAACTGGGCTGCCTGCTGGCCCAGCATTACACTCAGAGACGAGCTGCACTGGGCCTTTGTTGAAAGTGCTCGAGATAACACAAAGAGAACTTCAAACAAGCGTCTTATTTTGTTCTATTCTTCTGGGCAAGCTGATTACAGTTAAGGATAAAAGTTGTTCCTATACAGTAAACTAATGCGGAGAATGAGAGAGCACTAATTAAGTCATGGGGGATCCGAGGCGGTCGGCAATGGATGTGTTCCCCAACACCCAGACCATGGGGGTTTGCTGAGAACTTTACAGCCCAACAGCAGCCAGCATCAAACGTGTTTATTGTCAGCTGAGTGTCCGGTAGAGGCATGAACCGCCGGATCTGCAAAGCCACCTGGGAATAAAAGCAGCAGCTTCTGAGCCTGAGCACTGATGATCTTTTTCTTCCCTCCATCTCACTGCCCCTAGCATGGCTTAGAAAAGTGGCTCCAAATGTTATCGTTGTCTGAAGCGAATACTGCCGCTGAGTGTGTGTGTCAAAGCAGAAAAGTGTCTTATATTGTCTCATGTGCGCAGAAGGGGTGGGAAGTACCAACCGAGGGCAGGCCTTTACCAGATTTAATTACAGGCTAACAGATTGAAATTCCTGAGTCTGGTATCATTTGGTTTAACCTTAAATTTTTCACGGAAAAAGGGAAAATAAATCTGATTGAGATGTTTTTCATTTACCTTAGTGCGATAATAATTTGTTGGCTAGAAAAAAAAAAGACCCTTAGACTTTTAATATTCCTGTAAAATAGGTGAAAATAAACTCTATGAATGAGTCTTTTAGGTCAGTGTCAGCTTGATACATCGAATCTTCAAGGGCAAAACACTGGACAATTGAAAGGAAGGATATTTCTAATTGTGTGTTTAAGTTGGGATGTTGCATATACATCATGATCACAGCTCTGGATTGTTCTGTGAGCTCACACTGAAGAGGCACAGCTTCTACAGTTGTGAGGTTGTATTTGCGTACAGGTCTGTAGGATGAGGTTGAAGGATCCTGTCATAAGTCAGAGTGTGAGCGAGTGACAGTGTGTGTGTTGGATTTGGCAGTATGCCTTTGCATTACTAACACATTGGCAATGTGTTAAATGAATATGCATCAGTGGGTCACCATGTCCCATCACTGACAACTGTGACTGACCCGATGCAAACAGACACACACCCACACGTGCACACACACATACAGAATTGTTGTGAGTGTTTGCTGTGGCCTTTCTTTAGTTTTCATTACAAGGGGATGGCTTTGAAATGCGTCCTTGTGCTAGCCGGGCCTTTATGTGCTCTTACATTTCATGGATGCAGCACTTTTTAAATATTTCTTTAATATTTCTACACTGCCCCCCCCCCCCCCCCCCTCCATTGATATTGAATTTGATTTGAAGTTCTGTGAAGGCCTCCCCTGTCATCGCAGTATTAACAAATAAATACACAAGCAGTTGTTTCCTTCTCTTTACAGCCTCTATTTATTTCCCGAGATTTTGTTTCGTATTTGCATCCGAAAACAAATTCTGTATGAATGAGTAGGGAGAAAGTCAGCAGGGGAGATTTATAACCCCAGCTTGAACAAAATGTTGCTGTGTTATTTTACTTGAATAACAATGCCTTGTAAGATTTACTTTTGCCCATTTGTTGTGGTGCACGTGTGCCCTCACACACACAGACACACACACACATACACACACACACACACACACACACAGACGTACACTTTTCTTAACCCCTTTACTTATCATTTGGAGGGCCTGTCCCACTGCCTGTAGCCACCTGCAAATTACAATTTAGTACTCCAAGAGTTAAGACTGTGTTCTTTCAACCCATTGTGTGTGTATTTGTGTGTTTGTGAGTGAGTGTGTGTGTGTGTGTGTGTGTGTGTGTGTGTGTGTGTGTGTGTGTTTGTGTGTGTATGTGTCGGGGGAGGGGAAGAGAGAGTCTGGTAGAAAACCTTTAATCCGGGTGCTGTCAGGCCCAAACCCGGCTTGACGTCCCATTGATGTGGAACAGAACAAAACACAGGGCCCCTTGCTAAGCTCCGACTGGCTCACTCACACGCACACATAGACACACACATGCATGCATGCACGCACGAACGCACACACACACACACACACACAAACACTGGGCCCCACTCTAAAGCCCCCAGCCTGGGCCCCTGCTCCCTAACTGGGAAGGGCATTCCTCAGCCTATACACACGCGTGTGCATACGCAAACTCACTCACTCTCACCCATGCACACACACACACACACACACACACAAACACACACACACACACACACAAACACACACACACACACACACACACTGAGCAACAGGAACACAACCTTAACTCTTTGTGTGCTGTGTTGTAATTAGCAGGTGGCAACAGCTTGAGGGTTTTTCTCTCCTCTATATAGTTCAATTAATTTCCTTAAATAAACTTGAATGTGTGTGTATGAGAAGAAATGCAGGTATGAAAGTGTCTCAGGCAACAATCCACACACACACACACACACACACACCATATGATGTGTTTGGATACAGATAACAGAAGCCAGATGCTCCAGTGTGTGTTGCCAGTAATGAAAGTGTGTAACCGTGGTGACAACAAACAGTTATTATTGTCCTGCTGTTTGGACAGCACCCAGCCCGCAGCATCTCTGTTTACTATTAGCTTATAGAAGAGCAGGCACAGAGAAGAGACAGAGGCACATTTACGTCTGAGCGGAAACAAAAAGTGACATATTAGAATAAAAGTGATTTTGCTAATGGCCTGGATCTGAGAAGGATAACGTTTATTTGGCTGCTGTTCTCGGAGTTGTCCAGCAGGTGGAGTTGTGGACAGCAGGCAGAACTCTCCTCCACCCTGAATTTGACCCAACATTGGCCTTAGGGTTGAGGCATTCTGTTACATCAGCTCAGTTACAGTGTAGAACTCCGGAGGTCCTGTGTGATTCGGGTTTGGAGTTATCACTCTGCACTGGGAGCACAGCCCAGCACTTAAAAAAACTACAATCACATAAGGGAGCCACACACCTACTGTATGGAAAACGTTCCCCCTGTGGCCAATGCACGGCCACTCACACCTACATGGCCAGCCCATTTCCCCCTCTTCACCTTTCTCCAGGACTAAGCTCACTCCTGGGTTTCCGCTGTTAAATTGCAGAGATCCTTATTCCCCGACGCTGGAGTTCTGGCGCTTCCGTTTTGGAATGTCAGAACTCGGAGTGAGCCGTTTGTTTGGGCCGGGCTGCGGTCCAGAGAGAGGCCTCGGCACTCCCAAGCAAAATGTTTTTATTGACGGGCGAAAGCAGTCAGGCCGACAGCACCGATTGGCTGTAATTGGCCGGCGAGTCAGCGGTGTGTTTGAAATACCCTATGTAAAGTGGCAGCCTTTAAAAAAAGCACACACACATGCACACACACACACGCGCACTCCAGTTTCTCCCCTCCCGCCGCCTTAAGGGAAGCCAGATGGGCCACGGGGAAGCAATCACCCCTCTATTTGTCTTGGTGCTGATCAGGTTAGTGAAGTGTTCTCAGGCCTGGAGTCCACACACTGCTGCCTGTTGTCCCTGTAGCTCCGTGAGCTGCTCGACTTCAGCCGACTGGCCTGGTCAGATCACGCTGGGACTTCAGGAAGAGCAGAACGCTGAGTGCAGGGAGAGACGCTCTATCACCGGTAAAGCGGCAATAAAAGGTAGAAGTAATGATTTTTGCCCGTTACTGTCCCATTGTCGAAGTTTGATTTATAGGACCGGGCCCAGATGAACAGCAGTTTTCTACTTACTGCAATGTAAAAGGCTAAGTAGAGGACTCGAGCTAATGTATAAATATGAGGTTGAGCGAGGAAGCTGGTAGCTATAACATCTTTCATCTGCTGATATGGACACCACCATTTAGGGCCGGGTCAATGGATGGGAGGTGTGGAGGCCGCGGCGTTTTTTTGTGCAGTACATTCCAGGCGCTGAATACACACATGGTTTTGGTTTAGAGCAACGAAATGAGCACCAGACACGGAGCAGTGACAGTGAATGAAAGCCTCAATGATGCACACACACACACACACACCCACACACAAACACACACGTATGCAAGGAGCCCTGACTGCACGGGTTAATGGAGTGACGGAATCCAGAAGGAATTTACTCAAGGACTCAGGGAGTGAACGGTTAGGTAGCCTCTGAACTACCCTGCGCAACCTCCGCAAGTGCTCGATGCTCAGTTTTTTCCCCCCGCAACGTTATGTGCGGTTTCTCGACGAGTGCTCAAAGTGTGCAAGGATGAAAATCAAAAAACAGTTGAAGGGACAGCGATATCAAATAAAGACAAAAAAGATGGTCAGTGAGGAAGGCACACCGAAGCTGCAGCTGGGTAGAGCGGCACTGTCAGGGAGCCTCCTCGGCCCTGAAACCTGATTCCGTCCTCCTCCCGATTGGCTGGCCCTACAGTGAACCCTGACCCCTGACTTTGTCTGGGACTTGTGACCTTGAGTGAAGTACAGGCGGAGCATCGCGTCCCCTCTCAGTCTCCTTTCTGTGACCCCCCCCCCCCCCCCCTCTGCCCATACGTCTCCAGTGAGAGGGTTGGTGGGGAGGAGATGGAGAGCAGAAATGTCAGCGAGACATTAAACAGAGTGCGTCTGTGTGTGCTCTCACAGTCCAACCTGTCTGATTTCCCTCTTCCCTACATCCCCCCCCTCCTCCTCACATCCCCTCCATATACGCTTCTCCACAGAGCAATAAATTCATCCTCTTCTCTCTAAATCTCTTTGTCTTTTTTGGTCCATCAACACCCTGATCACCCTTTTTTTCTTGTTGCAGTTCCTCTCTTCCTCCCTTTGCCGTCATATGGTTTATTGCTCCTTGTGTGAATGCCTGTGCCGCCCCGCTTTCAAATAAAACGGTTGTCTTACATGAACTTTTTTAGCAACATGCTGTGAGTATTTTTAGAAGAAGTTTAAAATATGTGGTCTTGACGGATGAGTGAACATGAAAGAGAAAACAACTCTTTTTTTTAAACAACAATTTATTACTGGCTCCCGAGGTTCATGGCCAGGAATTTTTTGGAATTGCATTTCCTTGTAATTTTTCGTTCGCTTGCAGTACTTTTTGGTTACCTCACAATATTTTTGGGTTACCTCACAACCCATACTGCGTTACCTCACTATTTATACGTATATAGCTAATAAGCTATAGCTGCATATAGCTAATAAAACTGATCTATGGTAAATATGCAGTCACTGCCAGCAGCAGGAGGCATGATACAGCATAAACAGGGGACAGCTTGGCTGGCTCTAACACAAGGACAACTTAAAAACACTTCTGTAAAACTAATTTTAGATGTAGGGTTCAACAGGAGGATGTGGTCTGAACTATTTCTTGGCTGGGAATAATAACTTCCTGGAGGCCAGTTATCACCTTGCTGCTTTGCCACTAATTCCACTCTTCTGTGCTCAGCTGTCAGATGATGGTCATATCTGCACCGTGTGGATACGTGGGACAATTACTTCCTCTTTAATTTTGTAGCAGGTATAGGACGAATCAAATGTGTTCTGCATTGTCACCTTTTGATATAGATAGATAGATAGATAGATAGATAGATAGATAGATAGATAGATAGATAGATAGATAGATAGATAGATAGATAGATACAACACATGCATTTACTTCCTCTTTAATTTTGTAGCAGGCATAGGACGAATCAAATGTGTTCTGCATTGTCACCTTTTGATATGGATAGATAGTTAGATAGATAGATAAATAGATAGATAGATAGATAGATAGATAGATGGATAGATGGATAGATAGATAGATAGATAAATACAACACATGCATCTACTTCTAAAATTGTGTCTACAAAAAAAATCGTTCTCTTCAAATGCATTGATCCTCTGCTACACATACAGTATCTACAAGACACACACAATACACAATAACATGGCAGCAGAGCACAGCCAAATGGTGTTTATTTTATTGGTTGTTTATTTCGCTGTGTAAAACATGTCACTCAGGGACCTTGTGAAGCGATGCACTCGAACCCCTCTCTCTGTCTCTCTCTCCATCCTCTCTCGCCCTGTCTCTCCCAGTGTAAACAGTGTGTATATTGGGAGTATGTCGTTCAGTCTGTGTAGCTGTGTAATCCATTCAGTCAGACACTGTAAACAACATCTCTACATGTTTATAAATACTGCCCAGCCACTCTAATGAATTTATGGTAATGCCTTGTTCTCCTGCTTCTGCTGCATGTACGACTTTGTGTGTTGATGCATGTGCATGTATTGCTCCTCTTCTGTAGAGGACTACACATCTTTTACTGGTTTCTGATGCTTCTCTTTTTTTTTTTTAATTTTCTGGTGTAAGCAGCCTGATAAAAGCTTAAAACCTGCGACGACAACAACAAGCCACAGTACGGAGTCCATTAGCAAAGCAGCTCCGTCTTATTCCACTCACCTCACTTCATCCTACCACAGCGAGAGCTGATCTCTTCATAATTAACTATATTGATTATAATTTTAAGTTTATTCCACTGATTTTGAATTTTTGATGTTATTTTAAACATATTGCAGAGATTTCCATGTCCACTGGAAATGTATAGACTTCATTAAACTTGCCATTAACTCATGAGGAATCTTATTTCACTACAATTCCTTATTTGCAAAAGGACGAGCGAGATATTCTAGTTAATTTCCAGCGTCGGAAAATTCATTGAGGGGCAAACAAAAGTTTTACTGAGTGTATAAGTGGTGGTGACTGGTCTGTGACCGCTTTTTTTGTTTACCTTTGACGATGTGACTCACTCCTTTATACATTTCGAATGAAACTTAAAAAGGGAAAAACATCAGTTGAACCAATGGGAAGATTTATTGAATCATCACCAGATTAATCAACAATTGTCAACGATGTTCTCCTTAAACGTGAACTAATGCCACCAGAATAATTGGAACAACACTGTACTGTAAGTCCTCTACATCTATGACCTGCTGGCTCCTCTACTGAGGGTGACCATGAGAAGTTAAAAGCTGTGTTAGAAAAGGCAGCAAAATGTTATTTTCAATGCCTTTTTACTCACGACAAGAGATACAACAACATCCAAGTGCAAAAAGTACAAAAATACTAATACACAATAAAATATTCAAAAATAAAATGAATAAAGAACACATTCCAATGCTCGGGGGAACAAACTAAAGTGAAATAAAATAGAAAACATTGATATTGAAAAATATTCAGTTTGTTTCAAGCTTTTATAGTTTATATTGTCTTGTTTTGTAACATGTGGAATTGAATCAATGCAATGTTGATAACATTAATGAATATGGAAATTATATATGTATATATCTATAAATAAAAATATTTATAAAATGAATAACTTGTATAGCACAAACAAAACGCAGATGATCTAAACAGCAGTGTGATGTCATAGGGACATACGTTAACAAAATTAATGAATATGTCATGCATTCCTCTTTCTCATTGGCTATCTCAGCTGTGTTTTGATCACGTGCCGTGAAGAAACGCGTTCGTGCAGGTAAAAACGCCGCCAGCAGGTCAACAGGTGAAGCAGTTTATACGGAATTATAAATATAATTTATATTCGGCTCCATGTAAACATGGAAACTAAAGTGAAACAAACAAAGAGAAAGTTAACGACGTAATTAGACAAAAACGACTGGCAGGGGGCTCAAGTTGTTAGCATCGCTTCGCTAGTTAGCAGCTAGCAGCTAGCAGCTAGCAGCCCTGTCAATGCTATTAATGACCAACACAGCTGCACGTGCAGAGAGACTTGATGGATAATTCACCTCCATGACAAAGAGGACGTCATATAACGTGAGTAAAATACACACTGTCTCTGTGTGTATCTTTTTGTTTGTCTGTGTGGGTGTGTGCGTATCCGTGCGTGTGTTTGTCTTTGTATGTACGTGACTGCTGGTTATGTCTGCGTGTGCGTGCGTGTGTCGGTCTCTGTGTGTGCGTGCATGCTTGTGTGTGTGTCTGCTGCTGTTGTCCGACTGTCTATCATATTTTGTAGCCTTATTGTTTGTCTTTTTGAACAGTTTTGATTTATTGGTTGTTGTCAGTTGTCACCTGCAGTTGATGGTGATTTGTTGTCTGTATTAAGCAGTCATATAGGAGTGAGTAACTGGAATAGCAGGTCTGGTAGCAAAAGTATATTTTTATAAACCTGTAAATATGTGATTGTTGTCAAAAAGTACTTATTTGGATGCTTTGTCGTTGAAGAGACTCTATATTCAAATTTCTTTAGATGTTCCAAATCTGTCATCTGAACCACTAGATTACTGAAATGAGCATGTGTGTTCCTGTTTGCTAATTGTTAACCATGCTGCTGGCCTTTCTGCTTTATATGCTGCTTTTTGTTGTCCACGGTATTATTCTGTATAAACAAAAGTGTGATTGGTGCTATAATCACACACAATATATGTAATTAATTTGCCCCCTCTGATAAAACAACTGACCCCGGTTTGGCCCTCAGGGATTTGTCTGGGCTTTAATCACCAGGACCCAACCCACAATCATTTCCTGACCATTACCCTTATATGTGACATTATGGAGGACAACACAATAGTACAGTATTTGTGGCATTATCACCATAGGACTGTCATTTTATCTTTTCAGTGGCTGTTTGCAGGATAAAATAAGGCACATGACAGGAGAGAGACAGTTTTGTTAGTATAGAAGATGCTCTATGTGCAGGTGCACCCGGTTGCTCACCTGGTGGAGTTGGTGCCCAATAAGGCTTAAGTCCTCTGCAGCGGCTGCAGGTTTCACTCCAGCCTGCAGCCCCTTGCTGCGTCTTCTGCTCTTTCCCTCCCCCTTTCACACTTCAGATGTCCTGTTGATAACACATAAAGATGACCAAAAAATATCTTGACAAAATCTGTTATTCAGTGGCTTATAGTAGTTCATATATTTGTACTTGATCATTTTGGGACCAAATATATGCAGCTTTGTGTGTGTGTGTTTCTCTGTGTGTGTGCAAGTGTCTGTTTCTCTCAGACTAAGCCATCACGGCTTCCCCCTCATCAGGCCAGACAGGTGTTATTACATTGAAATGAGAGCAGTGATGTATGCATCTGTAATGTGGACCTGTCCTCTTCTGCTTGATGGAATCTGACGCTTCTCATTATTGTGACATGTCGGAGAAAAAGAACAAAGTACCAACACTTTGCCTGAAGTGCTGCTCATAAGGCGTCACGAGGCGTCATACGCACGTGTCATGAAGACACTGACACAAAGTGACACTTCACAATTCCTTCGAAGTGCTAACAAATCTGGTGTCATTTCTGTTTAGTGCAGATAAATTATGTTTTGGTGCAGGATGTTAAAGTATTTAAACAAAGCGAAGATTATGATAATGATGAAATTAAGCATTTTATTTGACTTTAAGGACTGTTACCAAGTGCTTGTATCATTAATGACACCAATTAACAATAGTAACTGTTTCAAACATGCAACATCTAGTTAGTATGTTTTCACACCTGAAAGTTGTTACACTGTTCACTTTTGCTACAGTTAGTTTTGGTTACACCTTGTAATGCAGGCAGCGGACTAACTACTACGTCTTTAACTACTTACAACTATATCTATTGTAACATATCTAACTTTTGTTGGCATTCATTGGTTTGTGGACTGTTGTGAGTCTGAGGTCTGCATGGTGTAGATTCAGATTTTTTATTTTCTAACTATTTTGAATAAAGAAAAACTCAAATTAAGATAACACATGCAAATAGAAAAAACTGGTGCAAATTAAGAGAACGACAATGAAAATGTTTCCTGGGGACGAAGGTGATGAATCTGGCTGTAGTTCAATGCTTTTTACCACTGCTCCAGACTGAGGAACAGCTTCTATCCAACACCTATCAGACTGTTAATTACTCACTGGGCCTGACACCACCCTGAACTACCTCCACACACAGATCCCTCACTCTGCTACTACGCTTTACGTTTTTTTTTCTTCTATTTCATGTGTTTTTCGTAATTTGCGTTGAGTCCTCTTGGCCACCGTACGTAGACCTTTCATATGACAGACAAATTGATGTAGTAAAACTCTGACACCCCCTTGTGTTAAGAATAACAACATTCAACGCCTTTTTTTAGCAGAGAAATATGTTGACCACTCTAGAAAAAGCTGGATCTCCTGCTAAAATCAGATCCACTGCGTGTGTGAAATGGAATTATCAGACACAATTATTGTTTTAGTTAATTATTGGAAACAACTACGTTCAAACAAAACTGCGCATTACACCAAGTTTATGATATCAGTTCCTTTTGAAAGGAGTTTTCTTATCTCAACGTATCTCACCTCAACGGTGACGTATCTCAGTCACCGTTGAGAAGAATTTTTTATTCAGTACACAGGTCTTGGTTACTGATTTGAAAAAGCCACTATAGTCCTTTGCATTATTTGTTGTTAATTAATAAAGCTCTGATTGGTTGTTGTCCCATCCACTGCAGTGTTTGTTGGACCAGTGGGAATCAAGAACAAACCTTTTTTTGTCCCGAACACACAGCAGAAGCGTACTCGACTTCTGCGCCGCAGTGATCACACACAATGAACGGCTTGAGTGCTAATAAAATAGAGACAAAAGATAATGGCATCCTTTTATCACACGTGGAGAAGAAAGATAAGAGGAGAACGAAGAAAACACAAACAAACATAATACAGCCTTTATACAAAGAAGCATTCTTTTCTATGAAGGGAAAGTTTGACGGTCAATGGAGGTTTTACATGGGTGTGTGTGTGTGTGTTGTTATGGCTGGATTACTTTATTACACTTTTACACTTTTAGTGTGAAATCTTTTAGAACTTGCAGGCTCAGTGTGCTTCAGTTGAAACACCTCTATCTTTTTTTCAATTCAGTACAACAGACTTATTCACAGTAAAATAGACGAGCTGGGTGGTAAACTAAAACCCTTTTTCTTTTTTTGTAGTTGTAATGAAAAAAACATGATCAAATTGTTTCTACCACATGTTCTTGTGACATGGGCAAATGGCCTCTCAGCTTTTATGCTGTGTCCCTTCACCACAGTAATATTCTCTCTAAACTAGGATGACAGGTGCTATAATCACACAAGGTTACCCATTTAAGAAAACATAATCTCTACAAATATACAGTATGTTCAATAATTGTAATGTCTGAGCTCTGGATTTGTAGGTTGAGACAAAATGTCGCTTGAAATAAATTTGTCATTTGCATCTTGTCACCTGAAATTAATGAGATGCCAAAAGGGGAACGTTTGCTTAAGTTGGTGCGAGTGTGACCACTCCACGGTTTACAAAGTCATGACCTGTCCTGCTAGCCCCCCCCCCCTCTCTCTCTCTCCCCCCCTCTCTCCGTCTTTTTCTCTTCATCAATTATATAAAGAAGAAGAATTGTTGGTAGTTTTGATCATTTAAGGAAAGAGATTGGGTGAAACCTCTTAATCGACGGTTAAGACTGACAAATGCTTGTATCTCAGTGACTTGCACAGACTATGTCTTCAAATGACGTCAGAAAAGCAAGATAGCGGCACCCATATGCAGGATATTTTTTACACAACAGGAGAAAGTGGAGACACATTGTCCATCTTTATAAACAGTATATGAGTTGAACCTGTTAACTGAGTCAGCTGGCCCTTGATGAAAACCTCTCCTGGGTTTCCATTCATGCAGTGACTGAGGAAGCACAGGGTAATGAACCTATTCCTGATACGAATCGTTAGTTACAAACAGAGCTTCGTCTTTCATGACATTCGAACTTTGATGCTTAAACACTGTTTCTCCGCTGGCTACAAAAAACTCTAAATCAACTCTCAGTTTTTCTTTGTTTTATGTCAAGATCTTTCTCATCTACAGAGTGACTCCTGCTGAGAAATGCACTCCAGACTGTTCTCCCTAACACTCGTAAAACTGACGTGATTATTGTTGCCCTATTATTTATTCCCAAAGCCTTGCACTACTTTACAACACAGGCATCTGTACTACAGCAGGTCCTGCATACTGAGCTCTATTCATTATATGTTCTCTAATTCTAATTCTAAACACTCATGGTATAAGATAAGTGCTCTATGTAGTGTTGTTTATTGAAAGGAGCATTTTGGGAATAAGACGTGACAGAGGCAGAGTCAGGATAAATTTAAGCTCTAAAGCCTCATACGACGCTGTGCTGCAGCGATGATGTTATCAAAAGTATTGCTTGCGTGTTTGTGTGGAAATTCATAGATGGTGTCCATTATAATCGCAGTACTCTAAGTAAACACTTCAATAACTCCTTGAGTAAAGTTTTTTTAATATATTTAGACAGTCAGATAATGCAATGTGAGCGTGCTGCTTTTTTTCCACAGAGATAGTTTGGGTAAGCAGCATGAAAGGACAGCTCAAGTGTATTAGTGAATAAAGTATACACATTTTATTACCCTTCATCCCTTTATCTGTTGATGTGAAAGGGTCTAGTCACTCGGCTGGGCTTCATGCAGCGCACGAACAAGCAGCCAGTCCCGTGTGTGCTGCTTGAGTTTGTCCATGGTCGCTCCGACAATTGAGAGGGACAAAGGTGAACCAACTGATTTGTTGCAGTCGCTAAAATAATAGAGCAATTTCTTTCCTTAATGCTTGTGGTCTGCTGTTGACTCTCTCACACATGTACACACACACGCACACACACACACACACACACACACACACACGTGCGAGTCAACGGGCAGGTCTGCTGAGAACAGGCTGTTCGCTCAAATCGTCCTCAAACAATGAAGTGCTGAACAGATCACATCAATCTCTCTCATGAGAAATATTAGTTTCCCCCACCTTCCTTCCCCCCCGCCCACACGTACTGGAGGAGGCCAGGATGGCGTATGTGTTTCTGTGCTTGCGCTCAAGTGTGTGTGTGTGTGCAGGATCGCTGCATGTGTGTGTGACAGCGTGCAGCGAGCTAGACAGTGGAAAAAAGATACATTTTCGGCTTGTCTCAAATTTACCTCCAGACCCCGCAAGGTTTACACAACTGGCGAAAATAGTCAGCGAGATTCCATTGCCTTGGTTGTCCCAGCGAGACATAAAACAACCTCTAACTGGCAACTCACAGCACATCAATTACACCTTTATTTGTTGGCTGGAGGTAGGGTGAAAGAGGCCCTATTTTCACAGCAGCTTAAAATGGGATTTTAGTTTGCTATGATTTATACTTTTGGTTATTTTTTATAGCAGCACTGTCTTAAATTTAATTTACAGTAAGTAAATCATGTGCTTTACCTGCTGGATGCTACTTTAATGCACAGGTTACCTGAGATGCTGTTTATTGGAAATTAGTTTTAAAGGTGAAAAAGAGCAGAAGGAATATTGGTTGAAAAGGCAGGTCTGGGGTTTAAAGAAGTTTCTCTCTTTCCATGTCTTTGGAAAGGCATTCTCTCTCTCTCCCACCCCCAACTAATCTCTGTATATTAGCTCTCAGGAAGGGAAAGCTCTCTCAGTGTGTTCTGGCTGTTTTAATATCTGTCAGCTTCATCCTGTGCTCCATCCCTCTGCTTCCTCCTCTATTATTTTGGCTCTCTGTTTCCTCCTGTCTTCATATTTCACTCCTTTGTTTGACTCCTCTGTCCTCGTGTCCGTTCACTCTATCAGTCCTCTTCAGCGGCCGGCGACTGACAACGTGTGTGTGTGCACACATGTTCAAGATTTTTTAGACGGTTGATGAGGTCTATGCTATTTAGAGCATTGTCTCAGCATTTCTTATTTCACCCGATGCTTTTTGTCAGAGCGACCTAGGTTTCTTGACACCTCTTATAAACACACTGATTACAGTGAGAGCTTTGAGACTTGTGTGTGTGTGACTGATGTCTAGTGTGCACCTGTGTTTAAGTGTTAACTCCGCAGCTAAATCTTTCAGTAGGCCATCTATTCAATTACCTTTGTTTCAAAACAGTTTATGTTCAGAGATACATATTTTTCAAATTAAATTCCAAGAATGTCAAAGTAATTGAAAGATCACATGAAATACAACCAGCAACAGCTTTTGATATCCATTACTGTCAAGACTGAATTGACAACATGTCCTTGGGGCATGGATTGGATAAATGCATAATGGAAACTTCTTTCAACTGATTAAAAACTATTGAATAAAATTGTTCTCTTTAGAAAATGAAATCTGTGCCCTGCTGAGGATTTCATCTCAACTTGGTATAGAATTTGGTTCAGAGATACTCAAGTAAATCATACAAGTAGTCAGTCATTATAAAGCATTGCACAAACCTAGAGTATGTTCTTACCCACTCTATGAATCACAAACTTTATTTAATAGAGATTTATTGTCACCTGTACTTTTAATTATACAAATTATACTGTCCTTATGCAGTGAATTATTGTATCTAATATAGAAGTAAATACAGAAATTCGAAAAATATGTAATGTTGGAAAGTTTGCTGTAAAGATCATCAGTGATCAAAGTCTTGTTTATGTGCAACTGTTTCTCAACTCAGTTTAAGAAGCATCTGTGTGATCCCTTCAAACGCTGCAACAAGAGAGCAACATATTTCTCAACTGAGAAACCAGATTTTTGGAAAGTTAATGATAATACATATATGATTCTCTGTTTTTTTTTTAAAGGATTTCCATGAGCCTAAGAGATTTGGGAGTTTTCTATTACAAAAACAGATAATTAGTCATTTTAAGTAATTTTTAAAACATTAGAATTCATCAATATATCAGTAATGCAATTATACTGCATAGTGGTGTTTAATGAGACTGTAACCTTTTCTACCTAACTTTCACTGCCATTGTCATGTCATAATTTATATATCTTAATATAATATAACTTGCCCTCGGGGCCCAAACATACAGCCCTTTTGGAATTTTTTTGTGTATCACTGCCCATGTAATCAAATACAAAAACTCCACTTTGTAGAATACAAGTCATCAATATTCATACAGTACATCAATACTTTATACAGTGCAGCAGCAGAGTCGCATAACAGAACTGCAGACCTTCACCACATAACAAGAGCAAGGCTGACAGAAGGATGAGGATTTGGTGTCAAAGCAAAAACCAAGAGCACTTCTATAATTTGTTTTGCCTTATTTCAAAAACTTATCATATTAAAGAGTTAATGTGCAAACTTTGTCTGATGAAGGTGGCAGCATTTGGGAACACATTTTTATGTACACCTGAAAAAGACAGGTGCTCTGTCGGGGTCAGTGAAAACCTGATGGATTTTCTGATAGTCCACAGGCCCACCAACATGGCAGGATCTCTTATGCTGCTGCTGATGGCCAGTTTGACTATGACAGAGGGGTCAATGCGTTTGTGAGAGAAATAGCGAAGTCGACAGAGAGTGGATGAGAGAGAGAGCGACAGTGGGGCTGAGAGCACTGCAAAGATCCCTCCAATGAACCAACCGTGCAAAAAACAAGTCACACTATCTAAAGATCTTTCATGTTGTTATGAGAGGTTTAAACATTTTCAAATTATTATGAAACTGCGGCGAGACAAATTAAGCCATGGCTTAGTTACAGCGCACACCCCTTGTGCACCACAAGAGTGAGGCTGCCTCCAGTGAAGACTGACATTTAAGATCAAAATAAATATTGAGATGACACTTTTTTTGTACACATGAGTAATCATGACATTTATTACCTGGTGGGAAAATGTCCACACATCTAGTTAGTGTCCTATGACATTGTACAGTTGCACTCTCTCTAGTGACCAAACAGCATTGTGTGACCACTACCTCTGTGTAATTTTGTTTTTTTTAATTATCAAAAAATAATAAGTAAAATTAATTGAAAACTCAATGTGTATGTAAAACTTAGATATGAAAATAAAATAATGAAGTGACAATATTTCTTTATACATTTAACCAGTTTAGACAGATTTGCATGTTTTTTAGCATTAAAAAAAGTAGGTTTATGTGCAATAGTAGAGAGAAAATAGGGGATGAAATACAGAGAGCGATGCAACAAAGGTCTGCTGCCACTAACACTATGCCGATGGACGGGTGGGTAAAGTGTTTGAGTCCACAAAACACTTTAGGAGTTTCAGGGGTAAACAGCCTTGCAGCAGAATCCAATACAATTGAAATAACTAGTGGCCAAAGCTTCGGATGTAAAAGAAAAAACATAACATGCCTCCATACTGCTTGTGAGGTGTCATCCAAGTGTCTTCGACCCCCGACATTAAGATTTGACCCGAAACAGCTTCATTTACTCAACGTTTTTTGCCTAAATGTCCACTGATATCTTACAAAGTTTTAAGCTCAGCTGGAAGCATAATCCAAAGTGTGATGGCTGTAGATGAGAAAGCAAAGGCAGTCCGCGCAGAGGGATGTTTAAGTCTGAATTAAGAGCAGATCGAGATGTTCTGCTCATTTGTTCTGAGCGGAGCTGAAACAAGCTCTTCAGAGGTGGCGGAGCAGCATTTTGAATGATCATAAATACTAATCATGCTTACGAACACAGAATGAGATTTAGTATTTGAGGTTGTATTTCAACAGTATGTTACGATGATGGTAATTTAATTATTTTATTGTACTAGAGATGTGTACAATTTCTGTATCATTGTGAAATATATATATATGATACAAAAATTTCAATGATACAAATTGTTTCTGTTGGTCATTTTATTCTTCTTTCTTTGTATTCAGTTCCAATTCAGTTGAATTTTGGTCTTTTCTGATTTGCAGTCCTGTTGGCCATGAAGAATACATCCCCACAATACCTTTGACAGAGCCTGATTGTGTTTAACTTTCAGTAGCTGATAATGTTTTATAAGAAATTATTGGGCAGCTCAGAGACATTCTTTGGGGGACTGATGTACCCGGCCCTTCATATTACCTTGACTAGGTTTATTCCAGACAGCTACCTGTTTGTTGATGCTGGCTAAGCTTAAGCTTTGCATGACCAGACAAATGCACACAGAGCCTCTACGGTATGAATTGGTTATATTCAAAGACCCTCAGCTTTGCATGTCGGCGGTTACTGTTGTATTCCCATTGAAATTCCCATTGAGTGTTTTTCTGCGCCGGGCCAAGGTGGAACTAATTCTCTCAGCCTTGTTAGTGAAGGCAGTCGCACTTTGTTTTTGTGCAGCAGAAATGTTTCTCTACCTTTCCCAAGCTTGCGTTTTGTCATTTCTCTATTTGCTTTTAGGTCTCAAGTACATTATTTTGTTATTATTACTAACCAAAAAACCGAGTCCCTCTCTCTTTCTGTCACGCTCTCTCTCACTCTCTTTTGCTTCCTCTCTCCCTCACTCGCTTCCAAGAGTGCGGAAATTGAATATTACATTTAAAAGTCAATTTCCACGATGGGATTACGCAAATCAGCCTCTCCCTGTTTCACCCTTATGCTTCTTTTCATCTCTCATTCATTCTGCGCAACCTTGATGCATCTCTTCATTTGCTGTGGTTTAATCTATTCATTTGAAGACATCTTTTTTTCACGCTCAACAGCCCGACTCATGTTTTTCCATTTTGCATTGTTACATTGCCCCTGTCCAACCTGTGTGTGTTTGTGTGTGTCTCGGTGTGTGTGTGTGTGTTCATATACACATTTCTTGTGCAGTCCCTTTCAACTACAAAAAAATCTAAGAAAGAAAGGAAAAAAAACAAACCCTAAAAGCAATTACTCGTCTACGATTTAATGCTTCTGGTCAATGCAATTTCACTATTAGAAGTATGAGTTATTTATTTATCTTGCCATCTATTCATTTGTATATATTGCCTTGAAAGAAGGGGAATTGGTTAAATTGTGCCTGTGAAGTGAATTAGAAGAAGAAGACTTGGGTGAACAAAGGCTCACATTAAAACCCTACAACCCCACCGCACCCTCTGTCAACCTGTCTTCCTCTCTCACTCTCAACATAGGTAAAAACATGCATTGAGGAAGAAACCTATACAGGTTGAATAGGTTTATTAACACAACACTGTTTTCATAACATAAACATTACTAGCAGTGCTGTACTGGGTGATGTTATGATTAAAAGTTTTTTAGGTCATAAAAAATACAATACTTGATTCAATGTGTGTGTGTGAGAAAGAGAGAGGGGCGTATGTCTGAGTGAGACAAAAAGTAAACAAAGATTAAAGATGGACACATCCTTTTGGTCTCAAACTTTAACAAAGTTATTTTTTCTCCGACGTTTTTTGCCAAGTGCTCCGGTCAGTAACTGGAAGGTGTTGTTATAGTAGCCCGAAGCTACAGCTAACGCCCTACACGCCCGACACATTTAATCAACACTCATACCCACACGCACACTCGAACACTACAATACAGAGAACAGAGCCATCTAAAAGGAATGTTTGGTAGAGCGGAATTCTGGCACATTAAGCGCTGAGAACATTGGCATAATGTTGTGCATTTATTCCTATAACTAACATGCTTTGGACCTGAGAATTTGAAGTTAATGATAATAATGTAAGTTAATACACAAAACATCATATAAAAGCTGTCTTTCTGAGTGACTCATAGTAATAGATGTGATGGGCAGTGGATAGCTTTACTGTTGGATTCAAAGGTGTTTGGTTGCACAGTTTAGAAGGGATGTTCGTCTTGTAATCATTGCCGATACGAAACAAGCAGTCTGAGAGGAAAGTTTCTTCTACACAATACTAAGTATGATTATTTAACAATGTCATTTTGATATTAATTTGCTCAAAAAAGCCCAGAAATGTGTTTATAATCTAAAAGAAGAACAGAATTAAGAATTATATTTGATTTAAGTTTGTTTCAAAATCATGGAAAAGAAGGCAAGATGGATTCTTATAAGGTGCTTTTAGATTTGAAAATATGATTGCGAAAGATACTCACAACTCTGTCAAAATTTTAGATTTATTTTGGTATTGATTGAAAATAAAAAAAGTTCATATGAAAAATAAAATCCCACAATAAAATGTAAAAGGCTAATCAAAGTAGCTGAGGACTGCGAGGACCGTGCAAAGTAATGTCACACAAACTGATGAGCATCATTTCCTCTATCTTTACTTTTATCTTTACATTTTACTGTGGCACTTAAGATGTAAAAAAGTGAAAGTTGATTGGGTTTCATTTCCTTTTTACTGAAATAGATAACTCTATTATGATTAGTCTATCAATTGATAGCAAATTAAAATGCTATTAAGAAATATGCAAACCACTTATTCATTATGTATTTGCAGTAAAGAAGGGAATAATAAGTAATACAATAAAAAAATAGTGCATCCGTGCAAATCCTTGCATCCCTTATCAAAATAATGGCTACAGTAACCCCTTTAACAAAGTCTTTTACCCTGAAGACCAATCAAAATATGAGGTTGGCCTCCCCACTTCTTTGCCACTCCTCGCCCCCCCCTCTCCCGCTCTCTGCTGTTTTTTTTTTTTCCATTTTCTGCACCTCTCCAGACGGCATCTCTCACCCGCTCCACTTTCCTCACTGCTTGTTTACAGTAAGCAGGTCTCAGAAGGATGGTTTTACCTTTTATGGCCATTCTTCATCCATGGTAAAAGTGCACTAATACAACGGCATGCTACCCACATCCCCCCACCTCGCTCTGACCTCCTGGATGGGGTACCAGGGGTGGGTGGACTTTGTGCGTGTTTTTGTGTCTCTGTGTGTGTGTGTGTGTGTGTGTGTGTGTGTGTGTGTGTGTGCAAATGGATCAACAAGTCTGTGAGGCATTCAGTTCTTGATGTGTGGTAAAAGCACCTTTTTAAAACGTCTCACTTGTCATCATGGACAGATAGTGGCTGTGGCAGGGGTTTGTTTTGAATGCCTGGCTTTATAAAAAGATCCTCTTACTAGTGTTTAGGTTAGAGTGGGGGTCCCGAGATTTCACACACACCCGCACAGACACATGTGCACGCATTACACACGGACAAAGCAGGCAGGTGTTACTGAGCTATACCTGCTGCAAACATTCCAAAAGCTTTCAATGAAGGAATGAGTTTGAGCTGTAGAGAAAAAAATGGCATAGGGCATCTTGCAGGCATAGAAGGCACAGACAGGAAATGTCACGTTTCAAAGCAATGTTAATTAATATATGAAGACAGCATTAAGTAAAATTCTTACTTAAGCTTGTTAAGTCCCCCTATGAAGTGTCAATTAAAACCCTCCAAACCTGCTCTAGCCATGCTCTTTGCTGTATGTCAAGGCTGGAATGAGAGCCATCTCAGAGATTCCTCCCTGTCATCAAGAGCTACACATGGTTCAGGTAAAAGTCCTTCAAGGATTCTGTATGTGTGTGTGAGAGAGATGTGTGTGCTTTATTGATATGCTTGTGTGTCTGTTTGGGGCCTGTGTGCAGCAGCAGGGACTTAAGTTAGCCAAAGGGTGTGTGCTGGGATTTGACCTCCACTGGTTATGAAATGTCAACGTGTGTTTGTGTGTGTGTGTGTGCGTGTGTGTATGTGTCTCTGGAATGCCAGTGTCAAGGGCCTGAGAAACAGCCATGTACAAACAAACATAGGCTCGTCTTTCCCTGTTGCCCCCCTCTGGTCCCTATCACTCACATGAAAACACACACACGCACGCATGCACGTGCGCATTTGCACACACACACACACTGTTGCATTGGAGTGGTGTTTATTGTCTCAGTGTTACTAGCGTTGCTGCCATATCTGGCCCCTGTAATTAGATTTACCTTTCCTTGTTTTTCTTTCCTTTCATTCAGGCTGTTCCTGCTTTTTGCCTTCCTCTTGTTTTTCTTCCATAAGCGGGCAGCACGAAGGAAGAGGTGAAGAAAAGAAGGAGCAAAGTATCCCACTTCCCACCCTCTTTCACCCGTATGTCTCACTATAAGTTTTATCCCACTTTTTCCCTCTTTCCTCCCCTGATTCTGTCAATTCTCTGCCTCCTTGACTTCCATGGGTAAAGCAGCGCCTTGCGGTTCCTCAGAGCGTTGCCAGCGGGATCTGTGGTCTCCCCCCTTCCCCTCCCTCAACACCCTCACCGCACCTGAGGGGTGTGTCACCCTCACCTGGAGGGAGGGTATATCTTGCTGTGGGGCACACACACGAATACCCCAAACACAAACACACAGTTACACTTCAGGGTGAATGGGCTGAGTATGTGTTAGTGTGTATTTTCCCCACAGAGCTGAGGTTGCAACCTACTATCAGGGGAGATTTTGTGATCTCTCCATTGTTGTTTTGCCATTTATCCATTCTCTCCTTTACCAAGTGGTCCCTGATGATTTGTGACCTGGTAAGAAAAAAACTAAGAACCTTACATGCTTACTGTATACACAAGTGTGGGCGTCGCAATTCTCAACCAAAAAGTTTATTTTAATGCTCATTATTATGTGACCCAAGCCCTGCAGGCGAGGACACTTGCACAAAGTTGTGTTTAAAGTAAACGGTAATGCCTCTCTCTCCTGTTGGGTTTCTGCTTGTGTGTGTGTGTGTGTGTGCGCGCGCACAGGTGTACGATTTTAGCAAACCTCTTTTTTAGTGATGCAGTATCTGGTTCTGTTTTGGAATGAAAACTTAAAAATGTCCCAGCGCTAGCTGTAGTGACCCTGCAGTGCCAGCCGTAAACTCCTCTTATGGTAGTGTTATGTCCATGTGTACAGTACTCTGTGTGTGTGTGTGTGTGTGTGTACGTGTATGTGGGCTATGTCGCCTTGTTTTTTCCTCGAGATTTAAAGCCATACATGGAGACAAACAGACACCAGAAGCTACATGGAAGTTCCCCAGACAGCTTTTTGTTTCGTGTGCATATATTCGCGTGTGTGTGTAGGTGTGTGTCTGTGTGCGTGATTCTGTGTCTGTCTGTACACAAACCTTAGAGGCCCATGGGTGAAGGCTACCATATCAAAGGTTCAGTGAGCAGGGATTAAATATCACCCACCCCGCTGCTATAGAAGGGTCGGTTCTGTTTAGAAGTGACAACAATAGGTGGCAGGACATTAGACTGTCACTAGAGGGGTGAAACCCAGCCCGCTATGCCCCCAAGTACAAGGTTTTTAATCTCTCCATTTAAAATCTTATGGCCCTGCTGCTGCCAAAAATCTATCACTCACTTCTTCTGTCCCCTCTACCTTTTTCTTATTCCATTTTCTTTTACTTTTACCTGGCCTGCTCTTGTTTTTAATGTTTTTGAGTACTGAGAAATGAGAGTTGAGTGCAAAACAAAAACTTCTCAACTGCGCCCCTTTCTCTCACTCCTTCACCTCCTCCTTCTCAGTCCTCCCCTCCAGGGAATGTTGTGGGGCCCAGCTCATATTTTGTTTGCACAATGCATTCCTGCAGGCTCTTTATTTATGTCAATCTTCCTTTTGATCAGAGTCCGGTTACCACTGGTTACCCACTTGCTGCTCCTGTGAGTGAAGGAACCCACCTGTGATGCAAGGCTGTGTGGTTTTGTGTGTCTGCGTGTGTGTGTGTGTGTCTGGGGCCTTCGTTCCAGGGCAAGTTTACCGTCAATTAATATGGCTAAATGATTCCCTCACATGGTAAAGTATTTATGTAAGGCGATCTGGCTGGTGGCGTAGCCTGGGACATCTGGCTGTGATCTACGATACAGATGGTTCTACCTGCTCACACATCGGCTACACACACATAGACACACTCACACACACACGGACATGCAGTCTGGAGGTGGAGAGGTGAGGTAGATGTTTTTATGTTTGAGCATATGCGTTGTGAACTGTGTGTGTGTGTGTGTGTGTGTGCTCTGCATTTTAGGCTTTAATGCCCCAACTGCATCTGCTAAAAAGGAAATAGTGAAGCCAAGCCTTTCAACTGGATGCACATACACACTGCTGAAAGAAGAATTCACGCATGCTTGAATTGGGCTAGGTTACGAGAACTAGTGCTAAAATGAGAGAGAGTGTCTATGGATACATTTAACACATATTCTTTAAGAGATTATATTAATAGTAGTGTGCTCTCACAATTGAAATCAATAAACAAGATAGCTAATATAATAACCACAATGGCGAACACCATTTCAATTCACTAGATATTAATTTTCACGTTGAACTGCACCAAATTACACACTCTGCTTTACATGTCAGATTATTACTTATTTTGAAGATAGATGAATAATTCTCTGGGTCAATGAAACCTGAAAAATCTCACAATGTTAAATAAAGTGGTACAATAAATCTTAATCGGATCTTCACCAAATAATGGGTTCTTTCCTGACCCATACTGAATCCTTCAATCAAGATTTTTGATAATCAGTGTAGTAGACTTTTTTCGAGAAATCAAAGAAAATGCTGAACATCCTCTCTCCACAAAATTTCATGGAAATGGTTGGTTGAGAGGTTTTTGTGTAATCCTGCAAACGAACAAACAAAGATGATAAAATAAGCCCCTGTTGGCGGAGGTAATAATGTCACACTACTGGAATTATTAAGCTTTCTAATTATACATGGGGTGTATGCACGTCTTGTAATAGTGATGTAATGTCTGCTTAAAGCTAAATGCATTACACAGAGAGTGACTCAATGAGTGTGCTGTCCCTGCTTGCATTAAATGCTGCGCTCTGAGCTATTACATTGTATATTTAGTGCCATATCCATACACTACAATTACCCAAACTGTTTCCTGAATATTTCCTACTAAACTTAATTGCAGCAATTTTCATTAATGTTGAACCTTGAGAGAGACAATCAGTTGACTGTAGGGATTTACAAATCCAGAGAAAAGTTGAGTTGAGAAAAGTGAAAGAATTGTTTTTCCATCAATAACTGCTGCTGAGGTGACACAATTCACCTCTGACTTCTTACTGGACACCAGTGGAAGCATGTGGTTGTATTTAGCAACTCCCAGGTGTGAATATGTGCATGTGAAGAAAGACGTGGCTGGAAAAGACTCCCTGAAGATGAAAATGCCAACATAAACGGGACTTCAATTCTGATTTGTCTCTCACTCTTGGAGGATGGATGCCAGTGAATCTTTTCTTGAAACCAGCTCTCTCCTCTTCCTCATCTCCCCCTCCTCTCCATCCCTCCATCCTGAAAGAGCCCTCAAGAGATGTGTGTACCCTCTCGCTGCCCGTATCCAAATAATTAATCCAAAGCAATTACTCTCCTCCTTCATCTGTCCGTCGGACCGCCAACAAAACATTTCGACACGTGTCCTCATCACTCCCCTTTAATTAAGGCAGCACTATTTATCACTCCCCTTTAATTATCCTAGCCTGTTTATCAGTCTGCCTTTAATGGAATAGGCACCAGAGAGATACTCACACAAAACATACCCCGCTATGCTTTCCCCGCTTCTGCCAGTTTTGAACTGGAGAAGAAGAAGAAAAAAAACCAACAAAAAACAATTAGTCAAGGAAAGAAAGAAAGCAAAACAGAATTAAAGCGAGGGAGAAGAAGAAGGGGAAAAGAGAAACGCGGAGAGAGCTGAAGGAGATATAAGTTGTTGTTCCTCTCCCGGCAATCAGGGTGATGGCCACACTCGCACACACTCTGCTGTGCTTTTGTTCCCCGTGCAGAAAGCTTCCGCAGACTTCATGCGGTTCACACTGAGTTCAGACACACACGCACACACACGCACGCACAAACTGAGATCAAACACACCTCCACAATACTTCTTTTGTGTTCAGTAACCATGGTTTCTGTCAGGTTTAATGCCTAGCAACATGTGTCACAGGGCAACCACTCACTGTAAAGGGGAGGGCCTCTGATACACTTCATAACAGCACAAGTATTTGACCATGAAACAATTTTTTACTATTGTGGTACTTGCTTAGAGGAGCTGAGTTTGAACACAGCAGTAGGAGTTCAGTTTTTTTCTGTCTCTACCTACACACAGTGGATGAGTGTGAGTACAGTATACCTGTACATATGTGTGTGTGCAGCTGATGTGAATCAGGGACCACAGGAAATACCTAGTTTCGCCTTTCCTCACAAGCTGCATATTAACAGAGTTGTCCATCAGCCGTTAACCAGCTCAGACAGCAGAGAACCCCACAGGAGAGAGGAGGCAGATCCAGAATCACACCCAGATAGAGTGCTCCTCCCCTGGATCCAGAACTCACAGGCCTGGCTGAGGCGAGCTCAGCCTGGGAGCAATTTGTTGAATGTAAATTGTAACCACGCATGGGTTGGACGACTAGTAGGGTCTCACACATTCACACACACACACACACACACACACACACACACACACACACACACACACACACACACACACACACGCACACACGCACACACGCACTGCTGGTAGGGTCAGAAGTCTGGGTGTCACACCCTGTCAGATTAAGTTATGCAAAGTGAGGTGGTCGGGCAGCCAACCCCTAGGGCTTAACAAGCAGGAAACACTAATTGGGTCGGCTTGCTGATTGCCATAATTGCTACTGTGTGTGTGTGTGTGTACATGTGCGCTCACATGTCTGACTGAGAGAGGAAGGCTGAACAACCTGCTAGGTAACATGGCAGCTTTCAGCATGGACCACTACCCTCTGAGGAGTAGGAGAAGATAAAGAGAATGAGGAAGTACAGAGATAAAGCAGGGGATTAAAATGATCAAGGTCAAAAATTAAAATAAATCACAATACCAAGAAAAATTAAACTTACAGTTGTTTTGTAGTCATAGATTTGTATGGGAGTAAGGGGCATACTTTCCTATCAAAACCAAAATTACCACAAAACTATCCTCCTTAATAACCTGTTAATGTTGCCATCCCCCTAATGTCTATGAGAGGGGGCTTTGTGTGCAGATTGAGAATTTGGTAGATACGATTTCCCTGTGCACCTTCACGCAACAAGTTTATAGTTGTCTACTGCAGGGGTGTCATCACGCACCCTTGTCTGATCAGCCTCAAAAGTTCATTATTTGGATTAACACTCCCTAGTAATATTCCTACCAAGTTTGATGTAAATCTATGCATGCATTGTTGAGTTATTTGGCGCACATTTGAACACACACACACAGGACCATCCCGCCTGGTTAACATTTTCTCTTACTGGTATAGCGTGGAAGTAGTGCATAGTCGTTTTCTAAATGAAACAAGTAGAAAAATGATAATAACATTATGAATAACACTGTTTTTCTCTTTAACTTAGGTAAAACCCTAAGCGAACAAGATGTGTGCAAAATGTAAAATGTTGCTCTATTGACAGAGAAAATAGTCTTGGAGGGCTTGACGACTAAAAATGATTAAAATGTCGTATGAGCAGAATTGTGGAAATATGTTTGTTGGCTGTGAAAAGGTGTCATCAAGAGATTCCTCTAGAGTTCCACAAAGAGAACAGATGCGTCAAGTATGTCACACTTGCCGGATGACATCACTCAATTCCACTCAGACAAATGCCGCAGACCAGAGACACTAATGATGAAGAACATTCCTTTATAATGCTTTATTTAAAAAATAAATAAAGGGCATCCCGCTTCACTTGTAGAGAAGCTAACGGTTCAGATGAAAAAGTAATCATGACAAAAAACATTATTGTCAGTCTCACATAATGCTAATAAACCCTCAGGCTAGAGTGCTTGTTAAATTGAAATAGGCTGCATCAAGTTGTTTGACGACAGCAAAATAATGTGTTTGGGTAGAAAATATACAATAGGTTATTGATGGAAGCGTGTGGATGTGTGTATGTTTGTGTGTGAGTGTGTGTGTGTGTACACAGGTATGACCTCTTGATACCTTCTAATCCATCAAGCTCGGCCCTGGTGTGTGGGGAGAGCTTGAAGAAGTTGTGTAGTGATTTGAAAGAGCCTCTTGATTTTCTTTGGTGTCCTTCACCTGCAACATGTGTCCGCTCAGTCACACTGAAGCACCTGTTTCAGGAACCAGAAACTGCATTGTGTGTTTCCTTACAATCAGCTGAATGGACATACAATAGCATTGTCCACTTATAAAAAGTGCCTTAGTTAATACACATTCCCCTGCATGATTTACCTGAATATTTGTCTTCTTCTCTACACACACAAAGACGCATCCTAACCTACACGTCTCTCTGCCCAACTTCCTTATTTAATGTGCTTTGGATGGTTCCACTTGTGGAGCTGAATGAACCAGCACACTCTTCTAGTCCTAATTGCCTCCTTTTCCTCAGCCCTTCTGTGACACACACAGACCTGTGACACACACAGACACACACACACGCAACCACACATGCCCCCTATGTGCTAGCGCCCAGCGTGGTGAACGATGCACAGCTACAAAGGCAGTGTTGGGCCGCGTTAGTCTGTTAGCCAGCCTCTGTGCAAGTGCTCCCAGCAAGCATGCTGGATTTTAGGGTTTAGTGTCCCACTGAGACGGAATAATGAGTGTATGTTTCTAATCTGCGTGCATGGCTGTGGGTGCGCATGTGTGTTTGTGTGCAACAGCAGGGCTGGAGAATAATGAGTGTGTGTTGCTAATCTGGGCCCTAGGAGACTACCTCTCCCTGCTCCTCTCGCACTGTTTCAAATCAGCGGCCTCTCTCTCACTCCGTCTCCGCTCTCCTCCTCTCACACTCAGTATGTAGGCTAATTTAGCGCCGGCTTTGATGCATTCTCCTGCGAGCCTGCGTTTCTCATATCCAAATGCAGGGATTAGCCGGCTTTTATTCTCCAAAGCCCATCTCATCCTGTTCTCCCTCTTTCTGTCTGCCTACTGTCTCCCCGACCCTTCGAAACAGTGGCAGGGACTTAACAACCTCACAACAACTGCTTTGTTGTTGTGTTTTTGTGTATCGGTTGTTAGCTTAGGCGCTTAGCCCTTTGTGGGCCTGGTGTTTGCGTGTGCGTTCTGGGGATACGTGTCAATAGGGAACGGGATGTGGGAGAGATTTAACAGGGATGACAGGAAATAAAAATGATGAGAGGTGAGGGGAAAAAAAGAAGAGGAAATGGAAGAAAAGAGTAATTTAGCAGTCACTATCTTGTTTTAAGATTCATTAGGAGGAATAATGGGAAATTATGTGGAACTAAGTTACGTCTCTTGGTGACATCATGAATCCCTTTGTAGCGAGCTTTGTGCGGGTATTTCTCTGTGTGTGTGTGCGTGTATTTGCGTTTGTGCGTGTATGTGCGTCCGTGTGTGAGTGAGTGTAAGAGTGAGAGAAAGAGATGGCAGGTCTCTTGGTGATACGCTAAATCCCTTTGTAGAGAAAGGGACTGTCACTTCTGAGCATGTGCATGATGAAAGTGAGTGTTAAGCAGGAGACGCAGCCAGCATACCCCCACAGAGACGACACACACACACACACACGCACACACACGCACACACACACACACACACACACCGAGAAAGAAGTCTCAGGATGATCTTTCAACTGATCTGCAGAAGTGGATTAGGTCGCGAGGGAGAGTATACACATGTGTACACCACACGCACACACAGATACAAAACAGCACACACCTTCCAAACGTAGGCAGCACTCTGTCAGACAGACAGATCTTAACTTGATCAACAGATCACTGGTTTGACAATCAACAGTTTATGATCCTACTGTTCTACAGAAATATTTTCCAGAGTGGAAAAGCCTTCTTAACTTTTTAATAAATATTGAAATGCTGAAAATATTGGTGAAACTTGAGTCCTACCTGTTTGGCATTAATTAACACTGTGACAAATGGTTATTCATATACTGGGGGGGTTAAAGGAATAATTCCGCAGGAAATGAAAATTCACTCATTATCTACTCACCACTATAACGATGGAGGGGTGGGTGAAGTGTTTGAGTCCAAAACACTTGTATACAAACAACAGAAGAAAAACATAAATGCCTCTATACTGCCCTTGTGCTGTCATCCCAGTGTCTGTAAGCCATGGCATACATATTCAACTTGAAACGATGTCATTTACACCAGGTTTTTAGCCTAGATGCCTCTGATATCCTCCACGTTCGCGTGCACACATGGCACACAAGCTCTCACCCCAGACCACACGCAGGGTTCCCATTAGCACTGCTACATCTGCTGGCATCGCCACATCCGGTTGCCGACTTTTAGGTATAAAACTTTTTGTAAATTAAGCTGTTTCGAGTCGAATATGAATGTCGGGGCTTCAGGACACTTAGTAAAATGGATTTATATTTTCTATTACGTGTGAAAACTGTATCATAATTACTTAATTTATATTGGTTTGCCTCCAACACTGTTTAGCTCTGAAACTCCTGCATGGTTTTGTGGACTCAAACCCTTCACCCACTCCTCCATCGCCATTTTTATGTCATGACTGTTAAGGTGTGAGGGTTAGGGTTATGATCCTGGATGAGACCAAGATGAGGCGCAGAGTGGAGAGTCACACAGAGTCAATCTACCAATTTATCCTCATCTTCTAACAGCAGGTGCCTCTGAAGTAGCATCTATTGTTCTCCAGTGTAATTATACCCACTGTTTTTCTTCAAGGAGTGAAATAACAGAAGCCATCAAACTTATTGGTTATTAAAGGTGCGACTTCTTACAATCTGCCGTCTGTGTGTAACAAACATGGCCAGGCATTTTCTCAGAAAAATAAACTGATTTTAAATTCAAAGAGTTCATAGAAATTTGAGCCACAACCTGAGAAAAACAATGTCAGGATCATCAGAAGAAAAAATGACCACATGTTCCTCCAGTTCATGGTGTAACTGACTTTTTTTCAGTGAATAACGATAAACATACTTGAAAATACTGACTGGAAATATCATTACATATGAACATTTTTTATTGGATTATAATAATTCCATATATTCTGTCCCGCTAGACAATTTTGATGATGCTGAGGTGACGTCTCTGTCAATCGTTGACCCTTTTCTCTCCCTGTGGTATCATTCCTCCTCCTCTGTGTTGATGTTGTGGCTGTTGGAACCTCCCGCTCTCTGTCGAGTGTGATTGAAAGTGACCTCTGACCTTTCTGGCTCTATGGAATTCCATACATGATGCGTGTGTGACCCTCTAACCTGCAGCTGCGCTCTGATTCTATTGGCTGAAAGGCTCCATGTGCTTTAAAGCGAATGTGCCGCCAGTCAGAATCAAGGGGTCAAAGGTCGAGACTCGTGGAAATGAGGCAATGGAGTCTGGACTGCCTTTTACAGCACAGCCACAATACCATCATTCTGTACACACAGGGGTGCACATGAGAGAGAGAGAGAGAGCTGAGATAAATGGAATACATCTTGGATCCTGAATTCACTAGTCATTTAAAAAGAATATAATTATAATTCATTATAACCTGTATTTCATTTGAGCAATTACATTTTTTATTTCTTTGATGACAACATTTTGATGATGATAACATTATCCCTTTATCAGTTCCAAACAGCAGCAAAGGGGATAGTGAAAATAGACACATCAGTAAAAGTAAAATGAAATAAGTACAGATACAATAAGAACTCAAAAATATATAAACAATTTGAAAAAAACTTATACAGTGTAACAGGATTGCAACTAAGTAAAGTCTCTTTATAACCTTCTTTATAACATGTGAATACAGGAGAAAACTATGATTTAATCTTGATTTGAATACCATTTACTATTTTATTTGTTTATGCATTAAGACCGTCAAGGAAAATGCATGTCCTCATTTTAGCATAAAATGAAAATGAAAATTGATAGTTTCATATCTTCCTAAATTCAATGAAACAACGAGAGACGACACCAAACTCACACCTCTAGACTAGAGACACCAGAGCAGTCCAACCCCAAAAGGTCTGACTTTGAATGCTATGGGCTGTCCAAAACTTTCTGTGATGCCTCTGTAGTCAAACTGTTCTTCAAGTGTCTCCCCCCACCACTGCTTTCACTGCCTCGATCCCCAAGCTTCTGTCTTTGTCAGAACCAAACGCCCTCCATCTTCCATACGGAGGCAGGTGGGGGCGGAGGTGAGGCTGTCAGCAGTGGCAGCACCTGGCTGAGCAGCAGCCTTGATCAAGGCCCTGTACTGGACATGAACATGGAACCCTGTACTGCTCAGTCTGAGACACTTTTACAGGACAGGGCTGTCAGACAACGCCATAACTGTCTCCCTGCCGTCTTTGAATGTCCTTTTAAAACAGCCAGATGCAGGAGACAGGAGTAGGATGGTTATCCTTCTTTTTGTCTTCCTCCTGACAGGTCAAAGACGGTTTCCTCTCAGTCTGGTCGTGGCACACCTCCCTTTTTTCTGACTTTGTTCTTATTTTACTCTTCTCCAGCATAAAGAACAAGCTAAAATCACTCATCAAATAAGGGGGCAATTTTGATAGCTTTCAACTTTTTTTCCGCCTCCTTTCAACCTCCACTACAGCTGTGGCAGAAAGCTGCCTCCAACCACCTCTTCCTATCCCTCCATCTCCAAACCATCCACCGCACACTGTTTTCTGTTGCCTCTCTTGTGGGATTACTTTTCACAGAGGGAGGAAGAGAGGTGGAGAGCTGGAAAGAGAGAAGAGCGGGTCCAGAAAAGAGCCCTAAAATAACTGTCATGCAAGTGGACAGGCAGTGATTAAGGATTTAACTGATCATCCCGGGGCTGACAGTGAACCAGCTATTATCTAGCAGGAATCAAACGCTGCTCAAAGCCCTGGGAGGCTCTGTGCACCTCTCAGCATCTCTCAGCTCCTCTCAGAGGCCTGGCCAACATGAAAGGAGACGTCAGGGTCTGGCAGCTGACAAGCCATGGAGAGCGAGCGCGCGCACGAGAGAGTAAAAGTAATGAGATCTTTATTTTCTCCGTTACCTCAGGGACTGTTGATCTGTCTTGTGGTGATGTGCAGCCGAATACAAAGACCCACTGTTTGTTTATGTGGGAACTCGCTTGCATTGTGTGTGTGTGTGTGTGTGTGTGTGTGTGTGTGTGTGTGTGTGTGTGTGTGTGTGTGTGTGTGTGTGTGTGTGTGTGTGTGTGTGTGTGTGTGTGTGTGTGTGTGTGTGTGTGTGTGTGTGTGTGTGTGTGTGTGTGTGTGTGTGTGTGTGTGTGTGTGTGTGTGGGGAAGATGCACGTCATTGGAAATTAGAGTAAAAATGACTCATTAATCTTACAAGCACATGACAAGAAACTACATGCTACCAGATGAATAAAAGTAAATCTTATTAACATGATTACAGTTGGGAGGAAATGTTTGAATTGGTCTGTGTTTGTGTGTGTTTGCATGTGTCTCTGTGTGATGTTGTGTGGTTACACTGTTTGTGTTCTTCATCAAAGGCCTTTCCGTGACTCAAGAGACTTTGCACTTGATCCTCTTGCTGATCTTCCCACTGAAGTGTGCTTATGTGTGTGTGTCTGTGTTTGTGTATATTAGGTGTGCACCATGATGAACCCGATTGTGATAAATTATTTGCACTACAGTACGTTCAAGTTGTGTTGTACTTGGTACAACACCACCATTAGTGCGTGTTGTTATTAAGAAGACTGGATGATTGGAAATGAACACAAGTCATGATGAGTGACCAAGATTTTTGATATTGTGTTTGCATTTAAATTGTTTGGTTTGGGTGATGAATTAAATAAACGTATACATTAAAAAGAAAAAGAAAAAAATGATGTTACATATATAAAAGTAATAGGACCCTGATATTTAGCAAATCAAGATCTCATAAATAAAGTGTTATAATAGTAATAGTAATCATTTTATAATTACATCATCATACATTAGCAGTAATGCACAAGTTATATTTTTTATCTCTGGTTTGACCCTGTTTCTATGTTTTGTTTTGACCATATGTTAAGCTCAATACCAAAGCCATGAGAACATTATTCAGAATGATCATGTCATTATTTTGAAGTGAAGTATAATTTTAAATTAAGATAGATTCTTTAAAGATTTAAGACTGACTTCTTCCTTAAATAATTAATATTTTCCTGCAAAAAGGTTATGATAACTGGCACACAGTGGCTAGTTAGAAAGCGATTTACAGTACATGCAAAATATCTATGAAGAAAGTGTGCAGCATTGAACAGATTCTGATTCATATTTGAAGTTTCTTTACTTTAACCCCACCTCTATTTTTTTACCTTTTAAATAGACAAATTTGTGCAGATATAGTTGCCTTGCTCTCAGTATGAGGACTAAGGCCGTTTATACACCTGGAAGTCTTGAACGAGGCTAAAGTCTTTTGTACACTGTTTACATTTAGATTTGGTTAGTATAAAGAGCGCACTAAAGAACTTGTATTTTTATTTCTATCCTGTCTTCCTCACCTATGTAGGCTGCGTCTACCTATACTTAGACATGATTGAGTTGCTGACGGCTGTGCTTCTGAAATCGGCATGTTGTCAATTCAGTGTCTTCTTGTTTGCTTTGAGAAATTAATGAACCAGTTCATTTTGTTATTTTTTGTTGCCACTGTGATATCATTACTTTCAGCATCACCAACTTCCGGTGCAGTACTCAACACTAGTTTGAATGCAGCAAATGAAACTCCTTGTCATTCAAGTATTATATTGTCATATGTGAAGACTATAAGTAATCCTGCTCTTTTTCTGAAGAGACCAGAAATGAACACACTGCAAATGAACCGAACCAAGGGTTCAGTTTGATCTGGACCAAGACCGCCTCTTTTGGTCGTACTTAATTTTGTTCTCTTTGTCTAAACTCTGGTTCGTGGCAACTTTCACAACTATTATTGTTATTCCTCAAAGCTAGAAATTGTTAGCAGATTCTTTATCAGCTGAAGAACACTGAGTATCTGAAAACGGTGTCCTTCTGACCTGTGGTCAACAGAACAAATCAGTTCACTAAATGCCAGTGTCAAGTAAATGATCCAAGCAGAGGAGTTAGTGTACGGAAAAAAATGTAAAACTGGATACTTGGAAACAAAGAGGTGGTCTATGATCTGTCTGTGAACTCAATAACAAAGAGCTGTCTCTGCCTCATTTTATCAACTTCCCAGGCACCATGATGGCCATGGTGTGAGCATCATTGACATAAGAAGCCACTTTCTATATCACTTTATCCTTTGTTGTGCATGCTATAGCAGCTTTACGTCCCCATGTAGCAGCCTTGAACTTATTTCTCAGGGTCTTCAAGCACCACTGCATTTTCTGTTCTTTAGCTGCAAGAACACACATACCCATACACACAGGCTCACTCACTCATGCAGAGATGAGTGCTGTGTTCCTTCCTGAGGTCCCTTCACACATTAGACCAGCTCTAATAATAAAAGGGAGAGGAGTCAGAGTGGATCCTTTGAGTGTTCAGTTGAGGGCGGGTGACCCACTTATCCATTCCTCAGGCTTTGTCTGGGCCTCTGGGTTAACCCACTTACCCACTCCCCAGGCCTCTCCCGGGCCCTAGAGTGAAGGCCGGCTCCTTTTCTCATCAAACAACTGCTCTTAATAAAGGCCAGGGGCTGGGGAGCCTGAAACCCATGGAGCCCTCTGTCGGTGTGTGTGTTAATGTGTGTGTGTGTTTATGTGTATGTATGTACACACACATACAGATGTACACAGCAGTGTACTCAGTGGATCAGAACAAAAAACCCACTTACAAGGTCCACAATAGTTTTCTGCCCAAATATGTGAATTTGCTCTAAACTGTTGCCATGGTTTGTTGCAAAGACACGGCGAGTTTCCACGTGTGTGTGTTTCCTGTAAGGGTTTATGTGTGTTTGCATGTGTGTTTCTTATTCGGTGTCTCTGTATCTGTGTGCATATCAGCTTAGAGATCTCTCTCTGTCTCCTCCTCCACCAAACTGCATTTGCATTTTAATTATGTCAATGTTTGTTCAAAGCATGACAGTCGCTCAGACATGACAAAATGGAAATAAGGGACTTAAACTGGGGAATTACAGCCCATTCGCACATGTTTTGTGCAACGCTAACATGATGTACATCCCTGTGTCCCGCATGTGAAACCCCTCTTTTTCACGCCTCTTAATCCTGTTGTAGGGGTTACAGAGGAGGCTCACTCAGGGGAACCTGAATGGTATCAGGTGTACAGGAACTATTTTGTTACCCGCCATCATATTTGCTCTCTCCTATAATTTCTTAGATTTTTGTTAATGCCTGTGGAACTGTTCTTTTGTGTTTGTCTCTTAGTTACTGCCATAGGCTGTATATGAAGATGAACGAGTCTCATTGTACAGAGATGATATGGCTGCTGCCATCTTGTTCATTCGTTGTCAATCGGAGCCAGAGTCTGTTCAGTAGAGATCGTAATGTGGAACCACGGAACGGTGGTCCCAATGATACGTGGGTTCCACCTATTGCAAATTCGGGCTCAGCTGTCGATCATGATATTTCACCCCCCATTTTTATAGCTTCAAAAAACTAATTATAACCAAATATATAGGAACAATTTTTCACTTGAACAAACATCGAAGTGATAAGAAACTATCTTTGAGAAAAAAAATATTTAATGTATTCTTTGTCTTTTTAGTTTGGTTTATCCACCAGCATGGAGGAGATGGGACATACGACACCAGGGGACAGTTTGGGGCGGAGCTGTCATGTCATCCATCTTTAGTTTATGGATGTTTATTAATTGCATGTTCTGTACAATTTGAAGATAGGTCCTCACCTCTCTGAACAGTGGCCACTGTGGAAATAACATTATAATAGCATATTGAGTTTTCCCTCATTTCCAAATTGATCATCAATCCGTTGCTTTAATGGAATCATTCAACATTTTGACAAAAGTGTTTTTCTTTTCTTGTCTTAAGTGTGATGATAAGATCAGTATCATCTGAATGTTAAGTAATTGAAAAATACACCCAACAACATCTCTAAAGCTGAATCAAAAAACGCCAATGAAACGTTTAAGGAAATAGCATCACAATCTTTGGATGTATCTTTGGAAGTTTGAACAGAACCAGCCAAGCAGTTTCTCATTGGATGAAAAGAATAAGTTTATACTGCTGCCTTAAAGACAATATGACATGTAACTGAGAGTCCATACTTGACGGAAACCACAAATATGGTGAGGTATGGTGCGTTACGTTTTTTTGATGTTGCAATAAAACAATAGAAATATTATTTTGTGGCATGTTAAACTATTATGCAAGAGAAGCACATGGACCAACTGAGATTAATTTGCAGTGATATGTGTTATTGAATAACATTATGTGCTGGTCTTACTTGACCAAGTGAGGCTAAAGCAACAGAACCTCTTTGTTGAAAAGGCTGTAAACATTTTGACTTGTCTCAGTAAAAAAAATGAATGACAGCTAAATTTGAATTAGCTGCTTTGGATTCAGGGTCCTGTTATTTGATCCACTTGCTCACTTTCAAGCTGTTATTACACTTGAATAGAATTGAGCCATCGATTGTCAGTAGTAACACCTGTGCATTTCATACGATGATTCAAACATATGTTGTGAAAAAATTGTGTTTTTTAAGGCTGCATTATATCAAATAAAATTATTACCTTTCTCTTAATTTCTTCTTTCAAAAGTTATATGGCGTCTCGATAAACCTTGCTTTCAATAAACACCTGAACAAGAGTACACAAAGTTAACATGAACTCTTGACACAGTAGCATTCCACAACACTCCCTTCACTTTTATCGCTGACTGTTTTTCTTCCCCCCCCCCCCCCCCCCCTCCTCCTCCTCCTCCTCCTCCTCCGTCTGTCCAGTGAGTGGCAGGGCCAGGATGGTGTTTCTGTTGTGTGTAATAAATGCTGTTGCATTGAGCCCACAGGGAAACCCTACTCTCCTCTCCCAGCCATTACTGTCTAATGGCCAGATGATCGGAGAGACACACACATAGCCTGTCACAGATAAGCTAATATACTGCCCTGCTATGTGTGTGTACATGCATGTGTGTGTGCATGTGTGCAATGTGTCATATAGAGGCAGATATACCACCCTGGCCCCTGGGCAGAAGAGGGGGGGTGGGAGTGTGTGGAGGGGGGGGTAACAGCAGTAACTCACTCGCAACCTGATCAAGCAGTGATAAATCTTCTGAAGCCATCCTGTTTCCACACACACACACACACACAGCCCCACCCTCTGACTCCATCTCTACCCACTGAGCCCCTGAGGGCGACACTGAAAAGGATACGCGCATCACTTAAACTGTCCCCTTTGTGCATTATATTACAGGAGAGATGTTATGGTTGTGACTCACTGGGGGTAGCTTAGAGTTTTTTTTTTTCCATATTAAAAAGTTTTTTAGCACTGGTATGAAAGTCATTCCTGTCATTTCTTTTACTTTTAAAATCAATCGATTTTTACTGGATAATGGATGCTCTTGTCATGGTTTTGAGTGTCGTCTGCTCATTCGTCCTTTCCCTCATTCAGACCAGTTGTTGGTGCATAAATGTTCTAATTCTGTCATTTCAGACTCCGCCTCCGACTTGTTCCTGCATACCTCTCTCACCCGTAGACTCTCCTGTCCTGGTTCTTCTCCCCGCTCACCTGCTCACTGTTCCCCGCGCCCTCATTAGCTGTTAATACTCATCTGTTTCCACTGGCTCTCTGCCATGTGTCTTTGCTTCCCAGCACTCTGGAAATGCAATTCGTTCAAACAACGCAAAATTGGGTAACAAATCCTTTGCTTCTGCTGCCTCACTTGGGTCCTAAGCTCGCCGGTTTATAAGACTTCATCTGCAGTCCTACTTCTCCATTGCTACTGGTCTCTCCCTGTCTGTAGGCCTCACTCTCTGATATCGAGCGGCATTTTCGAAGGCATTACGATCTGATTAGTTGCACATCATGAATACAAGTCTGTCAAAACTGAAGGGTTAGACCAGGTTTAGACAAGGTTTAGACAAGTGATATTCTGGTTGGGATTCGGTTCCATCATGTTGGCTGGGCTTGTCTGGGGGAAAACAATAACCATGCGTGTCAGGGACAGGAGTTTTGAATACAGGTTTATTGTTGGTGCTGATTTACATGCAGTCTATTTAGTACCTGTCAGCCCTGCCGTCTAACTTGTCCCACCACAGTTTCATAATGATCCAAAGATTTTTATCACCCCTCGATAATAACATAAAATATTCATTACATGGAGCAATCAGAATATAGTCATGTGAAAGCTGTTTGTTCAGCACCCAAAATCAAGTCATAACTTTATCCAAGAACATGTGTCTAAATTGGTCGTTTTAAACACTTCAAGTGATTCCTCAAAACGAGGCACACTGGTCTGTTCATTTCTCTTGGAAAGTTCTACATCTACCTCTGGATCGACTGCTTTTAACACACATCTTCATACGGTTCCTTCACTCTGACCGTGACCTGCAGGCACACAACCAGAAGGGACCACCCTGAAGGACATGGTAATCCACTATTTTATGTTACTTTCTTTTATTGCAGAATTTTTTTTATTGCTGTCATGAGAATTTTTGCTTCTCCTGGAAGCTGTCATCTGCAGGACTTATGACATTGGCAGGCAGGAGCTGCTGGTGGTCAAGTTGGCATTAAAGGAGGAGAGACACCGTCTCGAGGGGGCGGTACTCCGCTTTGTAGACTGACGTTAAAAATCGAGAATATATATACACGGCCAAATGTTTGAATCCCCACCAAGTCTGATAGGCTTTTTTAAAACCGATTTAGTTTTACTCTCTCCTTCTGCAGAAATTCCAAATAGTGATATTTATATTTATTAGTCCATTCCCCATCTCCAAGGTCATTAACCCTACAGTGGTGAGCGTGTACCTTCTTTTCCCTCATGGTTTCATCTTAACTTCCATGTCTCCTTCATTTAATTGCTCAAAGAAAGGCTTCAGCCACCCACCTCATGACCCAGCCTGCACATTGATGGCTAGCCCTTAAATACAGTCAGGTACAGTACCCGGTTGCCCACTCTTGCTCTCTGCAAGATTATCTTATGCTTAGCTTTCCAAACCTCTGTTTTATGCCTGTCCCTTTTGATCGTGCTCCTGTTTTAAACCTTGTTGTTTCTTTGAATTATGCCTCGGTCCCACCAATTGCACTTTATTTCCCTGTTTGGATTTTTGTACCCCATATTTTTTTTTCTTCCGAGAAAATACTTTTATATTTTTACATCCGGTTTAACATCCTGAGTTGCGTTTTCCGGACCCCTTTCTGAGAACTGGGCCATTTTTTATGTTAGGAAAGTAGCCTTGTCCCCCCTTCTGAACACCAGACACTTTCAGCACTGTAGTCATTGAATGGAGGTTGTGATGCATTTTCATCAGCTGAAGGCTTGTGAAATTCTGTCTGGTGCTCAGGTGGTTTAACGATCTCAATCTTCCCTCATGGCTGTATTTTGGAGGTAGTGTATCAATGTTATTATGTACTCTAGTGATGCTCAAGGACAAACAATTTAAGATGTTTTAACCAGTTCTATTCTATGTAAACCGTTATCTTTAGCTTTGTGAAAAATGTATTTGATTAATGCTGCAAAGACTTGGATTTATTTATGTCTGCTGAAATGTTTTGTTTGTGAGGGACTGAGTTTGTAAAACTGTTGCATTTTTTTTCAGGCATGCAACATGTATTCAGTATTTGATCGTGTTGTATTGCTGAATGCTAAAGTGTCTTTAATGAATTCCAGACTTGTTTTGTGTTAGGAGTAGCTGTCAATATTAATGTTTTATTAATGTGTACATGCAAGCAAGTGCACGCATAGGCACACACACACACACACAGACAAACACACACACACACACACACATAAAATGCCACGAACCCTCACACCCATACAGCTTCACAAACACAAGAGAAAATACAAGGACTGGACAGTGCAAGGACACCAGCTCACTTCAACTACAATCAGACCAACCTTGAGAGGCACTGGTCCTTTCTCCTCCTCCAAGCTTAAAAAATAATTTGAATACCTATATAACTTTGAAATTTGCTTGCTTTGAAAACTCATAAATACCCAAACATTTTGATTGCACGTCTTTATAAACCTTGTCTCTAAAGATAAACATTGAAAAGGCTTTTTTTTAAATTTAGCTTTGACTTATTGTACAGTACCAAGTGAAGCTGTCTAAACCGACCACTTGAAGAAACCAACTGTGCAACCTGACGAAGGATTCAGTGCTTTTATTACTCAAAACGATGTGTGTGCTTACAGGCACATGCAATGTAATACAATAACATTAACTTAGCATCCTCTTTTTAAAAGATTCAAAATAGACACCAATAAACATTATGTAGGCCAATATCTGTATTAGTTTATTAATTGGTGTATTTGTGCACCTATAATTCATAAAACATTTTTACTACCAGGGCTGGGCAGTAAAATAATATCAGTAATTAATGCGATGTTATTTAATCAATATATTTATTTAATATATTTTAATATATATTTGTAATGCTTATGCATTAAGAGGTATTAAACATCATGATCATTTCTATCATCTTTTGTTGTTTTATAAAGTGTACGAAGAAGAAGGATAAAGGAACATAAAGAACAGTTTAAAACAACATCTGTAACTCAGGAGTAAAATCTGTCTTTACACTTATATGAAATAATAGTGTTATATTTATTGTGATTACAATCAATTTCGACAGATTTTTTATCTTGATAATATTTTGGCCATACCTTAGGTACTATGGCAATGCATGTCACATTTGCTTTACTTTGTTTTCCATGGGCATCACATTTTGTTTCTGATAGAAACAACCGACTCCTATACCTATCTTCACCAGTGATAAAATGACTTCAGATGGTAAAGAAGATGTGAGTCACTGTCAAGGGTCAGGTGTTGGAGTGTGTGTGTCTGTGTTTTACACTGTCTGGCCTGTGACAGTCCTCTGTCGTAAAGCTCCTGTCTTACCTGAGGATTAGGTGGATCAGACATTGATTGACAGATCCCCCTCTTGCCCCCTCCCCCTGCCTGCCTCTTGCTCGAGCAATGCTTTGTTTGGGGTTACAGAGGAACACAGGCGGGAAACCGTAACTACAACACACCCGAGAGACACTGCTGAATCAGGTCTCCCTGAATGAAATGTGTAGTTGTCAATGCGCCCATATGTGCAAATTGCTGCGCTATTTATATAGGGATGTGTGTGTTTACTGGTGTGCATTTGTGCTGCATGTGTAAGTGTGCGTGGAAAGGAAGATGAAAGGTGTGTGTGTTGAGCCCTGCTGTCAGTCCCTGCCATGTTTTACAGCCCCGTCCGCTCTGCACAGTGATTAGAGCTGTCGACTCTGATGTGATGACATGGACTGAAAACCACAGCAGGGGAGAGAGAGAGGGAGAGGGCGAGGGAAAAGAGCGGGAGACCGACAGACAGCGAGAGGCAGTTTGAGGGTCAGGTGGAGATCAGAGGGAAAGTTTGAGAAAGAGAGTGAGGGTTTAAGAGTAGGGAGAGTTGACCTTGACAACAGCTGCAACAGCAGCTCGTAAAATTGTGGGCTGCCGATGGTGCGCGGCTATACAGCCCTGACGGCTCAACATACAAGTCGCTACCTGCCTCTATAAAGCTCTCAGCCTGCCCTTTGCTCACAAAAAGTCAGCGTACAGGAACACCTTGTATGGAAGGGCCGCAGACAGAATTGATGATATACAGAGTAAATTCAGTGACAGCTGTAAGTGTGAAGAAACCCAGATTTTTTCTCAGATTTACAATGCCTGAGCCTGAAGGAAGGCATATACACAGTTCAGTTGCTGACACTTCTTCATATACTATATTTACTTCACAGGCATTCCCCTCCACTCTCTTTCACCTTTAACGTGCCCCAATTCCATATGTTCTTAATCGGGCCAGAGGGTGGAAAGAAGGAATGGGGGGTGAGTATTTGGGTTTAATGTCTGCTCCTGCTCTAATAGAGGATAAATAAACACTGCTCTGTTGTGGAATACTCCTATAGGCGTGCACACACACACGCATAGACACACACACACACACACACACACAACCCACCTTATGGTTGCGTGGCCAGTCAAAGCTAATATAGCAGAAAATGGCTTGCTCCCCTGCCACCCCCCCGTGTGCCGGTGCTGTTATTACTGGAGCCTAATAAGGCCCAGATGCCTAATATTAGACGTAATCTGTCAGAATAGTTTTGTTTATGTAATTTAATTTTTCCAGGCAGTTGTTTCCAATTAGGTTGTTTAAAAGTTTTAATTGAATTAAATGGGAGATATCTACATGAAGAGAAATGGCTAAAAAATCAGGGCCAGAGGAGACATGTGGGAACAATGCTGTTTTGGCCTGTACATGTGCATGCATCTGTTTGAGTCTCTCTCTCTGTGTGTGTCTGTGTGTGTGTGTGTTTGTGTGTGTGCGTGAGTGTGTGTGTGCGAATGCCATGACACACACCTATCATTACAGCTTTCCCATTATTGTCAAGCCTCTCAGAAGTGAGTGCTGTAGCGTCTATGGTAATTATGACGTTATGAGGTGGCAATTACATTGAAATGTGTTTGACTGTCAAACGCCCACTACAATGACATGTCAGCCTGCTGAGATGAGCATAAAATGGTTGAAATGGAGCGAATGAAACAAATAATGTTGAGTGACTGCTTTGCTAAGAACATGGACATACAATTCTAGGTAAGAAATAACAGAGCCCTGCACCATGCAAAGTACTTGACCATGTGATAATGGTTACAATAGCCAATAATCATGCACATGCTAAGTACAATTCACAGTTACTTGTAGAACATTGAGTTGGGTTATCATTAAGACATTTATTGTATGATTTCATTATTTGACTGAGAAATTCAAATTTTGTATAAACGATTTTATATAATTTGGGATTTAATCTCATTTACTCTCAGTTCAGGTTATATTTGAGTTTTCCTCATCTTTAACCACAAGAGTCGCAACTGGAATGAATCTGAACTTCCGTGCAGCTCAGGCCTGACTATTGAGAACAAACAATAAACTGCACAATTTATGCTGAAGGATCTGACACTGAATGTTCTCAATTGTGTTTATTTGACACTCACCCACAGAGAGTATAACATAGTCGCAGGTTACAGCTGAGGGGGCATTTGGGGAGAGGGATGGCTGGGTGGCAAGGCTATAGGCTGTTGGGATGTTGTGCCGGCAACCTGTCACATATCACATAGAAAGAAAAAGGCAAGTGTGTGTTAGTGAGCACTTGAGAAGAAAAAAGAGAGAAGGGAGAAAAGAGAAAGACAAGGATCCCTTCAGCAGTCGGGGCAGTATTGCTTGACGGGCATTTCATAAACACACATGCACACGCAGCAAACACAGACATTGCCAAGCTATGAATTGTGCCCTGATGTGTTTTCTCTAGCTGGTAACTTTAGTATGGATGATTTAACGCTTAACTGCAATCAGTGTTAAAGTGTTCCACAAGGCTCACTCGCAGACATAGCTGCTTTCTCTCAGAGTGTGTGTGTGTGTGTGTGTGTGTGTGCGTGTGTGCATGCCTCCCCCAGCCATAACAGACTCCTGGGCTGTTTAGAGAGGCTGGCTACAATGCGGAGGACAGATGTGGAAAACCCCTGGCTCTCCAGACAAGGGCCTCCTTCATCCCTCCTTCTCCTGTCCTTTACTGAGACGGAGGGATGGAGTTACTGAACTAACTTCCTGGATTACATCAAACAGCCCTCTGCGAACTGGGCAGCTGAACCTCCCACCACCTCCTCCTTCTCTCTCTATCACTCTTTCTTTCTCTCTATCTTGTCCTCTGACTCTTTGTCTTTCCTTCCAGACCATGCACAAACACAACAACGTCCAGCTCTGTCTGCTGTGCAGAAACACAGGCCTGTGTGGCCTTTTTCTGCCCTGCCTGCATGTTTGTGTTGACATGTGAATGCATACGAAAGGGATTTAGTGTTTTTACATCCATGTATTTATGCTGCTTGTCATCAAAATTTAGACACTGCAAATGGGTAAAGCTACAGATTGAAAAAAAGTTTTACTCAACAACAGAGAGCTTGCTGTTTGAAGATCAATGGTGAAGTTGAGCTGAAGTATTAAGCAGCAGGTGTTTGGGCTGTGTAGAAGGCATGGCCAAGGCAGCGAGCTGCAGAGGGCAGTCAGTAGCCACTGAGGCACGGAGCAAGTTGGGGATAGGGATTGGCTGTTATCTGCTCAGCCGTCTGCAGCTGTATTTACCGCCTTTGTTTGTTGTTCCCTAAGCAGTCGGAGATATGTGTATCTGTGTGTGTGTGTGTGCGTGAGAGTGTGTGTGTGTGTGTTTGCTGTTCCCTGTGCGGCCCAGGGAGGACTGGGAATTTTCTGTGTCAGTGCTTCGGAGGATTTTGGCTGGAGCTTTGTTGATCCTGTCTTTGTTGATCCTGTGTTGTTGTAGCGAGGGGGGCAAGAAGATTGAAGCATTAGCCACGGCAGCCAGGACTTAACCCTCTCCTTACCTCCTCTCTTCCTTCAACCCACCCGTGAGCATGGCCACTGGGCAGGGACATCCCCCCGAACTCCTCTGACCTCTCCAGACTAACTCCTGCATACAAACAGTGTGAAAATGCTTTTGGTTCCCCTTTTGGTTTTGTGTCATGCTCTCTGAAGCGAGCCAACTTTCAATTATTGCCCCTCCGGTTCACCCAGGCACGAGTGGCAAGAGGTTTGCGATGTTGAATGTGTGTGTGTTAACGCTCAGTTTGTTTGTGGCTGTAAGCCAAAGTAAACCAGACACCTTTTTGCTTCTCTGACCAGTGAAGAGATAACCAGTTGGGTGGGTGTTTGTTTGATTTGATTTGAGATAAAGCCGCTGCTCCATACACTTCTTGTCATTTTTTAGATGCTTTTAAGTCTTGGCTCTGTGTTTTTGGCATCGAAAGTACACATACATATAGTGGCTCGTTTCAGATTGACTAGTTCTCAGGCCTCTGTGAGCTGTGACCTATCCCCTCTGAGCATTTTGAAGGTCAGGATAAAAAGTAGTCCATCTAAAGAGGAGTGGGGGCTTGAGGCTTTAGCTCTCCAGTGTGACCCTGCAGTTCCAACTCAGCAGTGGTAGACACACTGCTCTGCTCTGGAGCAAATCCTAATAACACTGGAAAGACGAGAGGATGATGAGAAACTTCTGCAACTTGCAGTTTAGGCTGCATGACTTAGCATGTTGGTACTTGGTGTGTGTGTGTGTGTGTGTGTGTGTGTGTGTGTGTGTGTGTGTGTGAGAGAGAGTTGGTGAGTGAGAGAGAGAAAGAGAGTGAAATGTGAAGGTTTCTCTTTATATATAGAGATAGATAACTGTTGAAACACCCAAATTTTCTTTGCTGTATTAGGTGCGTGCAACATAGTGATGTGCAGTTTAATTAAACTGTGACCGGAGGCCAATCACATCAATCCACCTGGGCTGTCAGTCAAGACAGGTGCAAGCACATTGAATAATCCTGTCTTTCTGTCTTTAAGGGTTTGCATCATTGCCCAGGCATGCCAAACGTACGTCAACACACAGTCTCAATTTATCACCTTTAAAAACGTGTAACAGTTTTAGAGACATTTTAAACAAATTCTGCCTTGAATTCTCTTCATCATTGTGCTAAGACAAGTGCTTCATTTGTGAGTTTGTTTCCAGGACAGAAAGAAACCAATCAAGGAATCAATACAAATCCCAGAACACTAGACAACCATTGTCCCCATAAACAGTGCTATTTTTCAAATCTGTTGCAGTTTATAAAATTAACATTTAAAAAACAACTCGAATGGAACTCAGTAGAGGCCCCTTAAATCGAATAGAGCTGCATCAAATTGCACATACTCGTAGATATCAGTCCCCTTAATATTCCTATTTTTTCCATCAAGATCTATTAATTATCCCCTGAAATCAATAAAAATTGTCAAAAAGGAAACTCTTAAAAAGTTAAAGAATGTGAGCATTCTATAAATCCTGGATCCATCCCTTTGTTTAGATCTGTGGCAACATTTTATGGATTCTTTCTTGGGCCATGTCCCATCCCTTAACCCGGTTTTATAGAAATCTGTTTGGTAGTTTTTGAGTAATTCTGTTGACAAACAAAACAACTCCATAAAGAGTGGAGGTAAAAAAAAAATACCATCAGCATTTTCACTGATGGTGTGATTCATTCAATGCCGTTTGAAAGTCAATGACTTCAATAAATCAGTCAGTCTGAGATGTAAGAAGGTGTTAAAGAGAACAACAGTGAGCAAAGAGATGGGAGTGTCACTGTAATTTGGAAGAGTTATTCTCTGACTCTACAAACTGGGACAGCTGAAATGATATGCTTTGCAAATGATGATATGGACATTAAGGAAGCGAACATAACATTACATTCTAAAACCGATTGCACCATATAAACACATTCTCAGAAATCCAAACTAGAAATATTCTGAAACTTAAACTAACCTAACTTACATAGCTTAAACTACAAAGCTGAAATCTCCAGATCAACTTCTGCATGTGCCATTTCCCTTAAAACACATTCTCACCCTCTCCTGTTTCAAATGAGCTTCCTCTCTGACCTGCAGACACAGCAGTCACCTGCAAAGGATTAAGGGGGTATGGCAGTGGTGGGTAGCTGGTTATTGTGTGTGTTATGGTTGTTTGTACGTCCGTGTGATTGGCGGGTGGTTGGGTGGTTTCTTGTGGAGTCTGGTGGGGGTTCAGTGACCTACATAGGTTGTCCCCTCCGAATCCTGGGCCTGGCTAATTCCACATACTGGGCAGTCTTTCTCTGTTTGCCCAGACGACTTGGACGAGCTCACTTTATTTTGTCAAAAGAGGAGGGATGGCACGTAGGTTTATGTGCAATGTAAAGGGCAATAATTCAGTTTTTACTTTACTACAATATTATAAAATAGTTTAAACATACACACGCGCAAATTTACATGATTATACTAATAAAATCACATTACTTATCGGAGTATAAGGCCATTATTGAAGAAAAACTATTATTTTCAATATTGTCATTAAACAACATTTTGGGGGTGGGGTGAGATGGCAGAAAACTCCTTCATTCTTCAACCATTCAAACATCAAAAAGTTTAGCCTACAGGACATGCTCTCATTTTTCTTTCAACTCCTCGTACTTTTTGAAGCTTTGGATTTTATAATAGGTGTTTAGTGACCCCAAGACCTGATGACATTATCAAATGCTTTTTATCTTGATGGTGTGGACATTGTCATGCCGCACACTTTCAACTTGATTCAGTATAATCATTTCAGAAACTCATTCACACTTCTTATTTTCAGCCGGGAATTTACCAAATAGTTTATATTATGTGCAATATGTCAGTGAGTATAGATTAAAGAAACGTCCATAGAATGGGCTCGACAGACTGGGGGTCAGAATGAGTAAACTTTGAGTGAGAGATAAACAGTGCAGTGGCAGACAGTGTCTCCATTAAGTTGGTAAGGTGACAGTTGTGTGTGCGTTGCTGTGCTTGTTGGTGAACACGTGCGTGGATGTGCACACTTTGTGAAAAAGCAATCACACAAACAAATGAATTAGTTCCCCTCAGCAAAGGGGTTTGATAAATTGAGCTGTTCATCTCTTTCCCCACCTCCTACCTCTCCTCCCTCTCCTCCCTCTCCTCTCTCTCCTCCCCCTCCTCCCCCTTCCTTATTCATCCCTCACTCACTTTCCTTTTTCCTCCCATGTCCTGGTGTTTTCTATGCAATAAACATCTCATTACATCGTGCTACTTTTTAATTGTATTTGTTCTTTGTCTGTCCCTTTTCCTGTTTTCCTGTTTTTTATCGTTCATTCATTGGATACCCCCCACCCCACTCTCCGCCCACACGCACACAATTACTCACAGACACAACCTCAGAAGCCTACAGGAAGCCCCATAGAACTTGCACAATGTCCAGGCTGATTCTCATCCAGCCCAAAGTGCCTTATTTAGGCCTCTACACTACAGAACTATACTCTGCCTGCATTTAGTTTAAGTAATATGTTTTAATTATTCATATTTCCCTTTTTTATTAGACCACTTAACTGCAATATTATTCCCCCAGTTTGTCAATGGCCACTCTCTACACCCATCAGCAGAGCAACTTGAACAACGGATTTGTGCGACGGACGCACAAAATGTATTCATGAGCTATTTTCCCTGTGCGGGTGCTGGCGGCGGGAAAGAAGACTGTGTCCCTATTCAATTATCACACCACATGCACTCACACACACACACACACACACACACACAAACATGCACACTCACACACAGAGGCGTTAAGCAGTGTGCACTCATTAAACACTCTCATTATACACAGGAGGAGATCCCTGCAGGTGCAGTTTACCAGAGTTTAGTTCATTTCCTGCTCCTCCTCCCTCTTTCTCTCTCTCTCCTCTCTCTTCTTCAGGGATTATTTACCTCGCTAACCAAAAAACTTAACCCAATGAGGGTTTGTCATTGTGTGTCTGATGCGAGGAGTTCAGTTCACTGACCTCAACTTAGAGCAAGTAACGTGCCGCGTTCAAAACTTGTTTCTAAGGTGATCTGAGATCGAGGGCTTTGCACCAGCAGAGTCTATGTGCTACAGATGCATTAAACATTTCATAAACTTCAATGGACATGATAAAAAAACGACCAAATACCTAAAATGGCAACATCAGATCTTTATCATTTCTCATTTATTCTCTCTTGCACCTCCCAATGCTGCTGCCATCTAATTTAAAGTCCTTTCCCCTCGGTAGAAACCTGATTATTCGCTATGATTCATATGCTAAAGTGAAAGAGTCTGAATGGCTGTTGAGCCGTATTATTTCAGCCGGCTGAATGTTTCTTTGTGGCAAACCTCTCATTTTCTCTGCATGCTCATAGGCTTTCATACTTCCCTGATGGACATGCACACAAAAAAGCCCTTTATACCTGACCCATTACAACTTCAGATGAGCTTGCTCAGAGAGCATTAGGCCAGGAGACTGTAAGTTAGATGTGTGTGTGTGTGTGTGTGTGTGGACATTTGAGGATACGATAATAAGGAGAGAGAGCACTCTCAGCTGGTGGTTCATTTCAAATAGTCTCACTGGACTGCAGCTACCTGAGCACATATGGTTCTATTGTTTGTGCTCTGCAACCCTAAAATGTAGCCTTTTAACTTTTTATTATCTGAGTGATGGCTTTGTCCCTCCCCAGGACAAGAGATTTTATGACCTCCAAAGTATGAAAATTAAAATTGTTGAAACAAAAAACCCCCGAAAACAATTGTATGCGAGTACAACAGTCTAAACAGAATTTTCCTATGGAAGAAAAAATATATTTAAATAATCTTAGTTCTCCCCCAAGATCGATGTATACTGAGCTGTGCAGCGTCACAAAATGCAGTGAGATAGAAAAAAAAACGGTCACTTTTTAAAATGTAGGGGAGAGTCCTTGCCGGATGGCTTAATTAATTTACTGTAATTCATTCATCATTGTCCTGGCTCTTCTTTTTTCTTATTTCGCAAAAAAGTGAAGAAATAATCCATTTGTCTCTGGTGTGCAGCACTGCAGTCCTTCTGACCTACTTTGCTTTTCTTTTTCTGTTCCCTGCTGCCATCTTCTTTCTTCAGCAATGAGGGAATAAAGTTTGTCTTTGTTTTTGCCCGGTGGCCTCTGTTTCAGCAGGTCAGTGATGGTAAAGCAATCTTCCTGTGTGTGTTTGTCACTTTGTGCAAGTCTGTATTTACCTCGATGCTTACAGGAATGCATCTCCACATGAAATCCTTTCCCTTCGTATTGTAATTGTGATCGGAGAAAGCTCTTACTTGATTTTCGGTGATTGAAATAAAACATACTTTCTTTACTTTATTATTTGGGGTGATGTGAGGTAGTTAAATACATCATAATTGTAGGGATTTTCTATTGAAAGATGAGATTCATCTTGGAATCGGGACTTATATTCACTATTTCATATGTGCGTGTTTTTCTTTTTAGAAAGATTTGCAGGTCTATTCTGGAATCTGTCAATCTGTCTGACTAGTTTGACCATGAGTTAGACGATATACACAATTACGGGCACAATTATAAGTCTGTTGACATCCTCAAACATAATCAAAATTCAAACCGTTACCTTGGGATAAGAGAGTAAGCATTCGTCTACAAAAAGAAGTTTCCTTTCTTTTTTGGGGGAAATGTTGTATAAAGTAACACAGAACAACCCCCCCGCCACACACCTCCCTTCCACCCTCTCCTTTATCCGTCTCCGTTTGTCAAATCCACCCCCCAATCCACCTCCACACACACACACACCTCCGCGAGCTTGTTGTCACCTATAACTCATCTCTCACCTCACCTGTCTCTCTCGTCTCAGCATCAACTAATTCAGCAAAACTGGAACGAAACTTCTGCGCCGAGAAAAGCTCAGGATGTCAGATATCATAAAACCCAGGTTCCACAAAAGCTAAACCCACCAAACCTTTAGGTTCAAAGCAACAGACGCGTACTTCACATGACGCAATCATTTTGCATTGATTGTTCCAATTCTCCCTTGTGTTCAGCTGTTTTTTTGTTCAGTGAGAGATAACGTTGAGGGATTGTGTGTGTGTGTGTGTGTGTGTGTGTATTGATGGGAGTTGAGGCAGCATCCCATCAGGGTTTGGATTCTTAAATATGCCTCACTGTCTTTTGTTCAATGTGATGCAATAGTGATGCAGGGCTGTCTGCGTGTGTGTTTTTGTGTGTGTGTGCGTCTGAGTCGGTTTTTAAGGCTGTTGTTCAACCCGAAGGAAATTATAGGTTCTCTGTTGATGATAGAGGGAAACCCTCCCCTCTCAAACTTGCCGTTACAGTGTGTGTGCTTTTGTGTGTATCTGTGTGTATGAGAGTGTGTATGCCTGTGTACATGCACATATGTGTTTGCACATGTGTGTGTGAGTGGCAGGGCTGCTATCTGTGCCATCACACGTGGATGTGTGTGTTAATAGTGAATGCCCCATGCTGCCACTGCCTTTGTTTGCCAAGGACATACATATGCATGAGGCCTGTGCATGTGAGTGTGTATATGTGCGTGCATGGGGGGGTTACTAATTACTAGATTTCTATCATGAATATGTATGGCTGCATCCTTTATTATGGGATTGGCTTAAACACATCACACAGGCGGACGAGTGGCAGAGAGAGGGGAAGCGGGGGTGAGGGCTTGAGAGGGGAGACGCCTCTTCAGAAAATGAGAGGTTTTCTGCTGCCATTGATTTGAACCTGCAACCTCGGCTGTGCTTGTTTTTGTTCAGCAAAAATAATATTCCAGTTTTCATGTGTCAAATGTTTAACCACTGTGCCCACTTATTAGTCTCAGCATTTATTAGAAACAACAAGAACAAAACAAAGTGGATTTGTGGGGAAATCTTTTTACATTTTTCCTGATGATTAATTTCACTTATTATAAAATTGTTTGCCCATATACCAGCAATTGACTTTGGTTGTATTATTAGATGGAGCAATATCGTGCTTCAAGTTGTTGTCTCATATTTTTACATCATGAATGAACATTCATGCTGGATTTTAATGTTGAGCTCACGATTATTACATTTAGGAATGGCTGTATTAGGGATTAGAGAAGATGTCTAAGAATATGCACTGTTAAAATAATTATCTGGATGGAATATGTCTTAATTTTACTTACTATTGTACTCACATGGGACCAGGCTCTAAGTAATGCAGCAACGGTGGTCTCCGGGTCAGGGGCATCTAATGACAGATGAGGACACTGGAGACCTGTCAGGTCCTGTCAGTTTAGTTTGTGTATTTCTGTTTCTGTGTTTTCTGTTTCCTGTTTTATTTTGTAGTCTCTGTTCCTTGTGGGTGGTTTCTGTCTTCACTTCCTGTCTTGGTGATTGTGTTTCTAACTCCTCATGTGTTGCACCTGTGGCCAATTACCCCTGCCTTCCCTGTGTGTATTTAAGCCTCTGTCTTACCCCTTGTCCTCTGTCGGGTTGTCTGTTTTTCAAGCCATGTTCCATGTTGCGGTTCTTGCTGTGTTCCATGTTGCTGTCTAGTAAGCTTCCTTGTGTTTTTGTCTTCTTGTTCTAGTTCATGTCTTTTCAGTGTTTCAATTCCTTTAGTGTTTGTTTTGCGTTTTGTTAAGTTAAAAGTCTCTTTTTGTATTAAATACACCTTTTGTTATATACCTCTGCTACTGGGTCCATCTCCTTTCCTCAAGTCGTGACAAGACCCAAATATTTGCTCCAGAGGTGAGACGTTATTTTAATGAAGCCTTTTTGTTTGGTGATATTTTAACTATCATATTTTTTAAGTATTCAGATCTTTCAAATAGAATATGCAAAACCATCTTGACATGCAAAATAAGTAGCTACTAAAGCTATAAAAGAAACAAATGAGTAAAACACTGACCTCCGGAAAATAGTGAACTTGAAATGTACATTATCAATTATACATCAAGTGTAAATATTCAAATAAAATTCAAGATGATCTTAGTTACCTCTTACCTGCTGACAGGTTTTTATAGGCCATAGATAGTTTTGAATCTCACACTCATTTTCTGTAACGCTTACTGAAGATAAAACTGAATCCATGTGTAGACCATTCAAACACTGTGCCACTTCGTCTCTGGCTCTCCTTTCCCCCGCTTGTCTCCTCTCTACTTAGCTCTTCTGCCTCCCTTTCACACACAATGCACAAACGGTCCCAATTTAAACTTACACTCATGCGATCTGACATGTATACAAAATACCAGGCATTAAGTATTTTTCTGGCTTGTATTGTTTTTCCACATGGACAAACTCAATTACAGGAGCCACGCTATTTGTTGTGGAAATCTCTTCATGTGAGAGATTGGAGACAAAAAAAAGAGAGAGAGGAAGTCATTATAGTTGTAAACAGTGTACACAGAAGCCAACAGTAGGTGGGGGAAAAGGACAAATATCATAATAGGTGAACAATTGCAGGTTTCTTCCTGCTGTCGTTGTAGTCTCTGGTTCCTCTAAGTTCCTCTTAATTTCCTTATCTGATGGTCCTGCAATTTAATTCCACTGATATTTAGTGATATTCGTTAAAGTGGCAGCCTGAATGAAAGAATGAATGACTGAATGAAAGCGACACCCATATACCTCCGTCTTCTCTCTCTTACCTTTTCGTCTCTGACCATACCCTTGCTGCATTCACTTTTTCTCTTCCTCCCTTCCAGTCACCCCAATACCCCTGCAATCACACAATCAGAAGACTATGAAAGCTGCTATCTCTCCAACAAACCCCCCCCCCCCACCCCCACCCTTGGTGCTATACCTCTGACAATAGTCTGGCAATCGGAGCAGAGCGAGGGAAATAAAGGAGCAGGACAGGTTTTTAAAAGAAGGGAGAATGTCAACTGTCAGTCTGGCTGTGACGTTAGAATCAGTGGAAGCCATCAAACTTCTATCCTGAGAGAGTGGAGGAGGAGAAAGGGGAAATGGAAAAAGAAGGTGGCGTTGTGTTTTGTTAAACTGTAAAAGGAACGAATGAGAGGGTAAAAAAGAGAGATCAGCACAAGTGCATGCTCGGTATAGAGGCTGGTCATCTTTGGTTTGAAGGGCTTGATTTGTTATTTCATACCAAATCCCCTCTCTGCGTCTCTCAACCTCATGCAGAAGCATGGGATGGGTACTATCATGAGTGAAAGAGAGAGAGAGAATAAGACAGTGAGGTGTTCAGGGCAGCAAACACAGGTTCCCAAAATGCGGGAGGGCAGCGGGGTGCAGCCGGGCATTGAGCTGGAGAGAAAGAAAGGTTGCAGAAGAGAGGAGAAGAGGAGGAGAGGAAGAGAGGCGGCTGTGTTTGAAGAGAGCTGTTGAGATAAATCAGTATGTTTATGTTCTGGAGGAACAAAGTGTTCTGTTGGCAGAAGAGCACTCGATTGTCCATTTCCCCTTGGACTGTTTTCACCGGACCCTTTTGTGTGCATCTGTGTGATTTGGGACAACGTCAAGGCCGGCTCTTGTGCCATTAAAGTCTAAGCATCTCAATATTTAGGGGATCTTCCCTCTGCGAACGGTAATGTGAGTACATTAACATTAAGAGTGAGTCAGGGGGAAATAAAGGCAGATATTAACATAAAGATTGCTATGGCCTCTGTCTCTGCTGAATGATTCCGCCATAAATGACAAGGTCACTGACCAATTACATGTGAGATGGAGCTCTGCTTTGACGATGTTGTAATTGTGACAGCGCAAGTGTAAGTATGTGTGTGTCTTAAATACAGCAAGTATTAAGTATGAAAAAGTTAATGCTTGTGTGCTGTCTGTTGATAGGAAAATGAATGTTTACTTAATATTTTAGATGAAACTAAAGAGGTCCTGTAAATGTGAAAACACTTTACACTCATTCACTGTTCATGGTAATCTAATCTGGTAAACATAGACGTCGTTTTACCTTAGCCCTGGTTTTAACACTGATCAACTTACTGCACTGAGTCTCAATACTTGCTTTAGTAAAGACCTAAAATTGTCCTTTGTACTGATTAGAAAAAAGTCAGTCCTGAAAACGGACATTGAATACATGCTCAGATTTATATTGTTCTTCGCTTAATACGCTGTGTGTTGTAGTAGCCGAGAGGAAGTTAATGTTTGGTGCGTTTGTGTGTTTGTGTGTGTGTTGTGTGCCTGCATGTGTGTGCAAAATACCTAAAATATGCATGACAGATTTTCATAAAACCTGTTGTGGAATATTACTTGGGAAGGTCTCTACCAATGACATTTGGAGCAGATTGGTCAGGGGTGCAGACACATGAAGGTGTGTTGTAACAGAGGAGGGTTTGCTCTTTGCTTTATACGGAGGTCTGCCTTCCTGCTGAGGACAGTCAAACTGCTCACAGACGTTTAGGATTTCTCATGGGGCTGCTGATGGTCAGACTTACTGTTATAGTTTGGCCTGTGTTTATGTGTGTGTGTGTGGGTCTGTGCGTTGGAGAGGGAGAGCAGGTCAAAGAGTGCTGCACTAAGATCTACAGTAGCAACCCTGCAAAACACTAAAGCAGTTTTCAGACATGACCGCCGGGTATAATCCAAAAAACTTTCACCCAGAGTTTTTTCTTACATGGATGCACACCACACATGTGTTCAAAACAGCAACATATCCTCTGCATTATTCAGGTGAGAGGTGGAGCAGCCGGATGGAGCAGACAGAGGCGGGAAGTGACGTATTAACTCACATAAATCACATGATTTTTTTTTTCAGCACCAAGAATCCGTCGTCAGCTTTTATCACCACAAACTCTCTTGGCATCTTCATTGGTTTATTATGTGTATGCTCACTGGGAAATGTTTGTTTTCTTTTTCATTTTTTCATTTTTGCGTCTGACTTATTCTGGAATTCTATGAACTTCATACCAAAGGAGATCAGGCAGATAAAGTCTGTAGAAACTGCGGAGCGTCACACTGGGACATTTGTGTCACACAGGCATCTTCTCAAGTCTTCTCAAGTTTTTATGTTGGATATCTTTTATGTTATGTAAAAACATTTATCATTATGATTATTTGTCGGGAAAACACAGTGCATATTGTATATATATTACTTACAATGCATGCACAGGTTATGCATCACGCCATCTATGTTCTTAATTCTTGATTAGATTGTTTCTGCTAAATTAAGCTAGTTGTACACTAGACTATCTATTGAAGGCCTCATGTATAAACCTTCATATGCAATAAGTGATTCCGTCCTTAACTGCCTGTTTGAGTTCACAGTCAGCTCAGTGTCAACGAGGCACTTGTTACACCCACAGTGCTGGAATAAACACCATGACTCATGGCGTTAACGTCCACTGACTGGTAAACAGTGGCAACAATATCAGAACACAGATACTGAATACAGCACAAACACAGACAGACAAAGGTTTGAAAGTAGGACCTGCAGAAAAGGGACAAGAAGCAGAAAATAAAAAAAAGAGAGGACAGACAGAAGCTTTAGCTGATAGCAGAACTTGAGCGTATCTCCTCCCGACTCTAACATGTGTGACACCGCCAAGTGGAACGGTGCTCCAGTAATGCATGATATCAAGCAAAGAGAGGAGAAGGAAACGGTCGGTACGTATCTCTTGCCATCCCTTGCACTTTCCTCCATCCATTGTCCTTACATATGGTTCGTCTATCAGTGTCCAAACTGCCCAGAGCAGAGAGAAATGGGACGAGTGGGGTGGGGCGGAGAGGGGCGGGAACGCTCCTGCGTACAAGAGAGCGGAGAGGATGATAGCCATTCCGCTCTTATTATCTAGAATGTATCAAGTTAATCACAGCTCCATTCTGCCCCAGTCCTCCCCTGGGCTCAGTGGGAGACACTGAAGGAAAATTGGAAAAGTATCACTGGGCTGGAGGTAGAGACGAGTGAAGATGGACAGAAGAGGGGGTGTACAAAGAGCAGCTACAATAAAGAGAAAGACACAGAGGACACAGAGAGAGAGAGGAAAGAGATAAACCTGTTAATTTTTCATTGCCAGCTGGTCGTAATCACAATGTTCTGGGCCCTTAGAGCCATTAAGAGTTGGCCAATTTGAGTGTGAACATTTGTATGTGTGTGTGTGTGTGAAGGAAGCGAGATGGATTGAGCTTCATTACCAAGACTTAAGGGAACCCCCCCCCCCCCACCCCTCTCAAGACCCCAACTTCTCTCACTCCCCTGTGTCCGGGCCTGACTACCCAAAGTTATATTAGTCACTATCATAAAGACACATTATCCTCTGATAGGAGACCGCACCGTCTTAAGGCTATAAAAACCCTCCAACTTAATTTATTTGCCAGATAGAAGTAACGAACTAACAGGAAAGTGTCAGAGCAATCAAAAAGAAGTTTTTTAAAGTCGACGATCTGAGAATTACTTGACCACTGGCGCAGAGGACCGACGATATTGTCCTATAAGGACGACAGGATGATACCATTAACTCTTCCCCTCTTGTGCTTAATGAGAGCTATGGTAGTGAATACACCTAAACCACACAGGTCTGTGTGTGTGTGTGTGTGTGTGTGTGTGTGTGTGTGTGTGTGTGTGTGTGTGTGTGTGTGTGTGTGTGTGTGTGTGTGTGTGTGTGTGTGATGAAAGAGATTTGCTGTGGAACAGGGTCAGTGACATAAAATACCTGGCTCTGTATAAACAGCATTGTTCTTGAAAATGAGCTCAGTCACACACACACACACACTAGGCAAGTTAATAATGACCACAATCACCCATCTTCAAAACACACACACACACACACACACGGGTATAGATGGTATCGAAAGACTTTTTCCTCAAACAGGCCCGGTGGTGGTAAACAGGGACTACCCTTTCCCGAGGTCCTAGAGCAATAGGAGTAAGGTCAACACACTCTAAAAAATCTGAAAAAAATTCAGCTCACTTTAGAATGTAGAAATGAGCTACAGAACTCTATACACAAGGCCCTGACTGGGTTGTGGTTTTTGCAGACATCAATCTTTTGTGGCATTTGAGGACACAACAAACCAAGTTGGGACTTTAAAGGGACAATGACGTCACCTTTTAAATAGCTCCTCATTAACATAAACACACAAACCTGACAGAACACAGCATAAGGGGGACCATCATTTTATTACCATAAAATTAGGTTAAACCTTAGATATATGTTGAAATAAGAACACAATATAATATATATACAGGGATCACTTAAAAATAAGTGATCTCAATTCTGAGCTTAACCAAATAATGAAGAATAACAGAACTGGAGTTTTTTTTTATTAGCAGCCACACACGCTACAAACAAAACACACGTCCATTATGAACTTCCATTAGCTTTTCTGATGAAGTATTACGTGTATCCATTTTGCAATAACACATTTTTAGAAAAAAATGGCCTTTTAAAACGTTAAGGCATCAGCCAAACCACAATGCAAACAAAAACAAATGAACACAAGTCAGTGGATTTACAGCTTTTGCTGCTCTGTCTGCCTCTTTGCAGTTAATTCCCCGGTTTCTGACAAAGTCCCTTATATTTTGCACTGTTCGTTGTGCTAGCACGGAGCCTTCGACCATCTTGCAGTGACTGCATTCATATTTTGTGGCTAGTCTTCCTTTGATTATGTGACTTTTGAAGTGCCGCATTACTGCAGCCACCTCAGCCTTGGACCAGATCTTCTTTTTCACTTTTCTGGAATCATGTTCTTGATGAGTTTTGCCTGGAAGACATACAGTAAAATATGTAGAAAACATTTGTCCCACAAACAGATAACAAAATGTGATGACTACTTTGATCCTTCAAAACTTCCAACTAATTCCACTAATTGTCTCTTTGATGAAAATTCTTGATAACTTGTTACCTGTTCACGGTTCACTTGATATGATTTTCCCAACTAGATTTATCTAACTCAGTTATTCATATTCAAACAATGTTATTCATTCATTTTTTTATGTTGAGGATGATTGGTGCATATTGTATGTAGTGTACTCTGCACAAATTTTAGGCAGATCAATCTGGGATGCTTATAGGAGTAGTACCATTAATAGTTTGAGAATTATTTAGATACTGTTAGGTGAAAAACCCCAAGTTAAAATCAATATTTGGTATGAGCATCCGTTCTCCTGTATACTTGGCAGTTAGGTTGTTCAGCATCCTTGGGAGCTTTCCACAGTTCTGCTGTGGATTTTAACTTTCTCAATGTCTCTTCTGGCTCTGCATGTAATCCCCGAGTTCACCTGGGAACGTTTGTACGTGGCTCTGCCTCATATCCTGCCCATCTGCACGCGGACATTCAACCATAAAGGGTCAACGCAAAGCAACTAATTAAATTGTGATGCCCCAAAACTATAAAATTGAACAGATTAATTTTGATATGCCTGTGTTTCTATTGAGATGGTTCTGTTCCATCGGTCAATCTAATACTGGACTCCCTTCAGCACAAAGATCCAAGATCACAGATCTATGGGATCTACATTAACTGATGAGTCATCACCATGGGACAAAAAACTGTGATCATTGAAACTGAATTTCCTCATCCTTCCATTTGTGTGCATCCATCACGCAGCTTTACGCATGAGTATCACCGATGTATTTATTTATTTAGAGCAAACGGACTGATTACTTCACAAATCAGTGGATCCTTACCTCCACCCTGAGGTGTTATTTGTTAATAGAAGTTTGAAAGTGCACTCTGTGCGACTGATGGCTAAGTCTCGATTTTACACACACACACGCGTCCTTCATTATACATGCAGTCCTTCATTATACATGCAGTGTTGGAAGATAATCTTAAAAACTATTAAAGACTCGGCTCTGTTACTCTGCTGTTTAATGGAATCTTGGAATTGGAGTACAATAGAGAGAAACTGGGATGCACAGATGCAGGGGTAGAGCAGAGTATGACATGCAACAGAGGTCCTCACCAAGAATCCAACTTTGCAGTTATGTAGTATGCTTCTTAACCAGCAATTGTATACTTTTGTTTTATTCGATTAAATCATATGCTGTCTTTATTTATTGCATTAGTCTTCTTTAATACCATTCCTAAATGCTTTACCTTCAGACGGACAAATAGCCTCATCTACTGTGGACGTCACAGTTCCTGCTAAACACAATACAACAGAAGTCGTTTTTTCACTGGAAAAGGTACATTTTAGAAATAGAAACCTAACTTTAGGGTATGGCAACTTACCAAAATCTGCAGTTTCCTGGACCTGTTTTGTGAGTGTAGAAGCTAATGCACAACCAGCATTTCCAGCCTCTGATGCTGTGACGGCTGTGTCACTGTCATCTGACTCGCCTTCACTGTCCTTGGCCTCAGTGTCACTCAATGCAATTTCCTCTGGGAAAAGGTATTAAAACTAACATGAATATCTCATCATTACATGAAAAGCTAACAATTAATCAATTAACAATTTGAAATTGTATATTAGCTCACTATAGTAGAGTTATGTAAATCCACAAGGGTAAAGGTAAGGTTAAACAGAAAAAGCCATTGTGTGCTCAAACAATATATGTTAGAACTTCCGAGGTTTTCTAAGAAAAAGTTAGTCACCAGTGAACTAAGGCACTTCAAGATGTTTTTGATTTGACGTTCAGAATGAAAAGCATGTTAAATGATGTGCATACAGGAAGATATCATCTCAAGGAATCACTTGCGCTCTGGGCACTTGACTACACATCTAAAAAGATCACTTAGGAATGGACTAATAAAGTATGTGAGTGCATCTACATGAATAAGTAAGTGAAAGATAACACATAAAAGACATTGAAGATAAATAGTTTAAGGGTTTGTATATAGGTGGATCTGGGTGATTGGAATAATAGTCCTCATTGTTAGGATTGATCGGATGGTGTATGTGTGAGCTATAATGAGACAGATGTTCAAGAGAATCTGTATAACAAGAATAGACCTCACCAAGGAGGTGCCCCCATATTTCATGGGAACTTCCCCTCAACCCACAGGGGAAACGTGGGGGGCAAGTGCCTACTGTCTTAGTTCGTTGTTTTTTCAGTGTTGAGTTGCTCAATGTTCTTTGGGCTGTTGTTTTTTTCTCATGGCTGCAATAAGGGCCCGAAAGAAATGTATAACGCCATTCTCCGAAGTTATAAATGAACAGCATATCGTTAGTGTCGTTAAATGTTAATGGGTTGAACAATCCAATTAAAAGATCTAAGATAATTTTGAAAATGAGAAAACTTAAGGCCCAAGTTGTCTTCATGCAGGAAACACACCTTTCCCAGGAAGAACATGAAAAGCTGAAGAAATTCGGTTTTAGAAACACCTATTACAGTACATGTAAACAAAGCAACAAAAGAGGTGTGGCAATACTTATACAAAACTCGAATAATTTTGAGTGTCTCAAAGAAATCAAGGATTTACAGAGGGACGATATATTATGGTGAAGGGGAAATTAAAGAAAGAGGTGGTTACATTAATAAATGTACATGCTCCTCCAGAGAGTACTAAACAATTCTTTAAAATCATTATTCTCAGTCATGGCCTTAGAATCTGAAGGTATAGTGATATGTGCTGGTGATTTTCACATGATAATGGATCATAGGGTAGACACAACAAGCATAAAAAGAAAAATTCTACCTTGAGACTGAATGTAAGCATACTGAACAACAAGACAACGATAGAACAAATTAAAAATGAAATAAAGCAAAGCATTGAGGAAAACGACACAGAAGAAATCAACCCAACAATCTTATGGAACACAATGAAGGCGGTGATAAGGGGGAAATTAATAGCCATCACGTCAAGACAAAAAAAACTTAAGCAGGCAAATTATCTTAACTTAGTGGAAAGACTAAAAAATCTTGGAGGTATAATGCCAAACTACTTACACAGCCCAAATCCAACAAGAAATAAAGGATATTAAAGGGGAAATAGATAATATATGATATTAGGGAGCGAAATAGAGAGAAAAACTTAGATTTCTGAAACAAGATTATTATGAAACAGGCCCTAAAGGCACATGGCTTCTCGCAAGGAGAATTAGGAAACAACAAGGGATTAACATGGTATATAATGCTCTCACAGCACCTATAACTCCTGAAGAAATAACTAAGGCAATATCCAGGCTTAAGGCAAATAAATCACCAGGCAGTGACGGTTTTCCATCGGATTGGAACTGAACTTTTAGAGAAGAACTAACCCCTCTCCTTGTTTCATCCTTTAACTGTACCCTTAAGGAAGGTAGAATGCCACCCTCATGGAATGAAGCAATCATATCTGTAATCCCCAAGGAGGGTAAAGACGCAGAATATTGTAAAAATGACAGACCCATTTCTATACTGAATGTAGATTACAAGATATACACATCCTTTATAGCAGGGAGATATCAGAATTTCATGACAGAATTAATTGACGAGCACCAAACTGGATTTATTACAGGACGACAAACATTAGAGAACTATGTACCTTGGAAATGTAACTGAAAGTGTAACTGGAAGTGATAGATATATAGTCAAGATACTGTTGATTGCAACTAAGAAAACAATAACAAGAAACTGGTACAAAATTGAATCTCCTACCATAAAACAATGGTTAGGGATTGTAAGAGAAATAAACTTTATGGAGAGAATGACCTACCAACTTTGACTGAAGAAAGATGTTTCTATAACAAAGTGGAAAAAATGGGTGTTGTATGACATAACGAAAGACATGTGAACTGTAAACTGTATAAATCTGATTTGTAGATAAACACTACAGTTTAAAAAAAAAAAGAAAAGATAACTTAGATCTATTTAACTCAGTCCTTGTCAGTGAAAAAAAGGCAAAATTGACCTCTTCAAGTAATCATAATATTTTTGGAATTACAATTATTCACTTGCTGCCAAATTGATGTTGCAGTGTTTCATTTCATCATGAAATCTCTTTTACCCGTTTTTCTTTACAGTGTGGTCAGTCATACATTAGAACAATGCACATTCATCCACCTACTACCATTTACCACATACTCCATTAAAAACTCACCTTCGCATTGAAGCCACTTGAAGGAGGATACAGGTCCCACACACTGAACGCACTTGTCCAAGGAGCCTCTTGTTGCGCACACTAGGCGATGTTTCGGACACTAATAACAAAAGTGAAACATTTGTTTGTGTCTAACATTTGAAAAGCAAGATATTTCACAATCTGTTTGTATTAGTTGGTTTCCTTTAAAAAAAGAAAAAAATGTATTGGTAAATCTTTCAAGATACTTATGAGTAACAATTAACAAAATTAATAAAAAGCAGATTGAATATACTATATATTTATACGGTGCTGTAATCATGATTGACATACCCTTTAAAATAGACACAATGCACATGCATCTAAGTTGGGCAGTAGGTCAACAAAAATCCCACTAAAAAGGTGTAATCCATTTACAATGCAATTAAAAACACTAGTTTGCAGGATTTGTATTGCTCTGAATAGGTTTAAATACCTTAGAGATGGTCATTGAGACAATGTTTTATTAAATTAAGGACTCAATATGCTATTGCATGAGATACAAGTTTTGATTAATCCATTACTTTTTTGAGCACGGGATAAGTTAATGTATGTACAGAGCGACAGAACAGTAGAACAGACTTTCTCCATGCATATTACAATTGAAAATATCCTCAACTGTCGGATCAATAGCTCCTTGGAGAAACGTTCTTAAAACACAAACAGTCCTTCCCAATTGTAGAAAAGGTAGAAAATGAGCTACAACCTAATTTCCATTAAAACAAAGAGTGCACAGGAACCATCTACAAAGTAAAAAAGAGATACTATACTTGGAGGGTATTCTTCACTCATATACACCTTTGGCAAAATCACTTCACACATCAGTGGTCACGTATTGATTGTACTACAACACTAAGTTTGGACAAATTTGCTATCATTAAGAGGTGAACTCAATCCAATATACAGTATATATGATTGAGTTCAGGTATAAGCCCTGACCTGCAGAATAAACCTGTGCTCTACATACAACAACTGTTTGACTGGAAATGTGAGTTCCTTTGTTCCTAGTAAATGTTGCAGTATTCTGATACTTGAATTGTTGGTTAGAATGATTACACTGAATTAGCTCTTAATAGTTACATGGTAGCCATAAACATTAGCTTCCTATGTTTTAAGTTTAACGTGTAGTGATAACGCATTACATATTTTCTGTTTAAATAAAACAGCCTCAACTGCCTTGACCAGCTACCACCTGTCTGTATCAGCCATATAACCTGCCGCTGCTCTGCACAAAGACTGGAATAAACCACAACTGAAGTGGATTGGATTCTTCTGGTGTTTCTGGTCAGGCAGAACACCAGAAACACCAGAAGAATCCAATCCAATAAATTTTTTTACTCATAATATTTATTAGTATTTGTTTAAATACTTTTAATGTAAAGTGAATGGAATATTTTTGATTATAATTGTAGTACAGAATCTCTTTACAGTGTTACTTTGTAGACAGCCCATTTGAGACACCAATATACTTGTTCAGTAGTCTGAATAGCCGTATCTTACTACCGTTGGCAAAAAGGTAAATTTGTATTTAACGTTTCCCTCATGATAAGATGTTGGCAGACTTTGAATGTTAAAGAAAGGCCACTATCAACCCCACCCTTGATTGAGATGCTTGCAGTCATCTCAATCAAGTCTCTTTCGGTCGTCATCAGTAGCAGATAATGAATAGAAGAAAAGTTAAATAAAAAATAATATAGTGAGAATGCACCAGTCAAAAGGGATATTTGAGGTCTGGATGAAAAGAACATGTATTGCTAAAAAAAATAAGAAAAAAGGAACCTCTCTAGATAGTTCAACATCTTCATACCTGTAACATTATGTAACAGTCATCATGACTGTGGTCCCAAGTATTTTGTGGGGAGAAAAATGCACTTTGGAAGTATTTGTAGTCACCTGAAGTGTCTGATTACGGCATCCTGCAAGCTGTTAGAACTATACTAATCACAGTTAATTTTGACGGATGAATTTGATTTTTGGTTCCTTCTTTATATTCTGACAACCCATTTTGGTCTCACACTACCTGTGATTGGTGGCTGTGAGCTTTTTGCTGTCTGACTCCAGGCCTCTAACATGCCTAGATTTGTTTTGATTGATTTTAAATATGATCTTGTCTTGCATTTCATGCATTACTGGTGACCGGGTCCACATCTGTGACATACAACATGCATACGAAAACTTACCACTCCCATTAAACTAACATAAAGATCAAATGCAGGTTGTACAAGTACTCTTAAATACCATAGTAATGCCACTAACAACCCCATCTACGGGAGGGACCCCAAACAACGTATGGTCCACCCAAGTCATATTGGTGTCAGAGCTTAATACACACACACTCAAATGTTATTCTGCCTTAGATTCTGAAAGACATCCTCTGAGATTGTCCTTAAATACCATTGTCCTAATACACCATAATACACTCAGGTGACAGCACACACACACACACTAACCCTACACCTTTTACATATGCAGCTCACGCAAGAGATCGGGTCCACATCTGTGACATACAACATGAATACGAAAACTTACCACTCCCATTAAACTAACCTAAAGATCAAATGCAGGTTGTACAAGTACTCTTAAATACCAAAGTAATGCCACTAACAACCCCATTTACGGGAGGGACCCCAAATACCTTATGGTCCACCCAAGTCATATTGGTGTCAGAGCTTAATACACACACACTCAAATGTTATTCTGCCTTCGATTCTGAAAGACGTCCTCTGAGATTGTCCTTAAATACCATTGTCCTTGTACACCATAATACACTCAGGTGACAGCACACACACACACTAACCCTAACCCTACATTTTGCCACAATTCATGTCATCAAGCACACTTCACTTACCTGTCCAATCCTTGTGAGTGGATCAAGCACTGGAGTTGACTGGTTCAGGTTGCTTGCAGTCATCTCAATCTGGCCTCTTTCGGTCGTCATCTATAGCAGATAATGAATGGAAGAAAAGTTGAATAAAAAGTAATGTAATGTGAATGCAGTAGTCAAAAGGGATATTTGAGGTCAGGATGAAAAAGAACACATACAGCTTACAAAAAGCACAAGTGGAACCTCTCTAGATAGTTTTACATCTTCATACCTCTAACATTATGTGACAGTCATCATGACTGTGGTTCCAAGTATTTTGTGGGGAGAAAAATGTCCTTTGGAAGTATTTGTAGTCACCTGAAGTGTCTGATTACGGCAGCCGGCAAGCTGTTAGAACTATACTAATCACAGTTAATTTTGACGGATGAATTTGATTTTTGATTCCGTCTTTATATTCTGACAACCCATTTTGGTCTCACGCTACCTGTGATTGGTGGCTGTGAGCTTCTTGCTGTCTGACTCCAGGCCTCTAACATGCCTAGATTTGTTTTGATTGATTTTAAATATGATCTTGTCTTGCATTCCATGCATTATTGGTGACCGGGTCCACATCTGTGACATACATCATGAATACGAAAACTTACCACTCCCATTAAACTAACATAAAGATCAAATGCAGGTTGTACAAGTACTCTTAAATACCATAGTAATGCCACTAACAACCCCATCTACGGGAGGGACCCCAAATAACGTATGGTCCACCCAAGTCATATTGGTGTCAGAGCTTAATACACACACACTCAAATGTTATTCTGCCTTCGATTCTGAAAGACGTCCTCTGAGATTGTCCTTAAATACCATTGTCCTTATACACCATAATACACTCAGGTGACAGCACACACACACACTAACCCTACACCTTTTACATATGCAGCTCACGCAAGAGATCGGGTCCACATCTGTGACATACAACATGAATACGAAAACTTACCACTCCCATTAAACTAACATAAAGATCAAATGCAGGTTGTACAAGTACTCTTAAATACCAAAGTAATGCCACTAACAACCCCATCTACGGGAGGGACCCCAAATAACGTATGGTCCACCCAAGTCATATTGGTGTCAGAGCTTAATACACACACACTCAAATGTTATTCTGCCTTCGATTCTGAAAGACGTCCTCTGAGATTGTCCTTAAATACCATTGTCCTTGTACACCATAATACACTCAGGTGACAGCACACACACACACTAACCCTAACCCTACATTTTGCCACAATTCATGTCATCAAGCACACTTCACTTACCTGTCCAATCCTTGTGATTGGATCAAGCACTGGACTTGACTGGTTCAGGTTGCTTGCAGTCATCTCAATCTGGCCTCTTTCGGTCGTCATCTGTAGCAGATAATGAATGGAAGAAAAGTTGAATAAAAAGTAATGTAATGTGAATGCAGTAGTCAAAAGGGATATTTGAGGTCAGGATGAAAAAGACCACATACAGCTTACAAAAAGCACAAGTGGAACCTCTCTAGATAGTTTTACATCTTCATACCTCTAACATTATGTGACAGTCATCATGACTGTGGTTCCAAGTATTTTGTGGGGAGAAAAATGTCCTTTGGAAGTATTTGTAGTCACCTGAAGTGTCTGATTACGGCAGCCTGCAAGCTGTTAGAACTATACTAATCACAGTTAATTGTGACGGATGAATTTGATTTTTGATTCCTTCTTTATATTCTGACAACCCATTTTGGTCTCACGCTACCTGTGATTGGTGGCTGTGAGCTTTTTGCTGTCTGACTCCAGGCCTCTAACATGCCTAGATTTGTTTTGATTGATTTTAAATATGATCTTGTCTTGCATTTCATGCATTATTGGTGACCAGGTCCACATCTGTGACATACATCATGAATACGAAAACTTACCACTCCCATTAAACTAACATAAAGATCAAATGCAGGTTGTACAAGTACTCTTAAATACCATAGTAATGCCACTATCAACCCCATCTACGGGAGGGACCCCAAATAACGTATGGTCCACCCAAGTCATATTGGTGTCAGAGCTTAATACACACACACTCAAATGTTATTCTGCCTTAGATTCTGAAAGACGTCCTCTGAGATTGTCCTTAAATACCATTGTCCTTATACACCATAATAAACTCAGGTGACAGCACACACACACACTAACCCTAACCCTACAATTTTTACATATGCAGCTCACGCAAGAGACTGTCAGATGCGATCTCATTACTGCAAATGTCAAATTGTATCAGCTGAGAGGAGGAGCACCGTCAGAGCATGCAGCAGAAAGACTCATCACTAATGTTAAAAATAACGAAACTGCGTGTATTTGAACTTATCAAATATCAACAAAAGAGTGCAAAATAACATACAGGCCATCAGAAAAAAGTAAGAAGCAGTTAAAGTACATATTATGCATCAACATCATGAACTCACCCACTAGCACTCTGTGAATCCTGCAGACTATTACCTGTTGTATTCACATATCAGACATTACCCAGATTTTGTATTAGGGAGCTGGCACGTTAAAGACCTGTTAATGCCGGTGTGACTGAATCTGACATTTGCGGTCACACTTACAGTTCCGCCAATTGATGTCCAACAAAGTCCAGAGTGCACTTCATGTGTGAAAGTGGCTTAAGTGTAGCTGAAGCAGTAAGAGATGGTCAGGAAAATAACACTAATGAAGAGTGTGATGAGAGCAAGAAGAGGACAGTCTGTTGGTGTGCCTCCTTAAGTTTACGCACACAATCAATCAATATGCAGACACATACCATCCAAAAGTAGCTTCAAACTGTTTACACAAACCATGAACTTGAAATTGTTACATACCTTAATAAAGCATTCAAGACGACCAGCTGATGTCCCTGCAGGCATCTTTTTTTGGGCCTTATGTGTTGACCTCTTTTGAGTTCTTGTAGAAAGCTTTGATGTGGATGGTACCTCACCATGTTGGACATCTGATGACATCCCTCCAGATTTCTGGAGATTAATGCGCCTTCGCCTCTGCATGATTCACTGGCCAGTGTCAAAAGCCAGAGTAACATAATAAAAAGAAGATTGTTGTTATGATTATTATGTACTAGAAGTCTAGTAATGTACATGTGGCATCTGAGCAGAAGCCATATTCTGAGCTGATAAATCAACATTCAAGTTTAAATTTAATACAAAAGGACTTAATGCTTTACCGAAATGAATATGCCCATTAAAAGGTAGAAACCCATTTCTACAATAGAAATAGGCTGCACATGAACTAAATATAAACATGAGGATGAAGTCTGTTCTAGTGTAGAGCTGTGTTGGACCACAGACTGACCTCTCTACCATTTAATGTAACATAATCTCAGTGTACAGAGATTCTATAACTACATCAGCTGCATTGAACCTCTGTGGGATTGATGTCCCATCATTATCACCCAGAAGGAACAAACACACAAATCAATACAGTCTTTCATCTGCTTAAATGATCATCCTCAGTCTCTATATCTCCTCCTCACTCACTTACCTTGTCCTGCTTCTTCAAACAAGAACTTAACCAACATATATAACTTTACATTAACGTTCAATTATATTTACAGCAGCATCAGCATGACTTGAATATTGTGCGATAGCACACTCCTGGGTTCAGATTTCTGATCCAAGGTCCTTTATGACATTTACAAGGACAGTGGTTTAGGATGTTATCACATCAGTGCTTCTGACATGTGATTAGTTTTTCATCATTTTGTATTAATTCAAATAACAACCTGAAATAATAAACTGCTCAACCTGTTTTCTACCAGATGCAAAATGTTAATTTAGAAAGACTATGTTAGACAACGTGAGTGCTGTGAGTCTCTATCATACACAGAACCCAGTCTCAGGGAAAAATATGAAATAGAAATAAAACCTGCTGACATTTCATCCTTGCTTTTAGCTATGGAATAGTTAAATAATCGACATGAACATTAAACAGCATTTTTAAATGGCACACACTGCACCAGTTACTATACCACAGCTTTGTTTCTCCTCACTATTGTACTTTACACCTTCATAATAACGATAACAGCCAAAAACCTCTGTGGAAACACGGTTAGCTTACTTTTTTAATCACATAAGATTTGGTTATTTTGTTTTTAGCTGTTTTCAGCACACAAACACCACTCTAACTGCTCAAATGTTCTGTCCTCATCCCCACCACCTGTGCTCATTACTATCATGTGTGTGAAGCATGCACCTCAACGAGGGGGCATGGCCACTCCCGACACGCAGCTTCCACTGGCATGAAAAGCAACTGTGGCTTAAAATGAACAAGAATCAAACATCCTCACCTTCTCTTGTCCACAAGACAGCTGGTTACACAACACAGCACGAGGCACATTCCTCCAAAACAAAAGACTGATCCTCTCCTGCCTACTATGAAGCTGCTGCAGCTGAGAGCTGGTAGCTGTTAGCTCTACTACTAGTGCAGGCTTGTGCAGGTAACACAGGCCTCAACAGCATGCGTGAGCACTGCTGTAAAAACAACCTAATGCCAATACCCATTTAGTTTAGCCTTACTTTATTTCCATTAAAATATGCATCAATAAAAAAAAACTTAGACTAACTAATAACTAATAAGTTATTGTTATGGTGTAAAAATCCTTCCTCATGCAATTATCTACTTTATTTACAAGTTTTAATGCTTACCTGTATGTTTTAAATCCTCTACTGCTTCCATTAGGTCGCCAGCTGCTTCAAATGGGCTTTAAAGATTAAATGCCGTCAGTCGGGGCGGTCCTTGGAGCGAACTGCCTGTAGACGCCACCCACTTTTCAAACCAACCAATCAGTGAAAAGGGCGGCAAAATCGAACCGTGTGTGTCAGAAATGTGTATGAGAGTGCAGTATAAGCACCACAGATAGGTTGCGCTGTGCTATACACTGGGATACACCGAAAAACAGGTTTATGGTAAAAAAGGACTATGAACGAAAATGAGAGAGGATGTTCCTCAGACACTCACGAATGCAAATAAATTGTTTGAAATTCGGGGACCTTGGCATAGTCCTCAAATTACCCTAAGGTCCGCGGATTGCTGGTGTGTAAACGGGTAAATTGTCCCTGAATACCATGTCTACCAACACACACACACACACACACATACACACACACACAGAGTTTGGCAGCACATGGCCATGTAAGGGGAAAACCACTGCGTGTGTTTACACTAAAACACTGCTTGTCTGAGTGGCTTTAGAGCCCAGGCGGAGCGGGCAACCTTTTTAACAAGCCTTACAAAAAAACAGGCAAACACACACACATACACTTAGACACACACACTTCTTCTATTTCCTCCATGAAGAGTTCTCTTTTTTTCTGACCGGTTGAGAATTAACAGCAGGTAATCAGATCAATATATATGGGACACCAGTATAAACAGTCACCTGGATGTTACACTCAAACTGCGTGTCCCAGAATAGACCATGTGACGGAGCATGTGGAATGTTTATGTCCGTGACACTAAGCTGTGACTGCTGTTGACTGCCCTCATCCTCAGCATTTCTCTTTCACAGCGCATGTCTTCATTACAACAAGCACTTGCCTCTGTTTCTTCCGCTGGGGGGAGTGCATGTGTATATATTTGCATGCCTGTGTGTGTGTTGTGTGTGTGTGTGTGTGTGTGAGCGAGCGAGTGTGTATCTGCAGGTCAGAAAGGCAGCATTTGTTCTGTGAAGGTCTATAAACAAGTGCGATCCCTTTTAAGGGATTGTTTAGATTCACGGAACGGGAAAATAAACGTTCTCAAGGAGGCCGGTGCTCTGTGCTGACAGAGAGATCTCTGCTACCAGCACATGTGTGTGTGTTTGTGTGTGTGTGTGTTAGAGTAGAGGTGTGCATATGTGTGAGTTGAGCCTAAGATGACAGGTTCCTTTTCTGGGTGCTGTTTTAGTGATCAGAGGGCGATTCCATATGAACCCTCCATGACCTCTCGTCTTCGTCTTCTCTGCCCACCTCCCTCCTAATCTAGCCTTTAACTCAGCGCACTCAAACTCTCAGCAGCTCACACTTGTCTTCTTTTTTCTCTCCTAAAAGCATGCTTGTTGTTTCTACTCAACCCCCCCCCCACCCCCCCCACACACACACCAGTGCATAACTCCCCTCTCCTCACCAGCAGAAACTTTTCTCCCCGTCTCCTCTCTTTTTTTCTTAACACTCCTCCTTGCGCTGAGGGGTTGTTGTGTCTGGGTTGCGAGCAACATGTGGAATATATCAAGACCCGCTCTCTGCCTCTCAGTCTTGCTCGCCCTCTCACTTATTCACACACACACACACACACACACACACAGACGCACAGATCTGGTAGCGGAGCACTGGTCTCCTTGAGAACGTCCAGTGCGAGGAAGTGGGGTGTCCGTCCAGCCGTGATTTAGGTCAGAGGGAAGCAGGGATGGGAGGCTTCTCTGCTCTCTGTTTATTTGAAGCAGGGGCCATTACTGCTGTCTCTGGACTGTATTTATACACAGACACAGAACAGACGCACGCTGATACAACCAGACTGTGCGTGCGTCTCTGTCCGTGTGCGTATTTTTGTGCAGAGAGCAAGAAAAAAAGAGGGAGCATGCATATTATGTGACTCGGGAGGAAGATGTGTGTACAATGCACAGTAAAAATAAACTGCAGTGATTTGTGGTCTAGGCCTAATAGAGGAAGGGCCAGCGCTTTTAGTGGGAAGTGTACGGCGGTGGGCCTCAGTGCGGCAACATTAGGAGTCTGCAGGGACTGCTGGCTTCAGTCCAGTCCAGTCCCAATATACTTGATTCACCTAATGAAAGACATCTAATCACCGAACTGGGGTAAAATAAGCAAGCAAGGCCATCTGCTCTGGGGCGTATGAGTTAAGAGTTTTCAGCCGAGTAAATGAACATGTGGGTGTGTGTGAGTGGGTGTGTGTGTGTGTGCACCAGGATCGTGTGCCAGCAATCTGGTTGTGTAGAATCTGTGTGGTGTAAACTAGTCCCATGGCATCTATTGCCTGTCTGCCATTACTGCAGGGTTGCCACAGCTTGTAAAAGCCTTGTTAACACAAAGACCTGCTCACATGTTAATTGGCTAATTGACTAATTAATTTTTGCATAAAGGCGTGCACTGGGAGAAAGGCTAGCTAATTGAAAGTGACTATAGGTTTAATTATGTGACGAAAGGGTGAGCAGGACTGAGTGAAGGTGGGAGGCCCAGATGTGTTGCTCTTTTTCCTCTACATTTGCCTTAAATGTTTTCTGCCTAACGTTTAGTATCTCCTGATATTTTTTGCATATTCACATCTCACCTGTCTCTTCTGTTTACTCCCAGAGACACACTGAGGCAGATATGATCATTTTTTTTTGTCTATCAAGTACGTATTTGTCATTTTTTTCCTTTCAACATAGAATACAGATTGTCATGCTCACAGTGAGTTTGATGTTTTTCATTATTTCTTTCGTTCCGGAAATTCACTTTAGGAAATAAACTCACTATTTGAAAAAAAAAAAAAAAAAACAATCCCGAGAAGCTGTCAGGAACAGAGAAGATTTCATCTTCTGATCAAGGAGCTGCAAAATTCTCCCAATTGCTTCTTAGTCTCTTTCAGGATGTCAGTGGTCACAGTTTGATATGCTGCCAGCACTAAGACCACATATTTAAGAGACAACCACATATTTCTCTGAAATAATTGATTCTAAACAGCTCAAACAACTCTCTGGAACACCCTTTACAGATGGGAAAAGCGCAGCAAACCAATCCTGTTCCAAAAAAATGTAATGAGAAACGAAAGTTTTGCAGTCTTGTAACTGACACAACGTGAAGTCGTATTTATTTTTCAACACGTGAGACATTGTCGGACAAAAAAATGTGTGCGTAGACAACAACGACACAAAGTCAAAGATAAAAGCATCAAACAAAGTAGCTTCTTATTTTCATAAACCTCTCTTGTTCATTTGTCAGTCTCTTACTTTTTTACCCCGCGCTGGAGAGAAATAATTTAACAATGAATTCCAAGCCGCTGTCAGCCATCTCCGGACGTCTGTAGCAGAGAGGCATCAGTGTGATCATGCATTCACATCAACAGTAATCTAAGTCCAATTATTGAACGGTATGTAAAACAGACACACACAACGGGACGGAGACTGAGGAATGCACGAGCGAACGAATGTCTGTTAATTCAATTCCTGCCCGGCGCTCCCTAAAACACCACCACAAATTAAATCGGCCAGGGGAGCAGGCGGCTAACAAAGGAAATTAACAATGATGCTGCCTCTGTATTAGGGCATATGGATTCGCTGCATGTTTGCCTCGTGTGTGTAGCTGCAGCCCCACGCCTCCGTACGCAGAGAGAGGGGGGGAAAAGGCCACTTTTAATCAAGAAATCCATTCCACTTTTCTAACCCCTCTTCGCTTCTTCCTCCCCTCCCTCCATGGCAGGCTTGCGTGGAAACAGAAGTGCTAAATTACCCCGGAGCAGTCAGACAAAAACATCTTGTTGGGTTCTAAATTGCTTTGCATGCATGTTAATTGGACAGAAATCCCTGCAGTGTATTTGGGTTTTGCGCGAGCGTTTGCGTGCGACTTTGTGAGCGTGTGCGTCTGTACTGTATCTGTGTATGTACAGTTTGTGCACGCATGTATGCGCAATGCGATTGTGTGTGTTGGGCAGCACTGGTAGAGATCTGGAGGTTATCTGTTTTTGTTGGTTAATTGTGAAGCTGATAGTATCGAGGGTCTGGGCCGATTCAAGTGGGCTTTCAGCCAAATTACCTCAGTAATCGTCTATGTTCAAGTCCCTCGATGCTCTCACCAAGACAGAGCCTGGGAAGCCCTGAAGTTCAGTGGAGAGGAGGCAGATCTGACCCACGCTTTAGACAGCTTATGCCGTAATTGAAATGATATATTTTTTTTCACACCATTATTGGATCGCTGACAAGATTTCACCCAAAATTCCATTTGTGGTCAATTTATCCTGTTTGTTTTTAATTAATGTGGGTAGCTAATGAACTCAGAGGGGATCTTAGTCAAATGATCAGAATTTCCTCCATGTTTCCCTGTTATCTTTGAAGCAGTAGGCTTTGGAATTAGAGCATGAAATTGTTTGAAAGTGGGAGAGGAATTCAGTCGTACGGAGCGCACAAACACAAGCAAAGGGAACATTGGATTTGTAAATCTACTTTTCATTCAATCTGACTAGAACTTTCAGCGACTCTGATTAAAGACTATTTTAACTATAACTAGTTTACCGAGGCGCAGACATGAGGGACTAATGAAACACAGCCTGTTATCACAATTTGTTTCATATGTTGATTTAATTAATTACAAGCAGAGAACATTTTATGGGCTCGGTTTCTCTCTCTCTTTCTTCTCCGAGAAGTCATCCCAGAGCTGTCCTTGTCTAACTAGAAAGAATTCCACTCGCTGAATTGGTGTCTGAAATAAATTAATAGAAAGTAGTCGATGTCTTGGAGCTGTGTGTATTTTTTTTTAATATGAAATTCTAAGAATATGGCAGACAAATGCTTTAAATGATTCTCAACTTGGCCATTATTATTCATGAAGGAATGCACAGTGTGTACGTCACTATGTCAGATCTGATGAAAAAGAGGATCGGGCCTAACCTTGACACAAGAACTGTATCTCTCCTCATGACCCTGCAGACTATTTTGTTTTTTCTTTTCATCCTCCCACACTGCAGTTATGCATAATGTCTGATTATATTGTAACCTAGGCTTCAATTCAAACATTTATTTCTCAATTTGACCTTTTCATTACTAACTTACAGGGACGAAAATATGTTTTACAAAGCCAATTGTGACTCTAAGATGGACCATAAGTGGTTTCAATGCCCATGTCACAACCCGCACTTAAACCAGCTCCAGTCAGGAATGAGAGAGGGAGAGTGTACAATGTGGAGTCAAGGAGTGCACATTAGGGACTTCACAATACCAACAATTTAGGAGTCGATATCGATACCATGAAATTCCCACGAATATCTATACCCAATTCGATACCACGGCAAAAAAACACATAAATCCCATTTACTTCAACCCGCACTCCTTTATGAAAACATTTGATCACACAAAAAACCACAGTGGCTATTTAGCCTTCAAGTGATGAAAACAAAGAAAATACATAATACAGACAGTGGCATAGAGGAAAATTAGGAGATATCAGGTATAGCTCAATGACTCAACAGCAGAGGCTGGACACACTATGTGCACACACACACACACATCTATATACTCAAGAGCAAATAGGTTGACAATCGATTCTGGTTCTCTGCTCCTCTCCAATCAGCCACACTCAGAACCGATCTCCTCAATAGCCTGCTAAACTCACGTCCATATTCCCGGATAAATGTTGCTTCTTCTTCAACAACAAAGTTAAAACATCACGTTGCGTCACAACCTGCTGGAAGAACATGTCTCCCTGTTGCATAAACTCCAGAGCAAACCAAACAAACACAAAGCAAACCCCATGCACTCAACCAGCCAGGGTGTCCACCAATAAGGTCCAAAGTGAGAGCAGGTCAGCGGGGGAGCAAGGAGGGAGGACACACGGCAGGGTTATACGGCACGCTACAAGGACCCGACGGTGAAGCAGGGGCGGCATCGTCTTCATCGCTTGCAGGACTGCAGGCCATGAATCCCCAGACAGTGACCTCATATTTCTCACACACACACACACACACACACACGCAAACAAAATGCGCAAAAGACACACACGTACACAAACACAAATACACTGACACACACACAAAAATAAACACTTAACCCTAGAAAGACTAAATAATATAATAATGGCAGATCAAATGATGACATTTTGACTCTTTTCTGTTTATTTCACCATCTCCATCTGTAAGCTGCTCAGTCTTGTCTAAACACACACCTCAGCTCTGATGACGATAATGACTGCGGTGGCAGTTTCTGCCATTTCACTTTTCCGTTGATGGCAAATTTTGCTGAACACACAAACAAAATGCGCAAAAGACGTGCGTGCATGCACGTGCGTGCGCACACGTGCATGCGCACTACACACGGGCACACGCACCCACGCATGTACGCACAAACTGCGGTGACAAGCTGTGAACATAAACACTTAACCCTGGAAAGATTCAATGATGGTGGATAAAAGAGTGATTTGTGTTCTGCTAAGGGGAAAATGAGTAATCCTATCATTCAGCGTGACATGCAACACAACACGCCGCATCAGTCACAGACACACACACACACACACACACACACACACACGACACTAAACACTGCCTATCAGGATGATAAAAGCATGCCTCACCCACACAATAAAGCGTTTGATTTTTCTATTTTCCATGTCATTCATTTTCTCTTTATGCTGTTATAAACCTCCTCCATTCTCTCTCTCTCTTTCTCTCTCTCTGCCTTTTTCCCCGCTGGCGTTGCTCCTCACACAACAGCACATATTTGTGTATTCATGTAAATATCTCAACTAATCTGTGTAAATATATTTATGAGATTTAGTACCTTTGTACTGTAATACTATGCACGCTGAGCATCAGGTTTTACACCCTTGTGAAGACAAGTGTACACACATGCCCTAATGCAGGCGCACACATCTACACACAGATCATATTGGGTGCATACCAATCCCTTGGTCTTTCTTTCTTCCTGCCGGGGCATTAATTCCTGCCCATATTTCCATCTGATTATGGTCCGGTTATACCCGCAACTAATTGAACATTAAATATAAAGAAAGTTAATGAAAATGTCCTTTATCCCCTCCAAACTAGGCCTGAGAACGCATCTATTAACGCAAATTAATCTGGCCCTGGTGTGTGTTGCAGAGAGGAAGATATATGCACAGTTTGCTGCTCTCCTCTCTGACCCGAATTACAGTCCCTCTCCCCGAGCAGGACAGTTAAATAACAAAAGAGGCGTTGTTCTCCTCCCTCTGAGCATTCTCGTAAGCCATTCCCCAAGATTCATATATGGCTGAGAACAATGTGACGTTGATATCTTGGCTCTCAAACGGGAGGTTTCTGGTCCCGGGGTTCTCCTCTTACTCCTGCTGTCCCATACACGGACCTCCTGCTCCCTCCTGAAAAGAAAACACTGTGCAGTGTGGATCACAACATTTTCTGTGATTTTACAAGAGAAAGTTTATCACATGGTTCTTTTAAGATGCTGGACAGGGGTTTCAGCAACACACACTACAATTTTTTGTCTTTTATACTAAAATTTGTGGGTATATGCAGTTTTATATATGGTGGTATAGCGTTGAAAATGAAAATTGACTCCTTTAACATTGCCCGTGGAGGAGCTTGCCTCACGTTGTTTTCCCTCGGTGAGTCACGTTTGACGTCATGAACGCACGATAAAGTGAGACGCTCTCCCGCCTCATTTTCTTGCCAGTGTTTTATTTTGCCAGATGTGAAGAAAAAATTGCTGTTGCACATTGTTCCCTTGATTTTAAAAACAATAAGCACACATCTATTCATGCCTACTTACGCAGTTCTCTAGACTTCTAAAATACAGAAGAAGACATAAAGAAGAAATAAACATGTTCACCCAGGGGTAACTTTGTCTTCACTGAGATAAAGCAGTTTTTTGGCTGAGATTTTTGGCCAGTGGAAAATGGGCTTTTCAAGTCCATAAACATATCTTAACTTTAAGCGTCATTCAGATTTCACAGGATGAGTTCTGGAGAAAAAGAAGAGTCTGTCACTCTATAAACACATCTGACGGGAAATAAAACATGTTCAGTCCAGTTTGAATAACAACCTATTGCCAGCAAAAAGTTCCAATCTGCTGCAAATCGTCTTATTTTCTAATGGACTTGTTAGTTTTACTCCATCTGTGCTTTTCCCTTTCACCAGAGCTTCCTGTGCAAGTGCCAGAGCCGCAGACACCCACTGAGAGTGCGTCCAGCAGACAGGCTGACGCACGAGGAGAAAGGAGGAAACAATGAATGGATGGATGCTTTCATTTTGATGAAAGGAATAAACGCTAAGGCATTTATTTTGTCCATTATCCCACTAAAAAGCCCTCTCCATTCCCTGCCCCCCCCTTCCTCCTCACGCACTCCCCCAGGCCCCTCATATTAGCATCTCCTCTGGACAGCGAGGGGTTAACTAACCCGTTTAAGGGGAACCACACAAAACAATACGCAAACCCCAAAAAGACAATGGCAGCCCCTTTCTCCTCCGTATTTGTAATTTAACATCAAAAGGCTCCTCTCCCAGCGACCTCTGAGAGCCAGCGCCTCTTTAATGAAGCGCCCCACCCCCCTTAATCACATTCAAATTGGTTAGTGTTCAGAAAATAGAAATATGTATTAGATAGCAATAAATTTTCATCATTGGCTAAGCCTTCTTCTTAATTGTCCTGTCCCAAGGCTTGGGAATTTCATTGTTCGTTAGGTGCTTAAGTCCCCCATCTCATTCAGTCTCTCTGACATTACTGCTGAGGGCTCTAATGCCCAACTAATTTGAATGGGGATTTACATGATAGAGCAGGGAGCATTAAAATGTGGAGGGAAGGGAGAAAAAAAGGAAAAAAGGAAAAAGGGGGAAACGGCTTCTTTCACTTCAAAAGTCACTTTGTTCAAAGTCAAATGACAGTGTTTAAAGATGCTCTATCTTTCTCTCCTCAGGATTTTGGACAGCAGTGCCACGTTTAATGGTTCGTTATCTTAGCCCCTCTCTGTCCGCTCTCTTCTTACCTCTTTTTTCTCTTTCTGCCGCTAACCATACGCTTTTGTTTAGTGGCACCATACTGTTTCAGAATATACACTGTTTTTGACAGACTTTGAATTGCAAAACACTTCTGTCATTCTCGATTATTTTTTTCTCTTCTTATATTTCTGTTTCCCTGCATGTCACTCAATAATGTGCCATCAGGGGTTTAGAAGGCCTATTGAATAGGCATTAATGTCCATACTGTGTGTGTGTGTGTGTGTGTGTTCTGTGTGGTTGTTATATTAAGTAAGGCCTACTGCTATTATTTTCACTCCATTCTGCCATGTAACCCATTCTGCCTGGTGTTTCTGGCTGGCGGCTGAGCAAAAAAATTGAGCCTGGAATTGTTTTTTTTTCCCTGTTTGTTCTGGAGGTATTTTGGATCAGAGGTAGATTTTGTGTGTGTGTGTGTGTGTGTGTGTGTGTGTGTGTGTGTGTGTGTGTGTGTGTGTGTGTGTGTGTGTGTGTGTGTGTGTGTGTGTGTGTGTGTGTGTGTGTGTGTGTGTGTGTGTGTGTGTGTGTGTGTGTGTGTGTGTGTGTGTGTGTGTGTGTGTGTGTGTGTGTGTGTGTGTGTGTGTGTGTGTGTGCGCGTGCATCTGTTTGCGTTTCTAAAGAGTATGTCTATTTTGGATCAGTATGAAATAGAAGCAGCAGTGTTAAAGAGAATCAGATGTTTTCTGATGTGCGCTGTTGGACTCAGTGTGTGTGTCTGGCAGAGAAGACATACAAAGGTCCATAAGGCAGACACAAGGCTAACAGTTTGCACGGGGAATTAGAGTTTTGGCAGTGCAACGGCTGGTGCATGTGTGCGAGTGTCTTTGTGCGTGTGGCCATACACACACTGTATCCTTTCATGCTGCAAATGTGCATTTCAGCATATGCATGTGGTATTTTTTGTTGGCTGCATTTTAATACAATACAATTTTAAGTTTCACACTGCTGCCCACCTGTTGTCAGAATTCCACAGTATCCAAGATCTGCCACTTCTTGATGCAGGGCTCCTGCAGCATCTTGCATAATCATAAATGTTAGGTGAGGAAGAAGCTGAAGTATGAGACATATTTATAGCCTACTGTTTAACCCGGCTTTAATTACTATTTGCATCTTTTTAGCTGATAAACATTGACACCTTCCACCTTCAATTCAACATAAACACAGTGTTAATGTGTTTGGTTCGAGCCGTGTATTACCGGAGTTGAGAGGAGGTTGTCGAGGGTCGGCACTAATGAGAGAGAGGGGTCGACCTGAGACGTAGAGTCACCAAGAGGCAAGGAGTGGCATCAACGCATAATACCACACACAAATCTTACAGATGAGGTCCAAAAAATGGAGAGGAGTAACTTCAACTCCATTCTGCTCTGACAATGACAAGCTGCTTTCAGACATGTACTGAAATCCACAGTTTTTGCGTATTATTCAAGAGCTGAAACTCTGTGTGTTGTCATAAAAAATCATGTGATCTACGCAGCAGAGGTAATACGTCACCCCCTGCCTCTGCTGGCTGCTACCGGCTGCTCCACCTTTCGCCTGAATAATGCAGAGGATTTTTGAACGCGTCTGTGCTCAGAACCTCCCCCTGAGTTCTGCATGTGTGGAAGGCAAACTCTTTGTAAACTCTGTAGCCACTTCTTTATTTTTCATTCATTCATCCCCTCCTGTCTCTCTCTGTCTCTCTCATGCTGACACATAGATGCACACACACAAAAACCCTTGATATGGATATATCTGTAAACTCTGGGTAATATAATTAGTTGTTTGCCAACACAAATGACATGTAATAATTTGGATCTACAGCGAGGAAGTGAGATCTGATCAGATGTGGTCACAGGTGACATTTGATTTCAGGTGTGAACACAGGTATTTAGAGCTGTCCACTTGTGGTTTTAACTCTCAGAACAGATGTAGACTCCAGGGGTCTCATTTATACCCGGTGCGTACGCACAAAAAGGGACCTGAAACGTACATTCGCCACTTCTGTCGAAAATGTGGGATTTATAAAAACAAACTTGACAGGAAAATGATTGCATTTCAATGCAAACCCTGATCCATTCATACAAATGTTCTCAAAACTGAAAAGTGGCGATACAGATGTGAGGTGGTGAACTGAAGCCAGATTACTGATCCACTTCATCATTTACATTAAAACCAACAGCTTTAGTTGTGCTCGCGCTACATATCTGTTCCACACAATCATATTAATTGAAAAAGATGTGATACATCTTCCATGTCTTAGATGTCTGATCAGATGATATAGATTCTATTGATCTTTGTACTGAACTGAGTCCAGTTTCACACAGATCGACAAACGGAACCAAACCATCCCATAACAAACACAAACAATAATAATTCTGATAAATTCTATCGATTGAGGACATCACAGCTGTCTCTGAAATTCCTAATCCTGCAGTGTTGGAAGATCAAAATACAAAAATGAGATACCAAACGTTCCCTCACATTCTGAGATTGTGTTGTTTTTTTGCCTCCACCTTTGAATTTGGTCTTTAATTTCATATTCATGAGCTGCTTTGCATTGATCATTAATGGTCTAAAGTGGGCGTGTAGAAGGCGGAGTATTAGGCAGATCCAAGTATGAACGTTTCCAGTTGGACTGTGGTTTATAAAGTGAACATTGCGTTCAGTGTGCGTGGGCATGGTTTTATATATCAGAATTTTCTTTTGCGTACAACATTTCCGGCTTTTGTGCGCAAGTACACTTTTAGTTTGAATCCAACGCACTGTTTAATAAATGAGGCCCCTGGTCTGAACATGACCAAAGCCTCAATGTACACAAAACCTCCCCCGGAGTTCTGCATGTGTGAAAGGCAAACTCCGGGTAAACTCAGAGAAAATACAACTACAGATGAAATGAATATAAATCAATTCGGAGTAGTTTTAGATTAGATTCAATCATTCCACAGTTTTTGAATACAGTATCCAACTGACATATTTCTGCTGTAATGTCGGTGCTTCATACCTGTTTGTATGTGTTTTAATCTCAAGCTCATTATGTAACAGTATTGAGCTAAATGTCTATAGACAGAAGATCAGAGACAGCGAGTGAAGGGTTAACTCTGATAATCACCTGTATTGATCTGTGTGCGTTAGAGGAAATTCTGCTGGTTCCAGAGCAGCCGACCATGAATGGTTATTGATTCTATCATAAAGACTGGCTGTCTCCTGAGTCTATGGCTCTTTAGGTAATCACTGATGCCTGTTTTATTTCCTCTTTGGCACTCCGTCAACTTTGTATTGTGCACCTGTCCTTCTCATATGTTCTCTTTTGGAAGTCATAGCCCCCTCAACAGACCTGCACCCTCAAGCTGCCTCCCATTTCCTCACTTCTTACTCAATACTGGCACTCCTCTGGTATCTCATCCTCACACTCAGCACCTCATTCACTCTCGCCTCGGTGAATTCTCACAAGTTTCCATCTGAGCTAAGACCTCCTTCCACACTTCTGTCCCAAGTGATCACAAGTGGTCGGCGCTAAGTACAGGTCTGAACGTACCCAAATACATCATGAGACCCGTCACAAAAACCTCATTCAGAGGCGTTCTGGGACACACGTGGCCATATTCTTTTCACTGTGTGAGCGTAAATGTATCCTGGGCCACATGTGAGGGACCACCTACTCAGCTGATGTCCTTTGACCCGCTGCAGTTCAAAGGTTTTGAAACACTTCTAGGTGTCCGTAAGTAAATGTTTTTGTAGCCACTGCCACAATATCATCGATCACTTATCAACACACATTTCAAACTTTTCTTAAATCTTTCTTAATAGCTGTGGGTATTCACTCATTCAGCCCCTCCTGAATCTCTCCCTCTCTCTCATGCTGACACTTAGACTCACACACTCAAAACTTTGATTTTAACATACCTGTAAACTCTTGGTCATGTAATACGTTTATTTGCGAACACAAATGATACTTCCCTGCTGTATATTCAATTACTGGATATGCAGCAGAGAAGTGAAATCTGATCACAAGTGGTCACAGGAGAAACTCAGGATGCTTTTTGATGTCAGGTGTGAACACACGCATTTAGAGCTGTCCACTTGTGGTTTGATCGCTCAGGACAGATGTTGATACCAGGTCTGAACCTGACCAAAGTCTCAATGTCCATGGAGACAAGCAAACAGACACACAGACCTGAGGATGAGGAAGTGCTCACTAATCAGGCTTATGATGCCAGTGGGCTAATAGAGCCATGTGCCCTGCTTAGGCTGCTGCTGTAAATGATTAGCCTGGCTCAGGCTGAGCCGTATTAGCTGGCCTGCCATCACTGATAGCTCCTGGCTTCCAATTTTATCATAACGATAAAGCCGCCACTAGAGCCTATATTAGAAACAATCAACCAATCTGGTTTCTTGTGTCTAGGTGGGAACTTCTCTACGCTGAGGCCATGAGAACTGAAGGGGCACGCTCTCCCACGATGCCCGCTTCCGATAACCAGGAGGAGATGAGCGACGAACAGGAGGAAGGTAAGGGGAGGTTGACTGTAACTCTGACACTGACAACATAAGAAACAAAAGTGCACCAACTCAATTTTGTTGTGGCATAATTTTGTCACTCTTAGTCTAACTGGTTTGTGTCTCCTGGTCCATTCGGTGAAATGTCAGACTCAGATGAAACCAGATGAAACTATGATATGAGTTTTAAAGATATACAGTCAGATTAATCTTACATTTTTTGCATACTGCCACCCAACTTATGGCCTTTAGCTGAAGTGTAGAGCCCTTATTTTGAGAAGTCACGCAGCTATGTCACACCGCCGACGCCCACTCATCACCCTTGAAAGCATTTGCACAAATACACACCCTGACACACATGCTAGCACACACATCCCAACCTACGCATGCATACGGGAAAGCAAGGTATATTTTTATTGTGTGCTGGTTACAGAGAGGTGGGTGTGATACATTGTGCGTGCCAAAGTAGAAACAAAAATCACACGGGGAACACACACAGCCTTACACAAATAACACACGCACACTCACGCAAGATGCATACACACAAAGACACAGACAAATGAGACCTTAGTGAAATAGCTGGTGGGTTTTCTGCTATGGTCATGACTTCCTTCAGGGCTGTGAAAACACTCTGCATATGGAGTCCATCTCCTCTATGGCTTAGCAGTGAGACGAACACACACACAGCATCAACATGTGCACAGTCAAACAAGGAGGAATATTGTCTTCGTAGCACTTTGGCCCTGCTACTGTAGAGGTTTGGTTTCTGGCTCCGCACGGAGAAAAAGTGCACATGTATTGGTGGAAAGAAAAGGAAACCCTGACGGTAACGTGGGAGGGATTCACATCGGAAGCAGGACTGGCCATGCCTTGAATGCCATGCCTTGAATTAGAGACCTTGGATAGAAGCATATACATGTTGATATCTGTTTGTAGTGTGGGAGAGAATAGACATTTGTTAAAGGGAGCCTGCAGCGGAAGGTTTTATGGCGAGGCAGGAAGATCGATAGAAACAGTTGTGTTTTTCTTTCTTCTCAGAGCAGCTTTCTATTGAGTTACCACAGCTCTGCTAACAGGTTATCAACTCAGGGCAGTGTGTGTGTGTGTGTGTGTGTGTGTGTGTGTGTGTGTGTGTGTGTGTGTGTGTGTGTGTGTGTGTGTGTGTGTGTGTGTGTGTGTGTGTGTGTGTGTGTGTGTGTGTGTGTGTGTGTGTGTGTGTGTGTGTATATATTCATTAACATCCTTATCAGAAAACAGGCACATGGAAATTCGCCCAGCTGTGTGTGTGTGTGTGTGTTTTTGTGTGCGCGTGTATGTTTCTGACCGGGTCGGGGTGTGGAAGTATTGACCAGTTGCCAGGGGATCGGAGCTATTGATTGTGACTCATCCCGCGGTTTATATTTGAACCCTTGGTTTAACCTTCATCGATCGACACACACCTCACAGTCTGTAAGGTGTTGAACTCTATTTTTCACTAATGGGGCTAAATGGTTGTGCAACTCTGTGTGTGTGGGTGTGTGCAACTTTTTCTGGCTTGTCCTCTGTAGCTTTTCTTTGATAAAGAATAGCCTGCAAAACACGTTTTCTTTTATGAAGGATAGTGAATGGAAGTTCAGTTTTGGTCTGATTTTTTTCATCAGGTTGTGTATGTTGGTGTGCGACATAAACATGTGCATGCACTGCCTCATTCATTTTACTCTCCACACAAGGAGAACATGAAAATTCATAGAGGGGAAAAAAAATCTGTACCCATTCCAGACCTAGATTTTTCTGTTGAGTACTCCTCAGTGTGTCACTGCCATGACAGCGTTGTAAGGTCTCAGAGGTTACTTGATTCAATGTGAATATTCTCCTCGCATATTTAATAATTGGCTTAATAACATGCTTGTTATTCAGTGACCAATACTCACTGAGCTTACCTTGACACTCTCAAGATGTCACCCTCATACATTGCATACACAACATAAAAGCCCAAACACACACGCACACTTGCCGAAACGCTTATACAATGGAGTTGATTTTTATTATTTTGTTTTCACTCCTGAGAGGAAGGTTAAATTCTGCGGACTCCTTAAAATTATTGTTATACCGTCAAAAGATTCCTTTAAAGGCCTTTAATTCGTCTGGAGTCAGTTTAGCATTTTTTCCCATTTCACTGTGCCACGGCCCTCACACCAACACCCAACCGTAGCTGGTTCAAATAAGCAATTATTATGTGTGAATGTGAAAGTGTGTGTTTTCACATTAGTCTGGGGCTCAGACTTTTAAATGGAAGTTAAAGAAGAAAACTTTTGTTTGGATGTTTCTCTCCCTCTTCACACCTCTGTATGTGTGTGTGTGTGTGTGTGTGTATGTGAGAGAGTACGCTTTCATATTGTCATCGGTGCATGCCCATCTCCCTCCCTCTCCATTTGAAGGGTTGTAATGAGTCATCAGGGAGCGCTGATGTGAATTATTAATATTCAATCATGATGCTGTTCATGAATTAACTGAAGCCGGAGAAGGAGGGGTGGATTGCAAAGAGCGAAGGAGGTAGATCGACACACACACACACACACACACACACACACACACACACACACACACACACACACACACACACACACACTGCAAGATGGTGAAGATTCAATTTGAAATACATATGTAGGAATAGAAAGAGGTAAAGCCCAGCAGGGTATGGAACAGAAATACTGTGATCTTTGCAGAGTGTTAGTAACTTGTATATAATGCAGTAATACATTGCTGCAATTATATAAACATTGTGTTTTCTTATTGTTACGATTAAAGGGGATATATCATGAAGGTATGATAAAAAGGAATGCTAAGTCAATCAGTTCAAAGTGTACGTGTGTTAGTGTGGTTGTACATCTCCTCTCTCAGGCTTCTCTCTGGAGCTAACAGGTTGGTGCTAAAATGAACCAAACAGACGCTCACATTAAAATGCTCCGGCTGAACTTGGTGTGGAGCTAAACACTGGAGTCAAAGGCTTAGTTCCACTGCAAACCCCAGGATCGTTTGACTGTGTCCAAGTGACCATCTGTGGTGAATGCAGAAGTGGCAAAGCCCGCTGACCCTGCCTCAATCTCACTCTCTTCGGCTTTTAGACCCTCTGTGCAGATTTATAGAAGAAGATGGGGGCATTTAGTAGTGAGAGGAAATTTCACAAAGTTTTTTTTGGAGAGTGTTAGGGTTGCCATCATTATGGGTTTGAATAACCGGGCACCGATATCCTGGTTTCACGGAGGATTAAGACACGCAGCAGTCATCTGTGTTTACCTGAACCGGATGTGAGGGTCAGGCATAGACTTCAGAATAAGGGCACATAATAATCGTTTGAATAATCCTGATTTCGATTTTGTCCAAAATAATTGTGATTATGATTTTTTCCATAATCGAGCAGCCCTACCCTTGACCTAAAATGAGATTTGAAATTCTTATTACCAAACTGAAGGCTGAGGCAGGTAAATCGGTCAGCCCATCAGCCGACAGGGTTTATACTTGGCTGCACCATTTTATTCTATTATGAGATTTGGGTATCTGCAGGGACGGATGCAGTAACTTATTTGTGTCGAGGTCACCTGTGGTCTACAGTTGATCAATTTGATTGGTTGTACTTTTTCTCTGACACCGTAGAGTCAAGCAGGAGTCAGAAAGCATATATACAATTTCTTGCCCATGCTTATTCATCAATAGAATACTATAATTTGATTTATGTCCCTAAACATCACTTTGTACTGACACGAGTGAAGTGGTTCAGTGTAACTATAGATATAAGATGTCAGCTTTCATTCTCGTTGGCTAGGGCTAGGCATGGTGTTGATATTATATCATCTGTGTGTGTTTGTGCTTGTGGGTATGGTCTAGGTATTACACATTTTGTGGTGAGCTATATCTATTTAAAATGTCACATTATGGGAAAGTAAATCCCTGTTATATAAATAATCATGAGATTTTAAGGTGAAGACGTGTTTTAAGGACAGGGTTTATGTAAGTGGTAGTTATGTTTAAGGTTAGAGTGAATATCCTGGAAATCTCTGTAATGTTCTCTGATGTCATGTTTGTGTGTATCAGCGTGTATGTGTGCATGTACTTGTACTTCTATCTTCTTCAGGACCAGCATTACAATTAGACCTAACAGAGTCCCCACAACCTCGAAGGGTCATTTGAGGGTGAAGACTTTTTTCAGGCCATAGGAAAAGGGCTTGGTTCAGGCATTCAGTTGTGATGGTTAAGGGACAGTGTTTCTGTCATGTGCCAACTTTTGAACAAATTTCAGACAATGAAAGCAGTTAATTTTTGACAACTTGTCCAATTAATGACAAAAACGATGTCCCTTAATGTGTATAAAGCCGTTTTTTTTTGTAGAAAAGGTTGCAGTGCTTATAGTTTGGGTTGGTTTGAAATTTAAGTCATGTAAATAGTGCTCCATGACAATGTGTTTGTTTGTGTGTGTGTGTGTGTGTGTGTGTGTGTGTGTGTGTGTGTGTTTGCTTTTTGAGTTATGTCTCTTTGAGCATCTGATAACCTTTAACCTGCAAACTCAATCCAGCTTTGCAGTGACAGCAGAAATCAGAAACACATCAAAACCAAATGTCACTGACAGCTGTTTATATGCACCACAGACCTGATAACAGACACACACACGCACGCACACTCAAACACATGCACACACTTTTCTTTACTTTAAACCTGACCAGTCTTAACACTTGAGGTGCATTGCACTATTGTCGGCTTAAATCCTAGTTTATCTTGATATTTGTTTCTGTCTGGACTCATCATTCTTCCTCACTCTGTATATTGTCCTGTGTAGCATCAAAAGAAAACACAGGCTGTGTTTAAGGTTACAAATGGATAAGGGTTCAAGCCATAACACTCTTGGAGATATTTAATCAAGTGAGACCTTACGTTTGAAAGTTGGAAGGTTGCTGCGTCTCATTTGTTTTTAATATCAATATCGTTACAAAATAAATAAAACAAAATAAATCAAAATAGATTTTTTTAAAGTTAAAATCTTTAATGTAACCAGCTTTTACACTGTGACAAATTATACTTTTGTGGTCACATCAACTAAATTACCATGTTATACAGAATATTAACCATAGGTGTAAAAATATACACAATATTTTGTGCTTCACTAATCTGTGCTGTAGAATTAAAAAAATGAGTTTTGTGGGTTTCAACAAATCACGTCCTCGTATTTGTAATGATGGGCCATTTGAAAGGCAGTGGTGATGAAGTGGTTAATGTAGTTTTATTAGAAAGGTCCACAGTTTTGGCAGAGATGCAGTACCCAGTGGTTTGCTGTGCCTGGCACCATTCACCTGACTTGGGCAGGAATCAAACCCACAACTTCCACAGCTCTTAGCTTGCTCTTTATCTCAGAGAGCTGCTGCCAACCCGACCTGCAGTAGGAACTCCTAAGAGGATGCTGACACACACATACAGACATACACTGTAAATTCCCATTTGAACTTCAGAATGACTTTACTGATTGTAGTCACTCACTACATAAATCAAACCTAAACTGATCTTTATCATGATACTTAACTCAAATTTTTTTTTTTGCGTTTTTCACAATTTAAATTTTCATAAAAACCTCTTCTTATCATCTTTTCTTTTTTTCACATTTTGCACTCTAAATATTCAGACATGCTCGGTGTTATCTGTGCTATTATAATGCATTTTAAAGATGATCTTTCTGTTCAGTGTGTGGTTCTTGTTAATGACTCGGTTATAGTCCAGTTCAATTAATATGAATTAGAATTTATACGTGTATGTGCATCAATATGTGTCCGTGTGTGTGTGTGTGTCCGTGTGTGTGTGTGTGTGTGTGTGTGTGTGAGACAGGCCAGAGGTAGAATAGTGGAATGCAGCATTCAGGGCATATTAAATGAAGGTTTTGTTCAGTTTGCTCCAGATGTTGAGTCTATGTGTTTTATTTTTACATTCTTGGCCTGGGCCCTGTATATATTTTGGATTGGGCAGGGAGTATATAATATCATTGGAAAATGCTGCGGTCTGGTACCTTTTAAATAACATTTCCTCCTTTTTCTACTGCTGTCCTGTTTTTCTTTCCATGTTGTCTTTTATTCGGGAACGAGCTTTGAGAGGTGATGTTTAGAAAAGCACTGAAATGAGACTGGCTGTAGGGTTCAGGGAATCACTGGAGACCCCTACACACACACACACACACACACACACACACACACACACACCAAAAACACACACACGCACACACGCACAAACACATACTCATATCCGTATACAAAACACACAAACCATACACACAAACTGCTGGTGCTAAATTCAAGGAGTGGGTAAAGAGGAAGAAGTGAAAGTCTTAAACGAAGAAGGTCAGGCAGGCAGTCCTAGATGTTGGGGTGGCCCTGCTCAGGCTGTGGGGACTGGGAGATGTAGTTGTACTAATATTTGGCTCTCTCCCTTTCGGCCGGTGGAAGGAATTATACCAAAGGTGCTAAGGGACCCACTTTTTGGACTTTTCCTTTCCTCCATTTCTGATTTATTTCAGAACAAATCTGGGCCGAAGCAGGCTAAAATCTGCGCTCGAGCAGTTAATGGAGTTGTAAAGCTAGGGAAGGCTCCGGGGAAATGTAACCACAGGGCTTAAAAAGATCTCTCTCTCTCTCTCTGTGTCAGTCTTGGTGTTTCTCTCTCACTCTCTCTGTCCTGTGGTGGGCCACAGCTCCAGTCAGAGAAGAATGTTAGATCCCTCACTTCTCATGGTGGGCCCTGTCACCACAAATCCTGCGTGTGAGCGCAGGTACAGTATGCACGTATGTATGGACCTTTTCATGAGAGAATACATTCGTCTAGAATCACTTGTCAGTATGTGGTATGAAATTATCGACTCAGGCTTTTTATTGGCCTCTTACATTTCAAAACGAACAACAGCTTCTTTGCAATCTCAGCTGACGTAGAGCACTTCACAGGAGTGATTAAATGTAGAGGGATTGTTGAGATGTGCCAGCCTGACAGGGCCCCCCCCCCAACAATTATTTTAGCACAAGCATTTTTGCTACATATCAGTTTAAAGCCCCTATCTATACTAAAACGCATATCACGTGACCACTCATGTACCCTGGACATGGGCTTTGTTTGAATAAAAGCTCCTCTCATATGTATGTAAGCGAGAAGAAGAGCAACTCTCAACTTTTATCTTCATGTTGGTGGTGGTGGAGGGACACAAATGTGTTTGTGTGATTGAGAGAGAGAGAGAGAGAGAGAGAGAGAGAGAGAGAGAGAGAGAGAGAGAGAGAGAGAGAGAGAGAGAGAGAGAGAGAGAGAGAGAGAGAGAGAGAGAGAGAGAGAGAGAGAGAGAGAGAGAGAGAGAGAGAGAGAGAGAGAGAGAGAGAGAGAGAGAGAGAGAGAGAGAGAGAGAGAGAGAGAGATGCTGCTGCTGCACTTCTAGTCTACAAGAGACAGGGTGGGTGGGAGGGTGGCGGGGCCAAAGGTCGGCAAAGAGGGGGAGATGGGGTGTGCGGGAAGGGTAATGAAGGATGAGGGACTGAGAGAGAGACAGCATCTGGATCCAGAGCTGAGTCCCGTCCAAGTTACATTTGTTTAGTCTGAAAGACAAGAGAGTGTAGGGGAGCAGAGGAGGCAGAAAGAAAGAAGAAAATAGAGAATAAAAGCAGTTCAATAACACAGAGAGGGAGGGGAGAGCAGGTGTGAACGTCCATTCATGTGAGTGGCTTTGTGCCTGGGTAACGTATTTGCAAGTACTGCATGAGTGTATGAGTTTGGAGGGTTTGTTTTAGTCTTGCTTTAGTGGTCTTTACACTCAGAACGTTCTTATCTCTCTGTCCATGCTGAGATTTGAAGATGTAGTGTCCAACCTCTTGACACAGTTCTAAAAATAAGTTCCGACAGTCTGACAGATTTTATACAATTTCCTACTTAAAACTCCATTATCCTGCTATCCTTTTGAGATGTTAAGAACAAAGGCAACAATGCCCTAAACCTTATTAAACCACATATGATCTTTTTATTTGGATCACTCATAAATAAACGGGCAAAGAAATATCCTATAATCAAGTATCCTGGTTATGCGTCCAGTAGTTCTTCCATAATCTTGCTTACAACCTAACAAACATAATTTCGGAAGGAGGAGATACAAAATGATGTCTCGGCAGAGGTAATAATTTTGAGAAGTGAGTTTCTTATAAATTGTTTGGATAATATACTTAAAGCAGGAAACCCTGTCTGATTGAGACTCTCACAGAGTTACTCTGTAACTGAGTCTACACTTATTATCCTGGTGAGCATGATCCTGCCATAACCAATGGCTATGATGGTCGTATCACAAAAATTTGAGTCGGGATGTAGTATGAGTGTGTATGTGTATTTGTTTGTGTCTAAACCTCTCTCTACACCCCCTCTCACCAAAGTCAGGCCTCAGGGGAGGTCAGCTCCTCTTGACCTCTGCGTTCCACAGCCCGGCACCACAGCTGGGCCACACACACACACACATATCTGCACTCTAACACTTTACACACACACACACACACACACACAAACATATGGGCAAAAGTGTGTGTACATACAGGCACATGCACACAGACACAGTATCCCAGCTCATAAACACCCCAATGGCCTAACACTAACAAGCCTGCAGCGGGCAGACACACAAACAGAGAAATGCAGTAGAAGGGAAAATTTGACACAGAACGGATGATGAAAATCAAACAGTGAAGGAGACCAGGAAAGAGTTGCGTTTCTGGAACTGTATATGCGGTATAAGCCAATAAACATTTCTTTTTAAGAAAAGCAGAGAGAAGAACTTGCATTTGATGTGCAGTGATCCAAACAGAGGCCAGCGTTTTCACCTTTCAGTCTCAAAGCCATCGTGTTGTAGAATGTACAGATAGCGCTTTGTTTGGCTGGAATCTGGTTGTGTGACCCATGAGCATTCCCAAGCTCTGCACTCACTGACCTCTGACCTCCACACACACACACAAATACATACACACACATCAATACTTGGGGATTTCTAGGATATACAGTATACAACATTATTCAGTCAGATGGGACATTGTGCTGTCGCGCTTGGCTTGGTGCCAGCTTTTCTTCCCCTATTAGTCTACTTCAGTGTGTGTTGATATATATATATATATATATATATACATACACGTATGTGTGTGTGTGTGCGCGTGCGCGCCTCCCCCGGCAGTATATAGAAGTGTGTCTGTAAGACTATGTATGTGAGTAAATTAGAGTTTACGTGAAGGTTGACGTGGTTAGTGACAACAATTTATAGGTGATTGCAGCTGGAGACCTCTTGAACAGAGTAAAGTGAGGTTTTTGTGTTTTTTCGATGTCAATCTATAAGGCTCCATGACCTATAACCCAATGTCTTGTCTGTGACCTCATCAAAGAGAAATGAGAAAACAAGCATCCCTCTTGAGGACAGCAGCCATTCATCACTCCATCTTTGTCCACTTTTAGAGCCTTCTGTCCGTCGTAAGGAGAAATCAATGTCTTAAAAGGATCGAGGGAGACACAAAGAGCACAATCTCTCACACGCACACACACACTCTCTCCCGTACCAGACTACAAAGAGAATCTGTGCGCCGCACTACTTTATGAGTTTTCTGTGAGGCTGCAGCCATTGTTTGTACTCAAAGTACTTGACCTTGCGATGAAAGGAATGGAACAATTTTTCAGTACTGCATTTAGAAACTCAAAGAGGACTGGTCTCATTGTCCCTATGGAAAGTTGTTTGTGTCTTTAGGAGTTTCTTTTAAAATTTGTCTTCAAATGATCAAACTTATATGTGTATACGTTACACGTTATACGCCATTTAGGGGTTCAGTATCTTGCCAAGGACACTTAGACATGCAGATGGGAAAGATTGGGATTCGAACCAGCAACCTTCTCATTGCAGAGCACCCGCTCTATCCCCTAGGCCACGCTCTCCCCACGTAATTTGAAATGTTCTGTGGGGATAATGTATTAACCTGCTTTATCAAAGCATTGTTATTTCTGACCAAGGAACAACTGTAGAGACAAATCAGAAAGTTTTATATAAGAAACTGTATTGTGCAATTTTGGGTGGCTGCTGCTCAGGGGAAGAGCGGTCGTCCTCCATCCAGGCGGTCAGCAGATACTGATCACCTCGTAGATGTTGAATGCACAAATTGTAAATTGCTCACAAGTAATGTTGTAGCTCTATCTCATTGATACAGATATTAGTATGCTGCTATAAAACTACAAACATGGCTTGCATGGATATAACTTAATTTAGCTCAGCTTAGGTGTGGTATAACACTACAGATAACATCTGTCTTCATCTGTAGTTTGTGAGATAACGTAGTTTTACAAGGGATATTCTCAACTCGGCTACTTCAATTATGTCAATGTAAATAATTTGGGGACTCCGATATACCTTCATATCTGACGTATTGGACTTACGGCTAAAACTCATAATGGACTTAACAAGTCTTTCTTTTAACTTTTTTTAAACCTGCAGAAACCCTGTAAACAGTGATCCCTATTCATTATAAATGGAAGTTGCCTCTATACAGCTAATTTTGTATTAATGTTGGGGTCTCCAGGTGCTATGTGTTGTTCACTCACACACACTCTGTGAGTGATTTTGTGTTTGCTGGTGAAGGGATATTCACAGTAACACTTGGCCTGCATTATGTACATATGTGTATTGATAAATACAGTTGACAGCGTGTTATTGAAACGTTCAAACGAGGGAAGTTAATCTCTCTAAATACCTGCAATGGCAGATCTCTTGCCAGACCAAGAAGAACGCACACTAGTCCTACTCCGTGTGAATAACAGTGAACACAACAGCTGGGTATGCAGCACACAAGTACTTGGCAGGGTTGTGTGTCTGTTTTGTCTCCTCTGGCAGCCTGTCCAGATTTCTCATACTCAAAGAAAACACAGTCTGTTTGATTCATACCATCACTGACGCATGTGCAGACCAACATATTACTTCTGTTGTGGACTAATACGGTTGGACTTTGCATCCTGTGTGTATTATGTCCTTTACAGTTCTTCTAACTTGTACCTAATGGTGGTTTTGGGATTATTTAACTAAACCTATTAGCATGTTATCTACATTATTTTCAATGGCCAAGTTTACCTACCATTGTTTGCAGTCAGGTAAAGGGTTTTTCGTGTACTTTCATATGTACAGGAAAGCAGTTGTCGAAGTATAACACTGTAAAGGCTCATTTATGCCTTTTCCTACAAAAGGAGATGCGTTCCTTTCAAACGATCTGTTGTAACCGCCAACATAATGCCATGCATCCTTTACGTTAGCATGGTTATAAAGTAATACATACCAGAGGCCTTCAATAATGTAGCTTTTGTTCTTTGAGGCCACTAAATATATCATGACATGTGGATTGAACATCTTTGTTTAAACTTCTTCCTTGTTTCCAATGGTCGTCTCTAGTCAACTATTGGCTGCACTGTCCCCTACAATTTCTGGAGGTACTGCTCCATATCGTGTCATGCGTATTGCTAAGCTTTCAGAAGACGTGGACAAATATTGAAAGAAATAATTGTCCAATACGGACAGAGGGCTCCGTCCATATTCTGCGTTCATTCCATTCCTTCAAATCGAAGTAATTTGCAACATATTTTCATTACATATTTATGCACATTTATTCTATTTATTCCCCCTGAAAAGAAGAAATCTACATTTGGTGCACAGTTTCATCACAATACTCTCACTCCAACGTCAAATGCCATAATTTGGAACTGTTTGGTTACTCTATATTATTATAAGGTGTCAACCTTACTCTGTAAAAAGCCTTGAGATAATGTATGTTGTGATACGCTATATGCATAAAGTTGTATTGAATTGAATGTCTTCGGAGTACAGACACCATTGGCTGACATTAAGGGAATCCTTTAGTATGGGTGGTCCTCAAAGAGATATTTGTTTAAGGGTCCTTCCTGGTGGCTTCTATTTAGCCCAGATTAGACTGCTGCAATGTTGGAGAAGAAATCATTGCATTGGTTGAATTCAAGACCTTTTCCTGAAACCCACTGGCATATAATATCCTTAAACTTCCTTAAACACTTCTCCAATGATGAAATGTTGTCTTCAATCCTATCAAATTCAAACTGAAATATACGGACGTTATAAAAGGCCTTTGTGTGGCCTTGTAAAGCTACAGGTTTCCCACCTCTGAAACAAGCAGATAATCTTCCAACTGAGCAGAGTACGTCATGTTCTGGTCGCACTCTGTGTCTGGAGGCCAAGCCCCAGTGCTCATGAAAAGAGATGAAGTCAAAGGGGAAAAACAAAACTTGAATGCAGGTTGCTTTGTGCCTTTATGTGTCTGCTGCATTTAAGTGTTGGCATGTCCAGAAGCATTGTGAAAAGGATGGTATTAATGTGATTTGGTTGGTTCTTTTTTTGTAAATGCTGTTTGTAGACATGTTAATGGTAAAGGTGTTTGTGCTTGTGCTGGGAAACTCGGAGAAACATAACTTGCAGACCTGTTATCAGGCATTCAAGGTTTAGGATGTGTGTTGGTGAGATAAAAGACAGATTCATCAGATACCTAGACACTGCATCACGGTTTGTATTACAGTGAGACATAATTCTACCACTCTAACAAATTATAGCCATTTTAAGTTTTGTTGCTACAATTAATAGATAAACTGTGGAAATTATCCCGTTCATGTTACAAAGTATTCTACCAAGAATGAGAGGCACATATTCGATTGGCCACAGCAGTGCCTTACGGGTTGACATCACATTATGTCCTTGCAAAAGCTTAGCCCCATCAACCTTTTTGCTGACCTTGGATACATTTTTTTTAAGCAGGGTTCCCCTGCATGGGCAAACCGGCTGTGGTACCTGCTTAGTCACATTCAAATGTATTGGGGGGTGGGGGTTTTCCCTGCAGGGCTTGAGTCAGTCTGAGAGCAGCCTCATGTCCTACAGATGAATGTCTTTGCAGTCAGGTGAATAGATGCTGCTCATAACAAGGGGAGTGTAGGTATTTGCACACCAAGTCCAGCATTTTTTTATTCTACTGTGTTTTGAAAAAAGCTGTAGGAGATAAAATACAATATGATGTCTCCTTCTGGTCTCTAGGGGCAGAATTCCCCAATTTTAATTTTTCAGTTATAATTGAAAGTTTTCAAATCTATTAATTTCAAAATTTGTTTTTCAAAATGCTTGATAAGAATATACCATACATGGTAACTTTGTGTGTGTGTGTGTGTGTGTGTGTGTGTGTGTGTGTGTGTGTGTGTGTGTGTGTGTGTGTGTGTGTGTGTGTGTGTGTGTGTGTGTGTGTGTGTGTGTGTGTGTGTGTGTGTGGTACTCGGTAATGGATCAGTATGAATGCCTCGTTAGCGAGCGCCACTAAAACCCTGTAGGCCCTTCAGAATATGAGTACCATTTTAGAGAGCAGCTTTTGCTGTCGCATTCTAACTACCACTTACACAATACATTTTGCGTACACACACACACACACACACACTGGCCCACGCACACACACTCAACAAGCACTTGGGTGTGTGGGCAGCTGGCTGAATTGATGAAACAGGATTCTGCATCCTCTGGGGAGCAGAAACACGCCACTCTGTTTAGCATCAGAAAGGCTACACTCATTCTTTTCATCTGAGAGGTGAGCTGCTGAAATGCCCTCAAGGTGTGGATCGAGGGATAAAGATGGTTACAGGGGTGTGATGTAGGATTTAGGTGGCCAGCAGTCTCTTACTTTGGTGTTTCCTGCTCTCACCTCTCTTCTCGAGTAAATCTTTCCGTCCTCCAGCCCCACACGAGGCAGAGAACAGAGGTTACAACTGTAAACAGTAAGGAATCTTCTCATGTTCTCTGTTGCCTCTCGCCTCGTGTCATGTCCCTGTTTTGTTTGGTCTCTCTTGTTCTCTCTATCTCCGCCACCCTCCTCCCCATTCTCTTATCAAACGAAATGGCACTGAAGCGAGTACTCTCACAAGCATGCACGCACGCACACGCACACAAACACACACATATACCGGCACAGGTAGCAAAGTTTCTCCTGGAGTTTTCATAGCAAAACCAAACAAAACATAAAACGTTACTAACGTACAGAGTGAGGGTGGCGAGGAGGAGCAGAGAAAAGAGGGAAGTTATTTTCTCTGTTTTCTTGAGGCTGTGCCTCATGCACTTCTGACAGGTGGGAGGGGAGATTAAGCATGCATTGTGTTCACTTGCTAATTAGCATTGTTAGCGGTGCCCATCCGTCGTGAATGGCGTAGATAGCATTAGTGGGTTCATGCACAGTGAGTGGTGGAGATAGGGAAACGGAGTATGGTACAGACCAAGGCTGTTAATGCTAACACCATCTTAGGTCTGATAAACTTGCAAGTCTTTAATGGACTCGGCAGGGGAGGGAGGGGTTCTGAAATCAAAGAAGTGTAAATAACTGTACACCAGTCTGCTTAAGGCTTTCCTTGAAATACTCAGAATAAGTCCTCTGTGGAGATCATGGAACCACGGTGACACACGCATAGGATAATGAGCCATTGTGCGTATGTGTCTTTTTTGAAGAGGTTTGGGTGTAGTGATTTTGAGATCAGACCTCTCTCCTTTCACCTTAACCCTTGAGGGTCAGATTACATACAAGGTGTAGATTACAAGCCAGTGGGTGTATGAATGGTCCTGTTAGTGTCACGCTCATGTTACACACACACACACACACACACACACACACACACACACACACACACACACACACACACACACACACACACACACACACACACACACACACACACACACACACACACACACACACACACACACACAGAAGGACATACAAACATACCCACTTTTCAGTCTTGAACAAAAAGGGATTTCCAAGCAGTGAGTGTGTCATATCTGATACTTTTGTGTGGGTCACTGTAATAGAGTGTGTGTTTGTGTGTGTGTGTGTAAAATGTTTGTGCATATGCGTGCATTACACAGACTTTGGAGGTAACATAAAGCTGTCCGCATCATCCAATCACCCAGTTTTTCTCATACTGCCCTTTACCCCTCACTTCACCCCCTTCTTCTGTCTTTCTTTCACTCTCTTCATTTCATCCCCTCCAGTGACAAGAAAAGGCCCTTGAGACCCTCTCTTTCAACACACACACACACACACACACACACACACACAGACACACACAGACACACACCCTCTCTCTAAAGGACCCCTAAGGGACAGGACCATCAGAGCAGTTTTGCGGGATGGGCGTTATATTGTACGAGGGGTTTTCAAACAGAAACATCTCTTTCCATCATCTGAATAGGCAGAGAGTTGTTGAGTGAAGGGGGTGATGAATATTAAATAACGTCCAATGGCCGATTCCCACCTCCCCTCCTCCCCATGAGACTTGAGGTATCACTATAACATACAAGATCGACTGAGGGAACCGTGTCAATGCATCTTGTACTGTTTAAATCAGTAGGGAAACAGACAGCTTAAGGATTTCTGAAAGTAAAAAAATTTGAAATTCCAATATTCACCACCAAGTCGGTCTCCTCATGTTACTTTTAACGAAAATGGATTATGGAGAACTACAAGGGCTCAGTGGTGCAGTAGTTTGCACTGTCGTCAGACAGCAGGGGGGTTCCTGGATTGAATCATGGTTCGGTGGGGTTCTTTCAGTGTGGAGTTTTTACATGTACAACAAAAGACAAATTTAATCAAAAGACACCAAGTCGAGCACTGATACTGAATACAGACTGTATGTACACACAGTGCATAATGTAAAGTATTAGTACACTATGGAACTGGGGGAGTACTGTTACCTTACAGCGAGAAGATTCCCGATTTGAACACTGAATCTCCCCATGTCTGTATGGGTTTTCTTCAATATGAGTTTAATTGTTGGTTAATTGGAGACTATAAATTGACCATAGGATGAATGTGAGTGTGAATGGTTGTTTGTCTCTGTATTTTGGCTCTGCGATACGCTGGCAACCTGTCCAGTGTGTGCCCCGCCTCTCAGCCAACGTCAGCCAGGATTGGCTCCAGCTCCCTCCCACCAAGCTCGAAGGATAAATGGATAATGGATGGAAAGAGCTCCAAGTTTTTTATTTGTAATTTTACATATCTTACATTGGTGTCACAGAAAAGTATCTTATAAAATGTATTTTCAGACTTGCATCATTGAATTTCAACACAGCAAACAAACGTAACGCTGGTACAGTGGTTAGCAGAAGCACTGAGTTCAAAACTGCCAGCGGACCTGCCTGAGCCATTCTCTGTGAAGTTGCATGAACTTGTGTCTTAATGACATCCAGGGTATAACAGGACCTTCACACTGATTTATATGTGTTATAGCCATTTATAAAACACCTTTTGCACAGATCTAGAAGGTGTTCTCCACCGACTCCTCGATCAGGTATTCTGAATTTTAATATAACATATGACACAGCGCAGGTGTTGCCTATGATGTGTCCTTCTGTTTTGTCAGACAGTTGCCAAACTATAGAAATGCTATTTTCTGGATGATTGCAGAGTAGCTATGTAAGGCCATGTTCAGAAAACGACAGAACTGCATGCAAAATTTAAAAGTTGAAGAATTGATTTGCAGCATAACCGTAGACTGAATATAAAGATGGGCGACATGACAGCTCCCCAAAGGTCAAGCCAAAAAGGGCTTCTTGCATTTGTTGCACCTGTGCGTCTAACTTTTTATTGTGAACCAGCACCTAAATAGGAAGTGACAGGTATCGCTAAAGTACACAGGCACACCAGCTAAATATTAGGCACACAATATTGGCTACAGTACTGGTCAAATTACCACCTCCTCCATGTTAGTGGATGGGACCTAAATACATTTTTCCCAGAGATGGTTTCTGTTATTCAAGGTAGTTCTTGTCACACTGATGTTGTCCAAGTGCATGTTTTTCTGGTAAGTTTGATTTGGTTATTTTATGCTATGAAAATAAAGCGAAAGGTCATGATTGACAGCTGAGACTGGCTTGCGATTGGTCAAGTTTGTGTATCAGTGGGATACCTTTGCTCCACAAAACTCTACTGAGACGTCCAAATGACATAGAAAGCACAAAATGGCGACACCCATAGCCAGGATATTTTAACTTAATTTGTTCTCCCTCCTGAGTGGTGGCACAGTCCATCTTTTTTTCCAGTCAGACATGTAAAATTATCCCATTGATCAGAAGGATCGACTTGCAGCCCACATGGCTACAAGTCCAAATCTCAGATGAAACTGTCCATGTATTTTTTTATTCAAAGCCTTTTCTTTAGATTTAATTTACAAACCAGATTCACCTTTTTGGAAACTCTAATTAACTTTATTTACAATTCAAAACCATACTGTATTTGACCTCAGTAGTGTTCAAAAGAAGAAAGGTCTTTAAATGTTTAATCTGTCTCATTGACAAATTTAGAGAGAGCACAATAAACATATATAGAGAACTGTTTCATCAGAATTAAGAATGGAGCAGATTTCTTAGTCACTGTGGCAGCTGTTCATGCTGCAGGTCTGCAAAGTGAATTAAAGCCTGAAGTGGAAAAGAAATAAGCTCAGTGGTTGATATTCATCCTACCTGACTTAACCTCAGTCTTTCTTCCCTGTCAAGTTGCCCTTTAACCCTCTGAGATTATTTAATCGTTCATTTATATTTATATACGAAATCCGTTCGTATATAAAATAGAAAAAGTACTCTGAAAAGCTGATCAGTTCATATTGCGCCTTTGGTGAAGCAAGCTGTGCCCATTCAATGAGAAATCAAGAAGTAGCCTTATTGGAACTGTGCATGTATGAGATAACAATTTACAGAGTCTTTTTGGCTCTGATGAGCACTTCCCTCATTATCCTAAACTTCAGTGTATTACAAATCCCTTCAGATACCAACATGTTGCAGGCCTCTATCATCTTCATATGGCAGGAGAACATTTCATTACACTGTCACCAGTCGTAATCCTCGGACCAGCATGTCCCTCATTGAGCATCACACAGATAACTCAGAAACAGAGAAGAAGAGAAGGGTGAGGGAGCCAGGGGCGAGGAGAGGGGGCGGCGTAATGGTGCATGTTTGTAAATAATCTCTCTGTCACAGTGGTAAATAGCAGTTTATTTAACAAGCGTCACATCACAGGAGCGCTTTCACCCTCCACCGCTCCATGTCTTCTTCTCCTTCCTCCCCTTCATCCCTCTCTCCTTCTCTCCTCTCCTCGCTCTCATCTTCGGGCTCGGCGGTTACAGCGGAGCATTAATAATAATAACAATGATAAACAGAGGAGAGAGATAACCACAGCAGTGTGTGTATAAGAGGCTCTCGCGCTCAGCCAGCTTACAGCGCTTAGCGCCCATTAAAGATGGGAATGCGGAGGGGTGGGATGGGGGGGCACATGCAGGAAAATAAGAAGCTGTTATTTTGCATGATATTAACCACATGAAAGCGTTTTGGGTGCCGGGGACAGTAAAAGTCGTAGAGGAAGACAGAGGGAGGGTGTGAGAGAGGGAGGCTCGCTGGAGGAATAATGTAAATAGCGGCTGGCTGAGTTATCGGGCATAGCACTGTCAGACGCGTGTGCACGTGTGTGTGTGTGTGTGACTGCTTGCGTGTGTGTTATCGTATGCAACGCTGTCAGACGGTCCATTGTTTGAGAAGCGATAAAAGGCAATTTCCCAGAGTCCCTTGTAGAACCACACGCTCGGCTTAATTTGAGGGCCATTTTCCATGACAGTGTTGACAATTTATACATCTCTCTCCCTCTTTCTCCCTACTTTTCTATGTCTCTCTCTCTCTTGCATTCCCTCACTTCCTCTGCTCATCCTTCCTGTGTGTGTATGTGTGTGTGTGTGTGTGTCTGTGTGTGTGTGTGTGTTTGTGTGTGCGCTCACTTTGTAGTAAAGAGCCTTGTATTCATTCTGTGTTTATTAGTATCTCACCCCGTGTATGGCATATTCCCTTTGAGGAGGCAACAATACCTGATACTCTAATACCTGTCAGTACATACACACGTACACACACGTACACACAGCCCTCCACGTCTGATGGGAATGTTTTCCCTCTGCCCTGTCTTAATCTTACCCTGACACAGAGCATTGTGTGCTGTGCTGCGCTACCATCAGAGGGGAGCATGTCCTCTCATCATCCTGAGAGCGGGCCTATTAGAGGAGCCGAGGATGATGGGAGGCAGGGAGGAGAGAGGGAGAAAAGAGAGGGGATCGTAGGTTCAGGGCAGGATAATTGACACGGAGGCTCCTGTTGCCTGCGGAGGAGGTTTTCTTCTACAATGCCGTTAGTGAGAGAGCAAACAAGACATTGCGCACAAAGACACATGTACAAACACAGGTACGCTACATTCATACACACACACACACACACACACACACACAGTATGTGAATAAACAGCTTACTGTTCTGCTTGTGTGCTGCAGTTTGATTTGCAGTTGCCTGACTACACGACTTGATGCTTTAAAAATTTAACTGATGAAACTTTCCCCTTTTTTGCTTGAATTTTTAACTAGGTGGGATATTTTATATATACATTTAGACAATAAGTAGTTAATCAGTTCTACCAGGAAACTGCAGTGTAACATCATCCAGATGTCACATTAAATAGATGAGTAAGGGAAGAAACAAAGTAAATTAAAAAAAGGTCAAACAATACAAAATGTAACAGATCACAGCAAAAGCTGAGAGTTGAAACTTCAGGCAGGACCGTGACAGTATTCGCTGTTCTAGAGGTTGAATTTGTATTTGACTATTTACAAATCATCCGAAAGAAATCACACGCAGAAATACGTAGTTTGCTCTTGTTGAATAATTGTATTGTTTGATAACAAGGACACCTACTTGTCTCTTCTCTCCAAAACCGTTACAAACCATTGTTAAACAATAAATCTGTTTTATGATGTGACAAGACCGTGGTTAATGTTTGCCCAGATTTCAAACGAAAAACACTTAGGTTTCAGAAAAGTTTATTGAGTTTGGGTTAAAATTACTACTGTTAAGGTTAGGAGAACCTTGTTGTTGTGGTTACAACAATGAGCCTGTGGGTAAGGTTAGGGAACCATGCAAAAAAACACTGTCTGTCAAATTTGGGAATGGGAAATTTCCTTTGTTAGTCCAATGTCTGATGTTGTGTTGCTCCACTTGTCCTTCCCGAACTCCTGCCGACACATAGCAGCATCACACTTCCTCTTTCGGCTGCACCATAATTACCTCTGCCAAGGCGGTTAAGTTTTCATTATGTTTGTCCGTCTGTCAGTCAGGATTACTCCAACTGCTAGAAGACGTCTCAACATGATGACGAGTGCCAGTCAAACCTAAAATGGTGAAAGCAATGTGCAGATAACACAATGAAATATTTATATTTATTTAATGTGTTCAGTTAAAGAATGCCTCATTATCATTTCACAAGAAGCCAACGTTTTTGTCTGACACCGTTTTTCTTCAGAGGAGCAAAAGCCTCTGTGAATGTTTAAGTTGCATTCTTCAAGTTCATCCGAATTTAATGTGACTAACTGTTGTTCTTCTTTTGGTTTTTCATCCAAATTCTGCACGAGTCAACATCTTTTTATGCAACTTTTCAATTTCTTTGTTAATTTCCACTCAGATTTGAGTAAAATATTTTAAAAACTTTGGATTACTTCAACAGTAACACCTTTTATATTTCTTGTAACACTATGAATGAATGACATTCAGACAATATTAGCATTCGTTTTAATGGTGAAGTTTAGTTTGGCCTGGCAATTGAATAAATAACCTGAAATGACCAGTAAACAATATGAAATTTAAACAATGTGAATTTATAGTTCATTGTTTGGTTAGTTGTCTTGCGGCAATCCTGTCGATGATAGATATTTATTCAAATAATATAGATCTGCTATGCTGCACAGACATGGGGTTTGAAATAACTGGTCAATAATAACTGTTGTAAATTGGCTAGTCTCCGCTCAATGGTTAGCTCGGTTGGAAGATCTCCATAAAAAGCTTGCTACTATGCAGCTCATGCTAACCCGCTGATCTGTTGGTCATTCAAGAGAATGCAGATTTCAGGGAATTCAGCATGGGTTTATAGGCTTAGAATATTTCTTAATTTTAAATTCAAGTCTATGTTAACTTGCAATTCAGCTTAGTACGTAGCTTTGCAGTAGGTAGGCAAGTTGACTAGCGTTCATCTAAAGTACAACTAGGCTACGTTTAGATTTTGGTGAATAATGGACTAAAAAATAATTACTTAATAGATTAAATTGATTTTAACGATCTAACTGCATTCTTATTTCCACCCACGTAAATTGTTGCTGTAACTAAATAAAGTCTCTCATAAGGATTCGCTTGGGTTGCGTCTACACATGATAACTATCTCTGTCAGTATTTTTGGCATCCAGTCCCGGACAAAGGCAGGATGAGACTCCACAGGAGCTGTTGCATATCTTCTTCTAAGCCTCCAACTCGAGTAGCAACAGAGAAGTCAGACAAAGATAAAGCTGCGCGGCTATCTGCTTACCATAATCTATAACCTATAAAAAGAGAAGAAAAGACTCCTGGCCATTCTGTTCCTTGACTCGGTTATCACTCTTTAAAGCTGAGCTGTCCTGCTTTCTCTCCCGCTCCGAGGCTGTTTTATTGAGGAAGTATTCTTATTGTATGTATTTTTTATTATTATATTTTATTGTCTGCGCAGAATTCCCACCGTGGTGGTCCGGTGAACAAAAGGCAATGAGGTGGGTTTGATAAAGACACACATTTTTCAGCTTGATGGGGCACTATCTGCCCTTCCTGTGTGATAAGTCAGTCTTCAGTGAAACGTGGATAAGAAAAAAATTGTATATGCCACAATCTATTCAGTCTGACGAAGTTGCAGACAGCAGAATAAGGCTTAATACCATGACATCTTTAAATAGTAATATAAAAAGTTTTCCTTATTATCTAAAGCCAACAAGTTTAAATGTAACAGACTCTTAGCACAAGGCACAATAGACACATTGCGCTGTGTATCGTCTCCTCTCCTCTCTTCTCCTCTCCTCTCCTCTCCTCTCCTCTCCTCTCCTCTCCTCTCCTCTCCTCTCCCTCCCTCTCTGTTACAAATGGCCCTATGTAGGAAATGAGAGGATTGTTATTTCAAACTTAATAATGTTACACGACTCTATCAAGACAAAACTGCTCTATCAAACTCCCACAATCTCCAGAGATAATTTAATCACCAAATGCCAAACTGCCGCGCCACATTTAGGTGTAATTTTCATCCATGCAAAGGTAATTTGTTTCAGTATTATGAATTAATTAAAGCCTAACGAAGATGGAGAAAGCTGTAGAATGTCTAATCAACAGACCCTGGAGGACTGATTGATTCTCTCTCCTCCACACTCTGGCCTGTCATGCTTTTGTCTCCCTTGTTTTCTCAATTTCAGTTGCTTTTTTCCCTGCCTTTTGTTTACTGTTTTTCTCTCAATCACAACTGAGAATCAGGGCCTCATTAAAGATTTAGATTTTGAGAATAATTTCTTAATATAACAAGAATAAAGCTGTATTGTAAGAAGAAGGAAGTCCAAATATCTTCAGAACAAAGCCGTAATTTAACGAGAAAAAATTGGTAATATAACATGAATAAAGTCGCAATTTAATAAGAAAAGAGTGGGTACATTACGAGGATAAGGTTGTAATTTAAATCCATGATATTATGAGAATAAAGGACCTGGATCCAAAGTATTAATCTTATTTCATAAATTCTTGAGAAACTATGAAAAGTCTTTGACCAAAATCGTTTCAAAGTCCTGATACCTGTGATAATGTGGTACCAATAAGCCAAAAGATTAAAGTAATTTGTTATTATTTAAGTAGCCCTAAATGTAGAATCTAAGCTTGTTGGGATGTAGATGTCACAAGTCATCTGGCCTCTGTTTGACTGACTTGTTTCCAGCAAGAAATCTCTGTGCTACACCTCAGCAGATTTTTGTGTTAAAATGCTATATGGTATTTGTTGACATTTAAACAGCCCTCGATGCATTCCGTATTCCTATATGTCAGGCTGAAATGCGTCTGGGTAGAACCATGTGTCACTCAATCAATCTTGCAGCTGCTTGTCCCGGGGGCCTGCGGGGTATCTGAAAGTGTCCTTTTCACCCCTAAACACTCACTCATAAACGAAGAGCGGAGAGAAAAACACACACACACACACTACACCATAAATCAAGGTTATAACATGGCAAAGTCATACTAAGACAAGCCCTTTTCATGCACACACACCATACGTCAGGTGTTATCTGTGTTTGAGATCTGCAGGCCTGTACACTGTGTACAGTTTCTCTGAACTGCACACACACACACATTCAAAATGCTCACGCCCAGACACATACAGTAAATACAACAGATGCCTTCTCACCTACCAGTAACACTATACCTCATAGCCAGCCCTCACTACTGTAAATATTTGTCCTGCATGCTTGAGATATGCAGTGCGTGCTACAGGGTTGAGACAAAAGCTGCCATGTTTTGACAGAACATAGTCTAGTCTAATCTAGTTTAACTGTGAGTGAATGAAACCTGTAACACTGCTCTTGCAAACAGCACAAACACAATAAAGGGTTACAAAAATGCTGGAAAAACTGTCTCAACTTTCAGCACTTGCAAGTCATGTATTCAACAAGGTGACGTGAATATATACAGAAATAGCTGTAGGTGCATTACTATACTGTTCTGTATAGAGTAAGGGGGGAGAACCGGTGGCCTCCAGCCATAAACAGCCAAGATAATTCATAAATTCAAAAAAGCAACTCAGCAAACGAAAAAAAATCCCATGACAGTAAGCAGTTTTTTTCTGTGATAGAAGAAAGTAACATATAGAACTGGAGTGGCACTTGCTAGAGCACATAGCACCGCCAAGGCCAAACAGTCCCTTATCTCTTCACATTCACTCAATCTGGATTTTTGTATTGAGCTGCACCAGATTACACACACATACATATTAGTCCCATAAACATGGCTGTTTAAAAAAATTAAAATAAATAGATGAATGAAACTGTTTAATGAAAAACAATTGCCCTGTCTCTCAATGTTAAAGAAAAACCTGATCTAAAACAGATCTGAACCTAAATGTAATGGGTTTCTCTTTGGGTCACTCCCAATCCTGCCACAAATATACATGGAATGGGTTGAGTAGTTTCTACATAATCCTGCTAACTAGCAAACAAATAAACGCAGATCAAAACGTGATCTCTGTGGCAGATGTAAAAATACATGTGCTCAGAGCTCTATGTTCAGTAGAGCATACTATGTCCAGTATAAGGCAGGATTTCTGCAACATTTAATAAATGTTGGATAAATAAATGCATCTTAATCTTAATCTTAATGAACAAGACAAGACGAGAGGTGACGCTCACAGCCAGGACATCAGTGTCAAAGTGAGTGGAATGAACAGGATTCATGATCCGACATCATCTATTAATTATTAAATAAAAGTGATTGTCTGTTTGTGTGAAGAACGACAGAGGCGAACAGACACACACACACACGCACACACACACACACACACACACACACAGGCGAGACATTCTTCCTGCAGATTATGAGACAACGCTGTGTTTTCAGTTCATTGTTGCACAAGAGGCGACCGTCTGTTTGTCCAGGACCATAAATATCAATTTAGCAGGTTGTTATAAAGATCAGCTCTAAGTGTGAGTGATTAGAAAAGAGCAGAGGAGCAGAGTCACTTGTTGACCAGCAGAGCTTCCTGGATACTGTAAAGGCTATAATCAGAGAGATCCCCACACCAACCTTAGTGCACGTGAGGAGTGTCAAAATAATCAGTATATAATCATCACTATTGTTGTTATTATTTAATTTATTTATATATCTTTCGGGGGAAATGGGGGTTCAAATTAATCAGTGGGGCTGGGGGATAGGAGTACTTCATCATAACACCGGAGCACTAGGTAGGCGGGTCCCCCCTAGTTGCCACTGGTTATTTCCCATACCTCTCCTGTTGCTCCTGGCGCTCTGAGGAGATGTGCATCAGTTTGAATCAACAGTTATTTTCTAAACCGAAAACTCAGATCCGTCAAAGATTGACTCAAACCTGCAAAACCAGCCTCAACAAAGAGACAGAGTTCCAGAGATAGAGGAAAGAAGGGGCGGTGACAAAAAGAAGGGAGAAAGAAGAAGCTGAGCAGGGGTCAGAGTGTGGAGGTGAATCATCTCTGCTAAGCAAACAGTGTTCAGTGATAGACACCAGGGTGTGTTTGGGCCTGTTTGTGTGTCTGTTTGTTTAGGCCATATGGGGCACCATGGGAAATGTGACAGAGAGTGTCACCAGACCAACAAAACATCATAACTTAGCTTTGAGACAGGCATCTATTTAAAGGGTCTGTTCATACAAGTTATACAGAAGTTTAGATTCTTCTAATTCCTTTGAAGCCATGCGTGGTGGTTTTAACATCACTGGCCAAGGTTCTGAAAAAACATGTGCCACCACTCCAGAGCAAAGGGAATGCGTCTGACGTTCGTGATGCTGAAAGTAAAAAAATACCAAAAAAGTCATCAACAATGTGTCTTCCAGAAAACAATGGACCTGTGACAGGAGATGTCCCACAGACCAAGTCTTGCTTCATCGAAAGTAACAATGTATTGTCCAAGAACTGCTCAGTAACTTTGTCAATAGTACAACCGAGAAGCAACTTGTGTCTTCTGAGACTGTTCAGCTCAACAATCCTACATTGCATCAATAAATATTCAACATTTTACAATCCCGCTTTTTATGGGTATTGGCGGAAAAAGTGTCTCTAATTTCGTGCAGATTCAAATAAAAACCTGGATCTTATGAATTTGAATGTGGTTACAGAATGGAACTGTTGGGTCTTAGTGAAGGTATAGACTCTACTGAGTGCCATTTCATTTTCATTTTGCAAACACTGTTGGTATTTTTCTACACAACATCAAGAAACAAGAGTTGTCTTCCTTATTAATAAGGTAATAGTCGGAGGTGTGCATCTTGTCTTGTCAACTCTTCAGTGACTGCTCCTTCTGGTGTCAATAAACATTACAATCTTTGAAACAGATCAGACAGGGAATCCAATATTCACAACTACAGTTTTTGTTTGTAAATGCAAATTTGTAACTGACTGCTGTCACCTCTTGTAACGCATATCTTGCAAATCTTCTGACTGTGAAGTCGCTGTAATAGGACGTTGTTTGTATTGTCAGGGATTAAAAACAGGTCTTTTATATATGTAATGTAAACAGTGAACTACAAAGGGGTAAACATTACCTCTGGAATAAATGCATGCATCATTCCCTCATGCTTCGACAGTTTGAACCAAAAGAGAATGGTAGACCCTGCCAGTAATAATGAAAACTGCACTATGGAGACTTAGTTCAAGAATATATCAATTTAAGTGTCTAAAATGGGTGAGATTTCCGGTAAATCATAAAACGTTTCACTATATCTGCAACAAGTCTTGTTTTCCCCTGTTTTGGGAATGAGCACCAGTGTGTGTTTGTGTCTTTGTGCACACAGAGTTAGAATGACCCCGGGATCTCCTGCTGTTAATCATACTGATGTGACACAAAGCAGATGACCAATTAAAAATCCTGGGCAAACACCCAATCACAGCTTTGCTCTGAGGGTCTTCTACTCCACACTCTGCAACTGCTTCTTCACAGACCTTTTTCCATTTCCGTTCTCTCCATCACGCTGAGCGACAGGGTTTGTTTTTTTCACCATACACACACGCACACATTCACACATACCAGAAAAACACATGCACGCACGCACACATGAACGCAGTGCACCTTATTACTCTTCATTAATCTGCAGGGCGTTAATTGAAACCCCCCCTGAGTCTGAGCCGTACCTGCTTTCCCTCTCTCATTATCAGTCAAGGTGCCTTTGGGGGGAAACAGGGGGGGATGGTGGCGGAAGGAGAGCAGCACAGTGTCTCCTGTGACAGGCCAGTTGAACATCCCCAGATCTGACTGAATTAAACTTTGCAGCCAGGTGGTTTCTGCTTCCCTCAATGGAAAAAAAAAAGATGCCTGCAGTGAAATATGTGAATCCACGAGTCTTGTGTGTTCACTATGTGCCGGGTCGTTAGCAGTGGCCTCTCTTTCCCATCAGACTCTCATCCCAACCTGCATGTGATCAGGTGCATGAAATCTCTCGAACTGCGCAATTATTAGGAAACGCGTTCATCTTGAACATTAGCGTAGAGCAATGCTTTCCCTGACTGACGCTGCTCATGTTTTAATGGCTAAATCATGAATGGAATCTCATGATCCTCAGTGCTAATATTATGTTACCCCCACAAAGCAATAAATAGCAATATTCCAAATGTGGGTGCAGTTTGTGGAATCTGACTTTGTCTTCTCCCTTCATGAAGCTGTCAAAACACCAGTTTACAACCAAGATCTGCTGACAAGCGACACCATTTCTCCGATTTCCCTTTTCGAGTCTCACTTTTATCTTTTAGAACGAGCAATGTTTTGATTCTGTGTTTGTGTTCGGCATGATTACACCCATTTTGAAGCCAATAACAAAGAAACTTGCTGTAAGACTCACAACGCGTGAATGTTACAAGACTGCAGTGACTGTGTTTGATGTTGAAGAGAAAAATAAGGCAAAGGGAGGAGAACTTGTGTCGAGCACCAGTCAAAGGATATTATGTAAAAGGAATGGGCCGGCCCTGATAGGTTTAATTAGACATACAGTGTGAAGGAGCTCATCTATGTTTAATAATGCATCGTATTTGGAAAAGAGTGCAGTGGATCAGTAGAACTGGAGGTGGGCAATTAGGCCTGGTCTACAGTGGAACATATTTAATGATTGGCGGGTTACTGCTTATCACAGGTGTCGAGACGAGCGTCTTCTCCGACTGGTGCCATTAGTTATGGTCCAGCCTCGCGTTTGAAAACTGGGTCAGGGGTTCCGTTTACGCAGGCATCGCTGCATTTGGAGTGTAGATACAATGGAGGTACCGTGCACGAGGTAGTTGTGTGCTTGTGGGTGCACGAGTGTGTGTGCGCCAGGAGACAAGAGGATACGATTAGTACTACTCTGAAAGTAATTACCTTAATTAAAGCAGTAATGTGTGGAGACAGAGGGGAGGAGAGGTGGGGGAGAACCTGCCATCTTTTATGGGACAGTGTTGGGACTGTGTGATTTAAGGGGCACCGTCAGCAGTGGGCAGAGGGAGGGAAGGAGGGAGAGACAGTTGGGGATGAAAGAAAAGTGTGGGTGAGTGAGGATAAAATAAGGGTTTTGTTATGGGAGGAGAGAGCGAGAGGTGACGGGAAACAGTGAGTGAAGGATTTTGTCAGACTAAAACACAAGATAAGTTCAGGAAGAGAGCTGGCCATCTCCTGGAAACAGAGTTTGGTTTTCACCTCACTGTATCTCTAACCAGGATTTCATTATGTTGACATGAACACACCACGCACATAAACCCTGTGCATTCAGAAAACAATGTACTGCTGACTTCATTAAATGGAGCATACACTGTGCGATTTGTGTTGATTTCTGAGAAGCGCGACAGAGTTTCTTCTTTGTCGTGTGTTAAATGGCGTGCAGTGTACATGTAGACACAAGAAGCGATCAGATGCTACGGTTGGATGAATTCCTGATGTGTTTGAAATTTTCTTCGGCCTCTTCAGGGTCTAGCACAGTCGAAGCAAAGACACAAGTCGTTTCCCCGATCTCAGCATTTTACTCCCTTACGGCGTCTGTCCTAAATGGCAAAGCACAATGCAGCAAATAATTTATGCCTGAAGCAATTTCACAGTGAGTAAGAAAAAAAAGGAGATAAAGGGATTATTTCCGTAAACTAGTGGTCAAATTAAAATATAGTAAAACAAAATTATTTATTTTCTTTCTGTTAAATAGACCAACTGAAATGTGCACGTCTTGCCGCCTTTTTTTTTTGCATATGTGTCATTCAGCAGAGAATGACACATATGATCAAGGCAGCATGTTTCACCCTTGTTGTCATTGTTCACAAACAAACTTCGACTTCAAAACTTGATCATGCAGTGTGAACAGTCGGGTCGTGTCAGACGATCAGACTGTGAGATCATAGATCACAGAGCTTTGGCTTCACCTCTCAAGACTATTGACTTCTACAGTGTGAGGTGGAACACCATTTCTAAAGTGGCACAGTGTACGCCCAGCTTTACACACTGCTCTACAAAACATTTGTGGCTGACACACTTGCTCCATTAACTATTTGCACCACACACACACACACACACACACACACACACGTACACATCCTGAATGAAGCAGTGCCAAAGTCATGGCACTGTGTTTGTAGTTTTGTGTGAGAACCAGGTAAAACCTGCAGGCCTTTGTTCAATGTAGGCGGAGGTGGAGGCTAAACACACATAGACATCATTAATCCATCTTTCAAACCTGAAATATCGTTGATATGCCTCTGGGCTTTTTGTTCACTTTCTTATGGGTAAACCCTGATCTCTCTCAATCTGTCCCTGCCTCACTTCACTGTTCTATATGTATGATTGTATATGTATACATATGTTTTTTGTTTTGTCTCCCACAATGTTCTTTTCTTTAGCCGTGCCTAGATATCTCGGCCTCTCTCACTTTATCAATGATAAAATATTTCCCCATATTTTATAAGGTTGAACATTTGCGCATTTTTATTTTCTCTGTATTGTCCAAGGCCGTGGGGACTTGTGTGTCTGTGTGTGAAACTTGTGTCTGTGTGCGTTATTATGCCTACCACTGGATCTGCAGAGCCAGACAAAGAAATGGAGAGCGAATCACACATTTGCATGAGTTGGAGGTCTCATTGTAACAGTTTGATAATGGAAATCAAATAACAACCTACGGAGCAAAGTCAGTGTCGTGTCCTCACACCACGTACGGCTTACAGGTGTATTTGTGTGTGTGTGTGTGTGCGTGTGTCATTTGCATCCCAAGTGAAATAACATCTTTGTGATAGAGTGATAATGAAAAATAATAACATCCCTGACAAAATATTCATAAAGGTAATGATGAATGCCATATTTCCCAGAGAGATACATCAGAGGCGTCTTGGTTAAAGGAAGACGGTGGCCGGCGTCTCCCACACCCTCAAATTATCTGCCTTTTTCACATTTCACTGATAGCATAGATGAGAGGTGGGGAAAATGGACACACAATTATGCTCACTTGTCGTATATTAATACTGCTTCTTGACATCTTCCATGGACCCTGAGCTGTCATCTCTTTGTCTGCTTTAATTGAAAATTAATGGTTAGTGCGTTGCCAAGGCAACTGCGGCAGTGGTTGTGGGTAGCAAGCCACATTCAGACAGACACCAGTGGCATTGTTTGTCCTGTCTGACCTTGGAAGTCAGAAAGAAAGAAGAAAGGCAGCGGAGGATAAAAAAGACATTAAAAAAGAGAAAAGATGAGAGGTAAGGTCTGAATGTTGTGCATTGGAGCGAGGGAGCAAAATAAAATAAAGTTATTGTCTTGGTGTTTTGGCCAAGCGGAGTGAGAGAGAACTGTGGTAGGGGCGACTGAGGAGGAGATTGAAGATATGATGTCAAAATGCCAAATGGGGAGAATCATGTTTGAGTAAGAAAGCAGAGAAAGGGGCCTGGTGGTTCTTCTGTGTAGCAACAGTATTACCTCGGTGCTGATGGAGTCAGAGGCCACCTCACGGCCCCTTAATCGCCTGGACACAGCAGTGGGAGCTAGTGTGTGTGTAGAGGTGTGCGTGGACATGTTGGTCCCACTGTTTACAAATCCATCAGTGTGCACACCATGCCAAATGGACACTGACTCAGAGGTCAGTCATCCGCTGATTGACAGAGAATCTTTAGACGTCGCTACTACTACTACTATCTACTGCGAGGCAAGAGGCCCAAAGGGTTACAGATGACACCATGAAAAACTCCTCATACTCAACTCTGATCAAAAGATGTCAGTGGTGCTTTTCATCATTAGTGGACTGAGAAAAATTTGAGAACAGACAATTGATTACCTGCTCAAGTTGTATCTAGAATTTAGGATTTAGAAGACAAATAAGAGATGATGCAGTTCACAGAATCCCTCTTTGTTTTTGTGGGAAGCTGGATCAATACTGGATGATTTGATCAAATCAAAATCAGAAGGACCAGGCATCACATTTTAAGAAGATACATTTATTGGTCCCACACACATGCTCACACACAATTTTTGTTCTCTGCTTTTGTCCCATCTGGTGAACACACAGAGCAGTGGGCAGCCATGCACAGCACCCGGGGAGCAGGTGTTGGGGAAGTAAGGTGCCTTGCTCAGGAGCACTTAGACAGTGGGGTGGGGTAGGCACTTAGACAGTGGGGAACAGTTCCAGGTGTTGTCCGTCCAGGTATGTTTTTGTGTTGTCACTCCGTGGAGTCGAACCAGAAACCACAATTGGATTCTCTGCCCATAGTCCACCTTTCTGCCACTAGTCCACCGCCTCTCCCTTTTTTCTTTTTTTATATTTTTTTACATTTACATTTTACATTTTACATTTACAATACATTTTTCACTTCAAGCAAAAAAGGCAATAGTAGCCTTTGTTAATTGTAATGGACCTGACCAAAATTAATGTATAGCTATATTGTGTTCAGTTAGTTTGGCTTGTTTTTTAGAAGTAGGGGACACTGAAAGGATTAAATGAGTTCTATATTTAATTGTAGAGTATGGCAATAAGGCCGGAGACAATGCCCAATACCCTCGATAAGTATACGCCTCCTGCATATTTTGTCCACATTTATCTGTATATAATATAACTTAATTACTGTGATTTGAAAAAAATAGGTTTTAATTTCTTATGATGAACAAATGTACCAATACAGAATGATAACAAATTGCGTTCTACATAATGCTGATTGTCTTTGTTTAAATGTTTGCGTCTCTCGCATTGTAGAAGTGTCATAAAAACACAGAGCAGTAATTCTAACAGTTTATAGGCTCTTGCATTATGGACTGGTTATAAACGTAATAAACACACAGATTTACTTCAGACCAGTCAATAGTGGGACTAAACAGCCTGTAACACACTGGAGTGTGTCAGAATTTATGGCAAACTCAGTACATACAAATGTTATTATTTCTCACAAAAAGAGTTGTCCTTCCCTGTTCACCAGCAATGTAAAGACGAATTAATGTGTATTTGGATGTAAGTACTACTTTTCTAAGAGTGCTGGTTTTGAACATTTTCTTCTCGTTTTTCATTACTGCAGAATAGACTTTTTTTCTTTACAAGGATATAAGGTCATATAGCATATCTAGCATATCTTATTGCTGTTTTATACATGTATGTTGTATTCAGGTGGATGACACTGACCCATGTACTGTGCTTAACAAAAGCGAGTGTTAAGGCAGAAAATCGTATTCACTGAAAGGCTACAAACCAATTAGTGTTTGTGTAGAAGCAGACATTATGGCTGTATCCTGTTGACTTTTTTGAAAAGAAAAAAAATAGTATTCATAAAGAACACCTACATTCTAGAACAAGTTTTAAACGTATTCTCTTGAACTGAATCCATATTAGGTTTCAGATTAATTGAATTATGTTTTATTGTATTTGAATGCTATGATAGTTTGAATGGAGATGTCAGAAGGACCCGTGTGTTGAGATGAACGAGCCGGACGGTGACAGGGAAAGTATTTCATTGAACACAGTATTCCTGTCAGGGTATTTTCCATATTCACTACCATGCTACGAATGGCAAACTCAACAGGAGAATCTTTTCAAACTGTTGTTCACAATATACAAAATGTTTCAAATGAAGAATCACAACAAACTGGTTGAGCCCATACAAGATTCTAGAGAAATCCAACAGTTCCCCCCACAACGTGCAAGGTTGCATGTATGAACGCAAATGTCAGAGTAAGACTCTTCACGGTTTCTACGGATTTCCGCCTAACCTGCTAGTATAAAGTCTAGAAATCCAGGGGAAGTTGATGTGAGAGCGCAGCACGGGACCTCCGCTGGAATCGCCCGAGCAAGTTGGAAGTTGATGACACACAAATTAAGAAAAAAAAAAAACAGAACAAATATCTCCCTGTGTCAGACACATAGAGGACACTTACGTCAAGACAGTTTGTGGTGATAAGAGCTGACAATGGTGTCAGGTACTGTAAAAAAAATCACGTGATTTTTGTATCAGAGTTAATACATAACTTCCTACCTCAGCCTTCTGCACCTGGCTGCTCCACCTCTCACCTGAAGAATGCAGAGGATTCGAGGCTGTTGTGAACACGTCTGTGCAAAAAACCTCCCGCTTTGTTGTGTATTTGTGAAAGACAAACTCTGGGTAAACTCTGTAGCCAATACTCCGGATTTTAACCAGAGGTCTTGTCTGAAAACGTCTCAGGAAAGGTTGTACAACCATGATATTAAAAGCTCAGTCAGACTGGTTATTATAATGAGATATAAGAAATAAAAGGGATATTGACATAGTGTAAAAATAGTTGTTCCTTTAAAGAGTGAGAGTGAAAACCACATTAGGATATTCATACCTGCTCATTTAATTCTACATCTACATTTTCTGGACCCACAACAGTGGTTAACACTGAAGTTTTTTGCCTACACATCCAAAATGAAATTAAAATAATGTGTTGCACAATGAATACTCTTAATTAAAGAGCTGAGAAAATTACATTCCATGTGCTCAAGTCTTTTTAATACTACCTATTACACTTTATGTGATGCATATTTTTCAGTCTAATATAAATGGAACAAATGAAAATGTAATAGTGCTTATAAATCCAATGTGTTTAAAATGCTTAATAACCAGGTTCATGCAATTTAAACCTGATTATTGTGTATTTAAAACACATTGGATTTATTATGTTAAAACTGTATGTTAAAACTGTTTAAATCCAAGTAGATGAAAATATAAGATCCAATTAGAATATATAAATCTTAAACATTGGACTAATGAGTGTACATGCTTCTAATTACAGTATCTTAATTTGACAGATTGTTTCAACAAAACAGTTGCAAAGTCAGACCTGAGGATTAGAGACACATCTGCATCTGAGCCCCAGATGTGGATGATAAGCATTCAGTGATGTGACAGATGTGACAGACTGAGGTCGCACTACAGTCTGTGCACACACACAAATTAAATGCACATCCAACACGTGTAATCATGTTTACTTCTGCCTCTCATGACATGTATGTGGGTTTGCTTTGATTAGCTGATACACATTGCTTTAATGAAATAAATTGCTCTGCATGGCAATTACCAGCGCACAGGGCAGCGTGTTTATAAAGTGAAATCCCCAAGATAAAATGAGGATTCAGAGGATGTTTTGCATCCCTATGGACACACACACACACACACACACACACACACACACACACACACACACACACACACACACACACACACACACACACACACACACACACACACACACACAGACAAATATAAAAGGGCCGGGATGGAACAGAACCTGTGGACGCTGCAGAAGGGCTCATGCCTCTGTCCTCTGTATACACATAACAATCGCACACACTGATGAATTATTCCCTTTGATATCGTCAGGAAATTCGTGAAGATATCAGAAAACATCATCTTGCAATGAAAGAAAATTATTAAAAGATGGATCTGACCTCTCGACTGGATCTGTTCCAAATTTTAATTGGTTCTTTCTTGGGCCATTTCTCGTCCTTCGACCAAGTGTCATGGAAATCTGAGGACTAGGTTTTACATTTTCCTGCTCCTTGGAGGAGGTAAAATGACATGTACAGCTACAGGAGCTGCCGGACAAAATTTCAATATTTATGAAATGTCAATTAGCAAATCCTATTTAAGTCCCAAAATCTGGTGAAAATTTGTTATGTGAATCAAATGTGCTGAGCAGAGCTGAGCAGAGAGGAGAGAGTCTGGCAGAGAGGTCGTGCTGCAGCTCAACACACTCCACTGGCGGAGGGAGTCGGGGAAGCAGGAAGGAGGAAGTGATGTGAGCGGAGGCGAAGGGGGGAAAATAAGTAGTAGCGTGTTGATGATATGGAAGGCTGAGTTAAAGGATCGGGGAAGCAGAAGCAGGGAGAAGATAGAAGGAGGGAAAAGAGAGATGGATCACTTTCCCATATTGCATGTGTAGCAGAATCCATCATCTTTGGGAACCAGATGTGCGTCATTCACGTCAAACTTTCCAAATTAAAGGGCCACCTCACCCCTCCACTCCCCTCTCTAATCCTCTCCCCATCTCACTCTCTCTTACCCTTAAGTCTCTGTGTGCTTTTTTCACATGCTAGCACGCTTAAACACATACATGCACACGGCATATGCACACACACTTCCTCTTCCTTTTTTCTTTTCGAAGGGAGTTGCTGAGAGGGCTTATTTGGGGATGTTTTGTAACAGCATAACATGGCCTTAGGATGCATCGCACATCTCCGCACTGGCAGATGAGGCATTGTGGTTATCTTATCTCGTGTAAAAAGGGGTGGTGAATGTTATTTGCATGCTGTTTTGATGTTCAAATAGCAGTTTGAATGCTTCCTCGGCAGGGAAGAGCTGCGATAGTGTGGTTGGCGAGCAAACAAGTGTATCAGATGATATCAGCCTTGGCCTACTTTACTATCCTGGGTGAGATAAATGAGTCTGTACCATAAAAACTTCCCTCAGCTTATACATACATCTGTCTCCAACTCAGTCATCAGCTCTCCTCAGTCACATATGCATGCATGCTTGTCTTTGTGTGGAGGTTCCTCGACCCTGTGTCTGTTGCGCTTTATGACAGCGATTTGTTTAGTACCTCATATTACAGCCATAAAAAAAAAGGTCTGCAAGTTGCTTGATGCAGTTTAAGCTGTAGAGGTAATGCCACAAATCAGCCCCCCATGCTCTTTAGCCTGACACGCACCAACACAGACACACACTCAATCCACCTTTGAGTGGCTGCCAAAGGCCCAGTCTGCCTTTCAAATGTACACAAAAAGACAGGAGGGAAGAGAGAGAGGACGGCGGACGAGAGGACGAGAGAGGAGCGGAAACTAGAAGAAAGATGAAAGTAAAGGTGGGAGAAAGACAGTAATAAGGAGAAGAAAGTGTCTGAATTGTAAATGAGCAAAAGCGACTCTGACGGCGAAGCAAGCGGACAGACATATGACGGAGCTTTCATCCCTCGCCGTACCGTGTCATGGCCTCCGTTAAAAGAGAGTGAGAGATATATCTTCTCATTTTAGGTCCAATTTCTCTGGCATGACATGATAAATAAGAAAGGAGCACACGGAAACGCCCATACCCTGGAGTCGCCCTCCTTCTCTCTGTCTCTCCATCACACACACAGAGCCAGGATACCAACTTTTCCATTCTTTGACGGAGTTCTCTCCAGATGAAGTTTGATACCTGCAATTCCACAGTTAATCCTGGTAAGAATTTAAACAGAAGGGGGGAAATCATTGTCTTTCTCTCACTTCCCTCTCCTCACTTCCATTTTCGCTCCATCTCCCTCTCACAATCTCTCTCCGTCTCTTTTCTCCGGCGCCTAGTGCAGGCATAAAAAATAAAAAAGCCTGACCTCTGCGTTTTCTCCCGTCCTTAAGATTGGTTTTAAATACTCAGCAGATTAAAGCACAGGCATGAAAGCTCACATTAGCCATATATTTTAAAATCCCCCTGGCTGATAATCCATGTATTTGTCAGAATCAAACACAGGGGAATAGAAAAGGGACCAATGACATGATGAGTAGCCTGAGCCAGACGCATTGTGAAGGGGAATTAGAAGGAGAGAGAGGTACATTTAGCAGAATGTGGCCTGAGAAGAAAAGTCCTTCAGTGTGATTATTGAAATTCACTCAAGACAGGCTCACATGAGCGTTTGACAGGACAAAAAGCAATGTGGCAATTTGACGACCTCTGATGCCCTTCACTGTCTTTGCCTCCCTCCCTCTCTCTGTCTGCCCTACACACACACATACAGAGCAACCTGCAAAGATGAAAGACTAATCGAATATAATCTGCATTTTTCACATGCTGTGCTATGTGTGTTGGTAATTGTAAATTGCAACCTTCACAGATGTGAGAGGGAAAAAAAGTATTTTCGAGCATAGTTTTGAAAGAAATTCGAAAAACTTGTAACTGCTCAATTGTTAATTTTGATATTATTTGCTGTTTCCAGACTTGAAATGCACGTACACTTGAATGGCCGTGGAACATTTTGCGGTCTCTGTATTTTTACAGCAATTTACAAGGACATGCTCACACAAAGAATTAAACTACTGACATCACATCTTTTTCTGTCTGTTTACTTCAAGCCAATGAGGGAACTTTAAGAAGAGGAGATGAATAGTCTCGAGAATCAAGATATGTACGTCAAAAGAAATCATTGAACCATTCACGATCCTCCGTGAATGTCAATAACCAGTCAGCATGAATTCCATATCAAAACTTTAAATAAAATAAACTTTATTTCATTTAAGTTATTGAACTTGTCATTTACTGAAAGAGCTTTCGATGACACGAGAGGAAAAAATAAATAATGATTATTAGGAATAAGGTGGCTTATTTGAAAGAGAAAAATGAAAAATGAATCTATGTCTGTTCAATGTCGAAAGCATCATAGTGCTTTCATTAAAGGTGTAACTTATTTGAAGTATTGCATGTCAAAGGCAAGGAGTTGTGCAGCCCGGGTGTAGATTCATGTGGTTGTTGTAGCTTCTGTCACCTGCCGGTACTTCATTTAGTACAATTATTATCATTATTAGTTTTATTCTTGGAACCTTGAAACTTTAAATTGTATTACCTTTAGTACTTCAGCTCCCTTACATATTCCTAAATTAAACTAACAGTTTCAGCCATGGCCACATTAACTTGGTTTTCACTGTCGTTTTCACTTTTAGTACATTTTCCCTATTGTTTTATTTTGTTCCATTAAAACAATCACCTCTTCCTGCCACCTGTCGTTCGATTACCACCTGCATGATAAAGTCGTGAGCTGGTTATTGTATCAGGGCTGTAACATATGTCAGCTTAACACTGATGGTCACACTAATGTGACAGAGCTCTCTGGGTTACATCTCCCTCTCTGCTGCATTAAAAATCTCCAGTAAAGCACAGACACACACACACATACACACACACACACACACGCACACACACACACAGAAAATCCAGGCCTATCCCATCCTTCCTCTCCACCCCTCCATCCTATCCTCTCTCTCATTCCTTGAATCCGTCACTGACAAAATGAGGTAAAATCATAAAAGCTTTTCCATACCTTTCTCTCTCTCCCTCTCTCTCTCTCTCTGTGTCAGTGTGTCTGTGTGTGTGTGTCTGTGCGTGCGAGTGCATGCGTGTGCGATGCTTTCGGAGACAAAGACCCCGGCTGTAGGGAGTCCTGTGGGAAAGGCGTGCGGCCGGAAGATGTGAGCGCGCCGGCGAGTGATAATGTCAGCTGGAGAGATACGGCGTGTCATTTTACACAACCACACATCAAAAAAGACAGTGGGGGGAGAGAGGAGAAGACAGCATGTCATTTGTTTGCTTTGATACAAGATCGCACCGAGGGAGGGAATGAAAAGCTCTGCCAGTGTGTGTGTGTGTGTGTGTGTGTGTGTGTGTGTGCTTGTGTGCGTGTGCGTGCGTGTGTGTGTGTGTGTGTGTGTGTGTGTGTGTCCTGCTCACTCTATGTTTGTATGTCCTGCACGTGAGCAGATGAAGATACTGGATTTCAGGGCGTTTCAGGGTTTGGATTCAGTTACACCTAAACAGACCGAGTGGCACAGTTCTGTCATGTCCGACTTGAGTGCTCCTCAGCCTGTGTGTAGCATCGTGGAGGCCATCAAAACACCAAACACTAAAAATGACTGATATTGACCCGAATTGTGGCAACATGGCTAATTGCAGCCAACACGATTATACTGCTTTTATTTACCCAGACTCTGAACATATGACTTTCAAAACTTTAAATAATTTACATATATAAACATTCAATTACAAATATTCACATAAGCAGTGGTGTAGAAAGTACTCTGATCCATAACCTAAGTTTACTTAGTAAAAGCTACTCAATTAAACTTGTGTACTTGTGTTAGAATAATAAAGTGTTCTTAAAATACCAAAATAAAAGTTCTCATGCTAAGATGTCAGCTAAATTTACGAAAGTTGATTTAAAAGTATAAAGCACAGAGTAAAAGTAAATGAACAGTCTCAGATATAGGACAAGTATATACATTATACTGTATGTATCAAAGTACAATACTTATGTACATGAGTTATATAAGAAAAGGCACATACTACTTCTACCTTTACCTTTTCACCTGTAAGTGCTCTGTGATAAAGTATCATCAGAAAGCAAGCACAAAAATTTGCAGACATAGATAATCCATATATATCGATCGAGTATATATATCTGCATCTGTTACATTTCCTAAACTCCAACTCTGTGTCTCAGTGAAATCTTCTCTTCAATAACTGTTTTATTTCAGTGGTATAATTCAAATCTTGCCCTTGTTCATATTATTCATTTTTTCAAGAAAGTTGAAATAAGTTAATATGCATTACAACCGAAATCCTTCTCCATCTCTGATAAATCAGCCGCTTCTGTGGTTAATCCTTCATCCACAAAGGCATTTCTTCCTTTCCTTAGGTGAAGAAAGTCAGTAACTTTCTTTCATGATGATCATTTCTGTCTAAAAGAAGGATGTGTTCACCATTTGAGGATCTTTTCTACATGATTCTCTAATTAATTTACTCAACTTTCCGGAGAACCTTCACTTTTTTGTTTTGGAGCCTCGTTTACGTGAGCGTGTGTACCTGTAAGAATTACACAGCAGCCCCGCTGGAGACCTTATGACCGGCTGGGTCATAAGTGCTTTCAATTGGAGTGAGGCCCTTGAGGCACAGAATGAGATCTTCTCTGGGAAAAAGTGTGTGAGTGTGTTAAAACAGCTTGTTAACACATACAACACTGCCTTGGCCCAGGACTCCCTAATTATTCCCTTCAAACTAAAGGCCAAGACCGGGAGAGTAGTGATAAACACTTTTTCTTAGCATGTCTTTCTCTCTCTGTACTTCTGTGTGTGTGTGTGTGTGTGTGTGTGTGTGTGTGTGTGTGTCTGTGTGTGCGCGCACTGTGTGCAGCTGTGACAGTAAACATGTTAATAAGTGGCTAATAGAAAGCAGGTGTTGATTGGCTGTGATCCTGCCAGCATTCAGTTTATATTACGAGACTAATACTAATGCCACTGTCTGCAGCAAGGAGACACACACACACACACACACACACACACACACACACACACACACAAAAACACTGTTCACAGGTACTACAGGAGATGAAATAAACAGGTGGAGGCATTTATTATTGCAATAAATCCAGAGCTGAGATCGCAGAAGTGTTTTTGAGCAACAGTTTGCTTTGTCTTTGCATAACCACAGAGGCGTCAGTGGGATGTGTGTGTGTGTGTGTGGTTGTTTATGTTTGTGTGTGTATATAGCCATCCCACTTTGTCTTTATTTGTAAACATGTACACACATATGTGGACAAAAGTGGGTGTGGGCACACATGAGTGTGTTTGCAAATGTTTGGATAATTTGGTCTGTGCAATGGATTCCCGCTCTGGGTCTGTTTATTTGTATATGCGCGTGTGTATGTGTCCGTGTGTGTGTCTGTGTGTGTGTGTGTGTTTGAGGCCTCTCTCTGGGTTTCGACTTTCAAGGCATTGTGAGAATTGTATGTGTGTGTGTGTGTGTTGGGGGGTTGTTTATAAACATCAACAGCAGTAAGTTTGATTTTTATTATAGCTTTATTTTACGACATTATTCCCAGATGGCAGCCAGCGCTCACACTCTTTTTGTTTTTAATGCGTCTACCACACATTCTGCACACCCTCGCCTCGCTCGCGCCGCCACACATATGCTTTTGCTTTCATATACAAACAAACAACAGGGTCTGTGAAACTGAATCGCTCAGGAAAGAGCAGAGTAGAAGAATCTTTTTTTTTTCTGTCCCTTACATACACAGAGCAGAATCACCTCTTTTTTTAATTATCAATTTAAAATCCTCTGTTGAACGGAGCAGATTGAGTTATTCAAGTTGGTGGCAGGAGCTTTTTTTCTTCATTTATACCAGCTCTGTGACACTGTGGGTGAGCACTCCCATATTTCTCTTTAATTAAGCCAGGGAAAACCTTGTAGTACAGCCAGCCCAGCTCATGTAGCCACTTATGTTTTAATTTAATTACCTGTCCACTTTGATAATTATTCCCCCTGATTAACAGGGACAGAAAGGTTCCTAAATGAGAATAGGAGTTGGGTTAGAGGGCCAAACAGCATTTTTTCCTCCATTTGGTAAGAGCAAGAACAAGAGTGTTGACTTTAGATGTCCAGGCCCCCCGGCTCTATTTTAATCCAGTATCATACTTGGCCTGCTTCAGTCCTGCCTGGCTCGGCTTTATTCAGGCAGGACACAGAGTGCGACTTGGTTTCCTGTGTTCTTGGATTTTTTTTTTTTGCAACCATGAGCCAAAACAGACAAACAACAACTTATTCCGCAGAAGAAGGAGGGGTGATTGATATCATTAGTCAAAATGTCAAGAGTTGCATAAAAACAGGATGAGTCAGTCTCTGCTCTCCATTGTGACTCACATATTTTCAGTTATAGGTTGCAGCCGCTTTGTTGTTTTAAAGGTGTCATGTAACACTTATCACACCTGCTGATGCTTATAAAGTCTGTTTTACAAATACGGTCTGATTTTTGTGGATCAAACTTCCTCGCTCGTCTTCATGATAACAGCCACTTAGAAAAGCATCACTCATCACCAGCAACATTAGCTTCTGTTTCAGGAGATTTATCGACAACATATAAAAAGGTGTTCCTTGAAAAAATGTTGAAGCTCTGAGGAGACGGGAGAAAGTAAAAACTATACGGGTGCTCATTGACAGCATTGACACACACACACACACACACACACACAAACATTTCACCACACACACGGATAGACACACATATTTCTTTAGTGGTATTGATCGTGCTAATGAACGTGTTGTGATTTACTGCAGCCGTGGCCCATTGTTGGGTGCCGCTGTGATGGACTGCCATCATTTTCCAATGGTAAAAGCTTCGATAGCGAAAAAGGCAGAAGGGCAGAATCCCATTTAACGGTTACAGCAAAAATTATTCCAAAATCATCTTGTGAGTTATGGCCCCCCCCCCCTTTTTTTCCCCCCCTCTCGGGGCGACAGGTATGATGTAATTTCCAAATTTCATCAGAGACAGTAATCTCAACACTGATTATGCTATCAATTAGTAAATTAATGTGGTCGAGGGGGGGGGGGGGGGGAGGGGGGAAAGAGGCGGTAATAACTCTGCAAAGGGAGTTGTCAGGCTTCCAAAATACATAAAGGACATAGTGAGTTAGGCAGACAGTAAAATTTGTCCAATCACAATATAACTGTCTTTTCACAAGGTAAGTGTGTAACAAGAGTGAACTCACTTAAACTGATTTTACACCTAATTTTTATTTGTGGAATACAGCGTTTCTGGTTGACATGAATCCTTCTGGTATAAATCAATATAGAAAACCGTGCTGTATTAAAAAATATGAAAGTTGTAGTCCATTACAATGAGGTTTGTCAAGGGTAAAGAGGAAGCTGGTTATTTATACAATTGTCATTTATTTTGGAGTACATGGCTTCTTGAAAACTTTTACCAATTTAAATTAATAAGAAAATGTAGATCTATTTGTTTTGTTTGTTTCGATTACGTTTAAAAGCATAACAAAAATTGTAGAAAAGGCAAGTGCATGACTCTGGACTATAGTTGTTTGGGGGTGATGGCTCTTTATTTCTGACATTTTCTGAGCTCAAACTCAATGCAGGGTCTAACATCTGTTCCTCTCTGCCTCCACAATAGCACAACTCAGTTGGGATGCAAAGAGAGGTCAATAGATCAGTGCCCTCCCCTCGACACACACACACAGACAGAGAGAGAGAGACACACACACACACACACTGGGAGAGAGCGAGCGAGAGAGATAGAGAGAGAGAGAGAGAGAGAGACGTGCATCTCGCGGGCTGCTGTTTTCCTATTGTGCGCCAGGGCTTTGCGAGGATAGGGCAGCGGTGAAAAACGCGCACCTGCTTTAGAGGCATTACGGTAGCGCAGCAAACTGCCCACCCTGCAACACACACTCCACACACACACTCCACACTCGTACACACACGCGCAGCCCTGCTGATTCAACCCTGATTCCCAGCGAGCGAGCGAGCAACAGACCGGGATGCCAAAATCGGAGGAGCGCTGGAGAGCTTTTACGCGCTGAAGAAGTGTCCTGAAGAGATAGCGGAGGGGAGAAGACGCAACAAAACAAGACGCGAGAAGCAGCGCGCTTTCTCCCTGGCAACTTGCGCACAGTGCCAGAGTTTTAGCGGCAGTATTGTTCTGACTTCACTCCAGAGGGGCCACTCCGAGGAGAGCGGACGCACACAAAAGGGAAAAAGGAAGAGGACTAACGAGCACGCTTTGTCGTCTAAAGTAATGGTGCTGCGGTCTTAGATCCTAGATTTCTCTGTCTCTCTCCTCTCTTTTTTTTCTTGCCATTCTTTTTTTTTTTTTGTATTTTTATTTTTTCGTCCCGTCGGTTTGTGTCCCCCCCCCCCCACCCCCCCCCACCCCTCCTTGGGTCGCCGCGAGAGAGAGAGAGTGGACGCGCCGGGGGTTTGAGGAGCAGAAGCGGGCTGTCCACATGGTCCAACCACTGGCGTGAAAGTTGACTTCTTCCGAAAACCAGAGAACAGGTTGATGCATTAGATACACTTTTCCTTTTCTTCACCCCCCCTTCCTCACCGCTTTTTTGCCTTCTTTGAATCTCCCTCACTCTTTCCTCACTCTGTGGCTCCATTGAAACTGTGCTGCTGCGCACCGCAGCTCAGCACTCCAAAACATCCAACTTTTCATCGCACATTGTTTGTGAAACTCCTCCAAGTCAGTCGAGCTGGGGTGTTTTAGAGCATTACGCTGCGGAGCACACACACGCTCACACGTTTCTCCTCTGTCGGACTTCCCTCTAGCCGTGTGTCTCTGTAACTTTCAGTCTTTTTGTCTGGAGAGTTTGTTGAAACGCGGAACTCACCGGCCACGTTTTAAAATGCCAACTATTGTTGTTTTCATCTTGTCCATTTCACGCAGCATAGAGTAAATCCACAGCGGAATAAGTTTCACCGCTTTGACACGTTAAACGCGCTCTTCTAATCCACATGTATCTCAGATGGATCTTTTGAAATGCACCATGTAACGTTTCGGACTGATCCGAGCGCAGTTTCGCAGGATGAGGAGCCAGTGCTCGCTGCGGAAAGTGTCACTGATCAGAGTCTCCGCTCGCGAGACAACAAACCAAAAGTTTGTCTTCCTCACATGGTTATTGGACTAACTACAAAATGAGATGTCCTGGTTTGGACTTGAAAGGAGGCAAACGGCTTGAGACACCGTGTCCCCCTTGTTAATTTTTGCTAATAAACACCGACGCAGGTTATGTGGTGATCATTTTACGCACCCGCCTGAGAATCGTTGTCGATGCTTTGTTATCGCTTTGTACCTGTTTAACTGAGCCGATCAACGCGGTTTTAAAGAGCTGAATTTTAGTTTAAATTTCTTGAAAATAACAAATGAAACAGCTCAGAGTCCTTGGTGAGGATAATAGAGTCCTTGTCTTTTGGAGGAAAGAGAAAAAAAAATCTGCCTTCTGCAGGACGTGGTCAGTAGGTCAGGGGACAATACTTTCTTTTCAAACCATTTTGACTTTTGGAAATTGGTGCCGCGGTGTTTGAACCTCACTGACTCCTGCTGCATGGGCTGTATCTTCTCTTTGTAATCCGACCAGATTAAAACAGATAGCAGTAATAAACTGCAGGTGAAGGATTTAACAGACGGACGCTGAGGAAAAGTTGCTCTTGGTGCGTGAAAGTTTGAATTCCGGCTTTAACGTTAATATTCAACGGGTGAAAATTGCACGATGGTTGACAGTTTTTATAAGAGAACAGTGACGCGATCTTAGTGTTTTTATATATATTTCTTAATTTAAACTGATTGCATTAGAAAATATATCATATTGATGGTAAAATATAAAATAGTATTCCACTGGTTTGGAGCTGATATAAATTACAAAATTGAAGAGCCTCTGCGTGGCACTCGTTTCCTTCTTTTTGTGTGTGTGCTGTAGACCGACTAAAGGAAAATAGGCCCATACTTCACAGAGGTTTTTCATTCTTAGAGTAAAAAAAAAAAAAAACTTCAACTAAACCTGTGTTATATTTTTTAAACAATAGAGAACCGAGAGATTAACGGTTATTCTTTCGCCTAACTGAATTTAAGTCGGCAGCATCATCTTAGGTGCTGTAGAAACAAAGTTACTGATGTTCTTCTCTAATAATAAAACTCATCCCACATGAGCCAAGACATCCCCCGCATGTCAGAAGGACTCAGGTCCCGCGTGATGGAAAGCTGCAGACCAAAAACCAGAGAGAGAGGGAGAAAGAGAGGGAGAGATGAAATGACAATTAATTGCTGTTAGTTGTCTGTCATTGAGAGAAAAGCATACAGGGCCGTGTGGGTGCGCACCATGACACGGGCATTATTGCCCCCTTGATTGATGGGCGCCGGGGCATTTGGCATAATGAATTTTATTTACTGTGTCCCCTCTCTCCTGTTGTGTCTCCCCCCCCTCTCCTCCCCTCTCCTCCCCTCCCTCGTCCTCTGCATGTGGTGGCATTTCCGCTCCGCGATGACACACTTTTAATTGCACTTTAATAGAAGATCCAGCGGGAATGAAAAAGCTCTTCATCACGTTTTATGACCTTGTCACATATTTTGGTGTCAGAGCGGAGAGCAGGTATTTTTTTGTGATGATTGCAAGAGCTTGATGTAAAGAAGAAAAAAAAGTTAATTTCTCATAGATGAATTAATTGCCTGTTAAGTTGTATTCATAAAAAAACACTTTATTGTTTTTTTATGTTCAACCAGCCACATGTTGTTTTATTTTAAAATTAAAATTTTAATATTTCTTCGTTTTAGCAAAGACAAAAGAGGTTGGATTTGTTTAATATGCAAATGTTGTACCTTTTACATTTTTAAATAAGATTGACATATTTACACAATTGTGAGCTGACTCTAATCCTCATATTGATATTTTCTATTATGATCAATTATTTGAAATATGCAGAAATTCTTAGAATGTATACAAAAGGAAAAAATTGAATCAAAATTGTGATTCTATATTTTTTTCTTAATTCACTGTGATGTGAATAATCATCATAATTTGTACTTGTGCCTATTTCAGCCAATGATTTTATCTTCACTGAAAGCTCAGCAGCTGAGATGTCTCAGTCTAAAGACTGGTCGGTACAATATACCACTGATACCCTTTACAGTATAATTATTTGTACATTTATATTTAAAATATCTACACTGATAATCACTTGTAAACTTCTAAAAGAAGCTCTGAGGGAGACCACTTTTTTTTTAAATGTCTCTTTATCCTCAAACATTTTCAGCATTTACCAAGAGTTTAAAATTAATGTTCCTGTGTGGTGCTTTGCCTGCTGATGAGCTATCACATCAGTGAGAGGGTTTTCATGAAAATATAATAGGAGACAATGAAACAAAAGCATTTGAGAGGCAGAAGTCGCTTATTTGGGGAAAAAAGAGAGAATGTGCAGGAAGCCAGAGGTGTCAGAGACAGATTGACTCTCTGTTCCCTGTCGGCTCTTGTGTATTCGTGGCTGTGCGTTTGCCTAAGTATTGCCACCTTTTTTCATCTGACCTGCTTCATCACTTTTCCTTCTTCTTTTTTTTTCTCCTCTCGACAGCTGTGTCTTTTTTTTGCCATGTCCTGTTTTCCTTCATTGTTTGTGAGACTCTCTCATGTGCTGCTGATGCTCATCGTTTTCAGGTTCTGTCCTCCGGCAGACAATTGTTTCTCTTATGCTTACTGACACATTACTTAAATGTGGATTTTTACCCCCCCATGTGTGAGCGGCTCTGTTTCTGGACTTGTATGACACCGTCTAGCGACAGGCATTAATGGCTATGAATCTCATGTGCTTTAAAACCCCTTCAGGAGGATTAAAAGCCACCAACATGATTGTGTTAGTCCATAAACTCACTCAGAGAGTCCTCACCTCACTGCACGAGCGCATGTGAACGTATGTGTGGAAGAGTGTATATATCTGAGTGTGGGAATGTGTGAATAGCAGAGTGCTTTTTTCTCAATTCACCTGTCCTGCTTGAGTGAAAATGGACAGTATTTGAAGTTTTAAATGTCCTGTGCGTCGGTAGCTTTCATGGCTCGCCGTGTCCGTCTCTCCATCTCTGCCTCTCTCTTCATTAAAACCCTCCTGCCATCCCAAACCCACAAGTCTGAGTGGGCTTTTGGCTCCAAAGTGATGTTGAAGAGCCCCCGTATACGACACTGCTATACATGTAGGGTTTGACCCGTGATAGATACTCACGGGTTCACTTAGTGCATTAAAAGCTGAAACGGTTAAATTTTCGATATCCTTTAAATGGGGTTTGAGGAAAGTAAAAAAAAAAAAAAAATCCTGTACTGGGAGCGAAAGCTTGATTGTAAATGGTTTCATTTCAAGTGTTGGTCCTGAAGCTGCCGTTATCGCAGGGTGTCCGTATTTGAACTGAACATGTGTGTTGGCCTTTAAAATGTGGAAACATCATACATTTTATTGCTGTGTAATTATGGGTTCAAATCCATCATTATTTCATTTAGTGTCATTGTTTTCTATGAAATAAAATTGCTCCTTTTTCAGAAATATAAAAAGAAAATCCACTCACGTCCATATGTGACCACTGACCACTATTACAGCAGCAATTATAGCTTGTTACGTCTTTAAGAAAATTATTAATGAAGTCTAATTGACATATTAATGGTTTACATGAAAGTGTTATTGCATATGGTCAGTGATCGGGGGGGGGGGGTTGTGTATTGAAATGATTGACGGCACAGTGAAGCTGCCGCCACATTGCTTTAGACAGAGGCCTGATTGTACATGTGTTTCTAATTGAAGCGGTTATTTAGCCGAAGTTGAGGGTTGAATTCTTGTGTGACTTGTGTGTGTTTTTCTGTGTGTTTGTGTGTGTGTGTGTGTGTGTGTGTGTGTGTGAAAAATCAACCCCACACATTTTTCTAAGATGAGATGTGTCAGGGGGAGGTGTCACACAGAGAGTTGCAGGACAGCAGAGGAGGACGGAGGAGAGAGGTTCCTGCAGTGGTGTGTAGAAAGTTGACCACCTGTGAGAGAGGGGAGAGAGTGGTTGTCTTCTCTGCCCTTTCTTTTGCCCCTTTCTTTTTTTAATTAGCTGTCATTGCACGTGAGCTGAAAAGCAGCACATTGCGTCTCTAAGATTCATGCACTTTTTCTCTCTCTCTGATTGATAAGGTAATCATTTCGCCTGACACAGTGGTTTTAGCCTGTGGTCATTAACATGTCTGTGCGTTTCAGATGAGTTTTTCTACATATGTGAGAGGGGGGTGCCTGCATGGGAGGCAGAGATGTTCCTCCAGCTCCGTACAGCGCTGGCCCATTAACAGCTGATGGATGTGCATGGGGGGGGAGTGAGCGGGCGGCTCAGAGCGGAAGAGACGGTTTCCTATGGGCAAAGGGGGGGGGGGGGGGGGGGGAAGCGGGAGAGAGTTTGAGAGATAGAGCATGAGAGTGAGCGGCTGTATGAAGCGAGGGAAATGACAGTGCAGTGGTTTTAGGCGTGGGTCAGTATAGCATGAGGAAGCATTAGATCAACCTCTCCAGAGTGCGCCTGGCACCTGAGGCCATAGCTGGAGCGGAGAGAGTTTAAGGGAGGGAGCTGTGCCTGTGGAGTCTGGAGCAGATCGTGAAATAAGGCAGCCAGATCTCACCAGCTGGATTCCAGCGACACCGACTGAGAGTCGCGGAGGATCCTGGGGTCAGTGGCGCGGCCAGGTGGAGCACACGAGACGGTCGGGGGAAAACAGTGTGCAGGAACTGAGAGCGCGCCTGTTGTGTTCCAGCGGAGCGTCTTCATGAAAAAGCTCTCATCGCTCATTGTGTCCCCTGCTAACTCTGCATTGCTCCTGACAGCTGTATTTGTGTTATGGATTTTCCTTCACTACGTCCCGTCTCCCCTTCCTTTCTCCCTTGCCTCCCTCTCTCAGTAGTCTCGGCTCCCCTCCTCTCCATCGCCTCCACCCTATGACCTTTTGTAAGCACTTCATCAGAGAGCCGTTGGTGTTTTCTAAAGTGCTGCGACAAACTGACAGGGCAGCCGTCAATCGAGCTGGGGGGAACCGAGGGAGCAGATCAGTGGAAAGCTTCGCTCAGAACAACAGTGTGACTAAACTTTCTGCGGCGCTGCTTTAATGTGTATTGAAAAGATGGCTGTGAAGGGTAGGTGACAGCTGCGAAGCGCCAGACTCGGAATGTTATGGATACACGCACACACACACACACGCGTGCACATTCTGCACATTTCATAAACCGTCTGACTGTAGAGAGGCGTTACACAGCTCCTGGGTGCTCGCCTGTCCGTGGTGCTGCGGCATTAAAATCTGCCGAGCGGACAAGTGAGCGCTCTGATGAAACGCTGAGATTCACAGAGGAGGAGGAGAGAGAAACTTCCAGGTCCATAAACCCAACTGCAATCAAATAAGTTTTACATCTTACACTCTTCGGGGCTCCTAATGTAAACTGTGGCCAATCCTAACACCTTAGAATTCTTTGCTAATTTCTAATGCTCTTTTCTGGCTGCAGCTATCAGATCTGCCGTATATCAGATTTATTTAAGCATGTTTTTTTAATTTAAACTCCTTCAACCATCCTTTCTCCTTGTCCCTGTTCCTCACCATCCCTGGCCCGGTGAGGTAATAACCATTTAAATGCATCTCATTATGTTTTCTAATCCGTAAAGTATCAGGATGTTGGCTAACGCAGGCGAAAGTGATGCTGGAGCGTGGCGTGCACAGCTCTTTTATGGTATTAGTATTTGTGGTATTAGTTCCGGGGGACATGGGATGCCTACTTAAGCTATTAGCATGTGAGGCGCGGTGGGATGATCCATCTCCTGACAGGACGAGCTGTTAACCGGTGTTAAACCAAATCACAATAGGCTGCCTGGGTTGACAGATTGACAGAGCTCGCTCTCGCCGCTCGGGCCGCTCCTTTTTCCTCCTCCGTGAAATGTACCCTCACATGAAAACTTGTAAATGTCAGAGAGGAAAAGAGCCTGAATTTACTTTTTCCAAAACTACTGGAGGAAATGTGTGCGGGGATGATTTTTAGTACATTTCACAAATATCATCAAGCCCATCGCAAACGACGACATTGGTTGTGTGTCTCCGTCTGTCTCGACTTCTGTCCTCCCCCGCTTCTTCCTCCTCTTCCCCCTCCTTCTGCTGTGGCTCTCAAGGTGAAGAGACTGTACAGATTTGCTCAGTGGGGTGCAGACTCTATGGCTTCTATAGTGGCCTTTCAGAGAGGGGAGGGAGGAGGGCACGACAGTGACTGCTGCAGCCACTATCGGGAGTCTTGGAGATCTCTCATTGAAGGATGCTGCTGCGCTCTGCATGTGTGTACACTTATTGTGAGTGAGTGTGTGTTCAGCTACAATTAAGTGTCAATCAGTGGGTGATGGGGCGAACCCTCCATCTCTTCAGAATTCCTCAGGTTTAGGGTTTTGCTTTTCAGTCGACAGTTGGTGGAGTCTTCCCGCAGAGAGTGTGTGTGTTTATTTTTTTTTCAACTTTCAATATTCAGGAGAAAACTGTCATAGGTAGTAGAGATGGTTTCATCTGAACCAGAACCTCGGTGTTGTTTTGGAGCAGGTCGCGCTGCCTCATCGGACGCCGCTGCTTTTTCTTTTTTTCTCTGCGGCTGCTCGCTGGGTATTGAAACTCTGTTAGTGTCCGTGTGCATACACATGCACACCCGTGTGCGGTGGGCATTGTTGACCGAGGGACATCTGCCACTAGATTATTCCCAGCTGTTATCTGAGAATAATTGTGTAATCCCCCCCCCCCCCCCCCCCCTCCCTTCTCACTCCCTCCCTCTTTTGCTCCCTCCCTCCCTTGCCCCTCCTCCCTCTCCTCCTTTGCTCCCCTCTTTGCCCCCACGTTCCCTCGTCCACAGACTGATGAGACGGAGAGTGATGAGTTTCTTCTCTGGGTGGCACTTCGGGATTTTTTTTCCAGGAGTGTTTATGAGTGTGTGTGTGTGTGTGTGTGTGACTGTGTATCTTTGTGGCCTGTGGTCACCGGTCGTTGTTTGACATTTGTAGAAGGATTTGAGATCCCCCCCCAACCACCCACAAACGCTCGCAACCCACCTCCCTCCACCTCCTCCTCTCCCCTCCTCCCTGTGGCTCTCGGGGAAATAAAAGTAGCCTAATCCTGCCAGATCAAGATTGCTGTCCACCACAGCTTTACCAGCCTGTGAATTAGAGCCAGCTCTCATGTTCCTGAGGATAGAGAAGGTAGAGTGTGTGTGTGTATGTGTGTGTGTGTGTGTGTGTTTGCACTGTGGGCCGTTGGCCTTTTAAGCAGCATTAGCTGTTTGTTGGCAGAATTCTGGCCGGGGGTGAGAGGAAAGAAAAGCAGAGAGAGGTGAAAAACAAAAAGAACAGAGATGAAAAGTTCAGAAAGTTGTCTTTTAACTCTGTTTAGGTTGTGGGTTAAAGCCACAGTAATTTTCCAATTATTCCAAGTTTTATAATAGATATTTTTTTCATGTTCAAGTTCAATGCGTCAATTACATTTTAAAATGAAAAAGTACACATTTTCTTTTAACAATTAATTAGAATAATGTTTTTAGCATTAATAGAGGAAAGGAAATTCAAATATTCTGCCTTCACGTTCTCACGGTTCCGCTGTATCTACAAAGGCACAACACAATGTTTAAACCCAGACACTTTTTTCCTCCTCCCACAGACAGTGGTAGTCGACTCATACCAAGACATGACGTGAACAAAAAAAGAACATTTTATCAGTCCTTTCTTTTTTTGTTTGTAGCAAAAACAGTCAGTTCCTTTTCCACTGCGTTAAAAACCACCAATCATTGTGATGCAAATGTATCAGGAAAGATGTTGCTGTGTCACTCTAAGCTCCACATGCTGGCGCCAGGGCCGCTTCTGGTACGTGGACGGAAAGTGCTCTTTTCCCCGTGTGAGCTCCGATACTCACTCGCTGTGACTCAACTCAACACTCGCTCTCTGTCTCTGTCTCTCTCGCTTTTTCTCTCTCCTCCTTCGCCTCTTTCTCTGTTGGACTTTCTCCCGTCCATCTCCTCCTTCACTGGGTCTCCCTCTCTCCTCTTCTCCTCTCTTGTCATGCCTGTTGTCTGTAATTATCAGAGCCCTGTGTTCCTTCGGCCTCTTCATTACATCCAAGCTGTCATCACAGTTTACCTCCAACATTTGCTCTTTCTCCTCAGGCCTCATTTCAATAGGAATCCTTTCATTCTGTGTGACTGCAATGACAAGACTCGAAGCAAGGTCAATCAATAGGCCTCTCCCCAGTGTCTGAGACGCTGTTTATTGATTCATTTTGATTTTGCGATAACACGACAAAAAAAAAAGCTTCATTTTGTGACAAATAGAAAACTTGAAAAAAACCTTAAAATTATTTTTCTTTTGTAAAATATTTTGCTTAATTTTAATGCAAGATCATTTCCTGTGATAGAAGCAGGGACAATTAATTTAGCACATTCACACATATTTCTAATAATTCTGAGGTGTGAACTTGTTGATTGGTGCGTTGGGGCTTTCAAATAATTATTTTTCCCGTAAAAAAAAATGTGTTAATAATTTTTTTTCTATTTAGTGATTGTATTGAAATTGAATGCAGTGTTTTGTCAGCACACCTGCTGGTCCCTGGAAATAAAGACACTGCAAAAAGAAAAGAATAAAAAAAGTAGTCATTGACAAAGCAAACAAATGACAAGAAACAAAGTAGAAATGAGTAACAGATTAAAAGAATGTTTTACTCATTATTTTCCCACTATTGCAGACTTTGTTTGTTTTGTTTTCTTTGTGTTTACAATACTTAATGGACAAAGCCGAAATATTTTTGCTTCAAGGACTTGTGTAACCAGCCTCAAAGACGGCCCTTGGGTTGTTGGATTAGCAGACACCACAACGCTGATTTGCCCAGTGAAGGTCAGCGTTGCCGTATGCAACCTGTAGACCTAATCGCCAACTTCTGCCGCTGCAGGTTTCCTTTGTCTAAAGGTCAGTCAGGAACCGTGCGTTTGGCCCCGGAAAATAGTCAGCATAAACGAGGGAGGGGACTGAGGGAAGGACTAAAGTACAAAAAAAACAGGACAAGAGGGAGGGAGAGTGCCAGTGAAACCTTGCTTTGCTCCGCGGTATCAGGCAGCGGCTTCTGAAAAGTTTGCTGGCAAAAACTTTTTGCTGAGGTCCGGGTTTGGTCAAGCGGCTCCCCAGGGGGTTCGCTCCGAGAGTAGGTGGAGAGAGGGCTCGTAGGGTGGGGGTGGGTGAGAAGGGAAGTGAGCCAGCAAAGACGAGGAGGAGAGGGGAGCAGAGCGAGGAGAAGGCTGCCGTCACAGTCATCCGTTGTTGCGGGGCGCGGGCCCTTAGTCAATGATCTAAGAAACACAACTCCCCGGCTCACGCCCCCTCCTTATTCCTCCCCCTCTCCTCCCTGTCCCTCTTTTTCTCTCTCCTCTCTTTTCCTCCATCCTCCCCCTTGCCGCTCTGCAGCTCTGTCTATCTCTCTCTTAGCTTTCGACAGCGCTGCGCTGTGGTTCCACTGCTTGTTATTAACATACAGTCTGCATTAGTGGAAGCGGCTGGGCCTATTTGCTGGTAATGAGGATAGGGGGCCCGTGCTGTATAGTAACTTGTTTGACCTCCAGTGGTGAGGTCAAGTTCATCCCGAGGAGGTGTAATTCTCTCCCTCCTCATCCCAAACACATGACTGGGGGGCGTGGGGGGGTTGTTGGGGGAGAGGGAGCAAACCAAGGTGGGCCCCGTTCATCCCCCAAATTTGAATCTCTCATCCCCGTCCCTGCTCTCTCCTTCCTCTGCCTCGTCCACTCCATTCCCACAGGGTTAATTGAAGGGGAAATTGATAGTTCTGTGTGGTGATTGTGGCTTTGAGAATTCTCCGTCTCCTATGGAGAAGGATGAGGGCAGCTGTTCTAAAGAAAGAGTGTTGTATTGTAAGAAAAAGAGAGGGAGAGAAATATGGGGAGGGAGGCAGTTGGAAGAGCAAGTAGAACACCCCCCCTCTACACACCACCACCTCCGCCACACTGCCTCACAGAGGGGGATTGATTGGTTTATTAGCCAGAGTGTTGATTGGCTGTTGACGAGCTGAGATTTCTACTTTGCTAGCCGGGCCCGAATAATTCTTCTATTCATTATCCAATCAGAGAGACTCACCATACCACTCAGTATCATCCATGATTCTCCTTTTAATTCTCCTTTTGAAACCCCTCCCTCCCTCTGCAATCCCTCCATACCTCCCCGAGGAGCCGGGGATGGACAGATGAGCGAAGCGCACTGTAGCTGTTCGGTTCTGCTCGGCTGCTCGCTGGAGTGGAGTGAGACAAACTTATATTCCACCAATGCTGGTGCAGAATGGACTCTTTGCCTCCCTCTCTCCGTCAAGAGGGGCTTGTCTTCCCCAGGGGCAGAGCTTTATAATTAGTCTTCTTCCAGAAATAGAAAACTAGTTTTCTGAGGTGAAGTCGCTCTCTGATGTGTGCTTTTTAAAGCGGCACATTTGAATTGATATGAAACTGAGTGAAATCAATTATCTATATCAGCAAAATCTTTTTTCGCAAATACCTGTTAAGTGCTGCTTTCATGTACTATTTATTTTTCACGATTACTTAAAAAAAATGGAACATTCTGATTAACAAAATTAAAACTGAGAAAACAAAACACAGAGAGAGACCATTTTCTGGTCCGACAGACATTTTGTTCCCGTCGGTCTTGTTTTATTTCCTGACTTAGTTGTTTAGTCTCTGCTCAGGCCATCCCAAGGCTGTCACCCAGGCAACATTGCACGTGTGTGTGTCTGTTTATTATTTCATTTTCTCCATTTCGTACGAGTATTTGTCAGTGGATTCATTTCTGTGTTTTACTTTATCGATGCCATTGGTTCTGTTCTTTTATTTTCCTGCCCCTGTTTTTCCCACCTCTTGTTTCCCTCCTTCTGCCCCCTCTTCTGCCTCTCTCTTCCCCACGCACCCCCCCCCCAAACCCCTCTGCCTATCCACACTGCTCCCCTTTTTCTCTTCCCCTCTTCCCCCTCCCCTCCCCTTTCACTTTCTCTGTCCGTTAATGAGAATGTGTTAACGAGAAAGAAAGATCTATTGGGTATAGCGCAATTTATCAGAAAGGCAGAGGTTTGGAAGGAAATAAAAAAGGCGGCGGGCCCTTCAAAGAAGTCCTATTCTTGTGGTTGTGAATGTTTGATGAGACAGTGAAAAGTTCCCCCTCTAACGTCATGGTGTCTGAACAGAAGAGAACAGAACCGTTCTAATCATGCCGCACAGAAAAAATGACTTCCAACCCGATTTAATTAACTGATAAGAAACGGCTTCAAATTAATTTTTCAAGGATGTTAGATTTTGATTAAGAAACTCCTAAAAGAAATAGACGAATAATCAATTTTTTAATCAACTTACTCAAATGGTAACTGGTTAATATGATAATTCTAGCAATTAGGGCAAATATTGTCGAGCAGCAGTTTCTATGCATCCTGTTAAAGGAATTATAATATCTTTACATCTAATTATCATGGTTATTTAATTTTTTTGTATGGCTACCTCTCAATTTTACCATTCCATTTTTCATCTGCCATTATGGGGATAATGAAATGAGAAGTTGGAAGTGTAATAAGATGAAACTTTTATAAGGGTCGACCTGAATGGGGCTTTTCACGCACCCTGATTGGATAGATATTTAGGAAAAAAGGGAGAGGGAGTTGTTGAAAATGACATTATTTCTGCTGGTTTTACATGCAAAGCTGAGATGGATCTTTAGATGTATGAATCTTTTATTTCGTCAGCAGATTAAAGTAGCTAATAGCTCCTGGCTCCTCTGTGTCGCTCCTCTGGTATTCATAAGTAGGTAGGCACGGCCATGAATATGCTCACCATTTCTAATCCACAAAGTTTCAAATCATCTCTTCAATTGGAAAAGAGACAAAAACAGATTCAGCTTTGATTGAAGGAAAGATTGGACTGAAAGATTGGCCATAAAATCTGTACGTTTGAGTGTGTGTGTGTGTGAGTGTGTGTATGCGTGTGTGTGTTTCCCTAATTGGACAGGTATTGTAGCGAAGGTGAAGAAGGGCCAGTTGAAGAGAGAGGGCGTTGCAAAGAAAAGAGCTGGCAGGGGGTCCGGGGCTTTAGCGGAGCAGTAGAGAGACAGAGTTCTTTACTTCAAAGAAGGCTTAGAGCCTGGACAAACGCTAACCCTGCTCACATACCACCGCAACACACACACACACACACACACACAACCACTCCACGTTCACACACAGTGACTCTTTTACTCATCATGAGATGAATATCCATTCCCTCTCTCTGTGCCGCTGCCTCGCAGCCTGCACGCCGAACATCAGTGGAGTCGTGCGCTCACAGGGAAATATAGACAAAGCATTTGGAGAGATGGAACGGTTCCTTTAATTATATGCTCCTCTTATGATGCATGGTGTTTCTGTCTGGCTGCTCGTACGCACACGCACACATGCACACAGACGCTGATCCGCTGAATAGGTATTCCTGGCACAAACCGCTGTGTTGAGCGTACATATTCAATTAGCAAAACTCATTAGCAAAACTTGGCATTTGTTGTTGTTTTTTTCCCCCCCCTCCTTGCTCAGAATTAATGGTTTTGATATGCTAATTAGCGGGTAATTTAATTTCAAAAGGCCTCAATTAACAGCAGCGTTGTGGACACGAGGAAGTTAAGCAGCGTAATCTAATTTGCATTAGTAACGAGCAGGGAGTAATTAGTCTCTAATTAGCCACTTCAGACAGCACTTGTGTTTACTTTCCTAATGAAGTGGAGGGGCTTTTTTTTTAACAGGGAAGCCTGTGTATGTGTGCACGCGTGTGTACATATAAATGTGTTAATGAGTGTTTGTGTGTGCGTGTGTGTGTGGTTTGGGGGTATAGAAGAGTGGCAGCGTGGCATATGGTTTACAGTTTGGCTCCAGCTACACACACGGACACACGCGTCTCGTCCCCCCTCCTCTCATGTACACAAAAACGGGCAAACAAACACACACATACATGAACACACACGGAGGTCAGCCCCTGCTGTCTCATGTGATTGGCTGCGTACTCACAGTAGTTTTCAATCCAGTCAAACAGCTCTATGAGCTCACTTACAGACACCACAAGGGATTCAATGAGTATGTGTGTGTTATTTTTTTTGTGTTGCAATAGCTTGCAATATTTTCATCTTTCCTTTTTTGTATATCCAAGCACTTATTCATTTTCTGCTGTGGTCTTTCCAAATCATATTTTTTTATAAACTGTTTGTGTTTGAGTGATGACGTCACAGACCATGGTTGCTGGCCAGCCTAATGCAGGGTTTATTTCTGGGAGACGGTTGCCTGTGTTGACAACGTAGCAAAACACAAGAGGAAAGGCCGACAGCTCGATGGATAAACAGACAGACTCATGACACACTGTTTTATTCCTTTCATCGCTCTCTTCTAATTGACCTGGGGATTTATCATAAGCAACACCCAAGGAAAATAGTGAACAAATTAAATGGAAGTTTTTTTTTCTTTTTTTTTATCTTTTAGAGAATGAGGAACAACAGCTTTTACTTTTCCATTCAGGGCCATGTCAAAAACAAGTTGAAAACAACAGGCTTCCTCCTGGGCGTTTCTTCTTTTTTTGGGGAAGGGAGACGGGGTGGGAGGGTTGCAGGGGGAGCAGCATAGCAGGGTTTTAGGGGAGGGGGACAAACAGCTGCCCTATTAGCCCAAATCTGTTGTTCAGAGGAGGTGGGAGGAGGGTGGAGTAACACCACTGAATTTCCACAAAGGAAAGCATCCACTTTTTTTTTTTTTTACTTTGTTGGCTAGGTTCTGAGATTATGCCACAATTTAAAGTGAGTTTAACCCCAAACACCTCACGTCGTATTTTAACTCATAATCCAGCACATATAAGGACAGAGATCATACACAGTCTCTCTTATGGGAAGGCTTTTCCACAGCCTTCCCTGGGAATAATAAGAGAGGTCAGAAAGCTCTGTGACTTCCTGCTGCAAAGAGCGGGGTCAGAGCGGCGGTTGGCAGAAGCAGTCAGCACTCAGCGGACAAGACTAGGAACACACACATCGAAGGGATGGCAACCCGCACTGTAGAAGTTGTGTGATTTACGCTCGCCGTGAGCAGAAGCTGGAGAGTATTCAATAAATACAATGAATGAAGGCGCTACAGTGATTATGAGCCTGATTCTACCAGTGACCTCTACCCATAGACTCATACACAAAGATTTACAGCCACAAACATCCATAGATATGCACACACACACACACACACAAACACGCACACTTTACGCGTCCATAAATAGGCAACTGATTTACAAATGAGCTGACCTGTGTGTTGCCCTTGCTCTCAGATAGGCTCGCACCCCCGCCAGGATGCATAAATCACAATGGACATGCATATGCATGAGCATCTGAGGAGGTGGGATAAGTGTGTGTCTGTACATGTGTGTGTATTTGCGTGTGTGTGTGTGAGCACCAGCCGACAGCACTGTTTGTATCGATCATTGAGGCTTAGTTAAGTGCCTTTTATTTCATTGAGTCAAAGTTAAGGACCGTGGACGGGCCTCTCTTCCAGCCCGTGTTGCTTTTCAATGGAGAAAAGGCAGGAAAGAAAGAAAAAGGAAGAACTCTTAACTGTTCTTTTTTCCTTCTTTTTAGTGGCATCCAGGGATAGCACATCATATTAATGGAACTGAGATGACGTCTCACATCTCCTCTCTCTCTGCAAGAAGTGGTTTTGGTATTGGACCTTTGCCTGATGTGTGTATGATGTGAGCTGCTTTAACCTCCCCTTGTTTTATGGACTTTACATGGCTCTGGATCTCACTGCTGCTAGATTAATTTACACACCACTCACACATACTTGCCAAATCTCCCTGTCTCTATTTCTCCCTCTCCCTCTTTCTCTCTGAAGACAGAGCAGAAATTGCCTGCTGAGGTAAATAAATTACTTCCATCGATTTCTGTAGTTGTAGAGTGACTTTATCACGGTTTGACTTGTCCAGATACAGATCAGCGTGTGACAGCGGGTGTGTGTGTGTTTCTACATAACGCGCCACTGTGTCTATGTGTGTGCGACTTTGAGTTTACATAAGCTTTTGTATGTGTGAGACTGCATTGGCTGCAAAAATCAGTGTAAAATCTACCTGATGAGTATCTCATCATATTAAAAGATATTGCTGAAGCTACATTGTGGTCGACCGACCGCTGTGTGTGTGTGTGTGTGAGAGTATGTGTGTGTCTAATTGAAACAGGCCATGAGGTGCATATTGGAAAGCAGATGAAATAGCTTGGTTTTATTACAGTGGGATCTTGAAGTCCACCCTCTGGCTGCAGAGGTTGTTTGCTGATTGAGTTTATCTTAGTCTTGTTATAGATCAGCGTCGGTCGCTGATAGGGGCCACAGATAGGTGACATCCAAATGTGACTCACACTAGCTGTCTTATAGTATATAGGCTCTACATGTCTGTTATATATTTGCACATGGCGATGTTTGTAAAAACTTGAGGCGCACCTTAACCCCCCGTGCTCCAGATGTCACTCCATGGAAAGAGGTTAAAAGTTCACCAAAAAGCACCAGTGTGTGTGCGTTGCAGCATGTGCGTGTGTGTGCGTGTGTGAGTGTGTGTGTAGCAGTCTGGGGCACATGCTGTTTTAATAGACACAGCACTGACGTTACTGCAGAGGCCAAGAAGCCACCGTTAAAAAGAAAAAGGATTTGGAAAAAGAGCGAGAAAAGGCCTCATCTGTTTGCATTAAACAGTGGAAGAAGTGACCAGTGAAGGAGCAAATGAGCGACAGACGGCTAAAAGATATCTGCTCCTCTGGCTTAGTCCCTCGCGTCAGATTTCCCTCCCTCCTTCTCTTCATTTTCTTCAGCCTAGATCTATAAGTTTGCTCTTTCTTTTATTATATATCTATTTGCATTTCCTATTCTTTTTGTCAGTGTACCTACTAATCAGAGGTTACAGTACGTCTACCCAAGTTTTGTCTTTTAAAATTAAAATTCCAAAAAAGAGCAACACAAGGACATAGTGGAAATGAAGAAGAAGAAAAACCGTGAACTCGCAAGCAGCAGACAGACGTGTTTTCTTTGAATCTACTTTAACAGTACTCCTCATGGCTTATTCTGCGCGGGCTGTCTGTCTTCTAAACTATCAGGTTCTCCCCTGGATCAGATGCTCCTGATTTGAGAATTAATTAGGCAGCATGGTGGCGTCAGGGTTGGGATTTTGGGTTTGTTCACTCGCTATTTTAGTAGCTAATTACTGAGGGGGAGAGTGTTAATTGGAATTCTCTTAGATAATGTGAACTCCTCTTCCCCTTTTCTCCCCCGCCTTTACTCAAGTTTAATAGAAAACCACAGCACTTAACAGACTCTCACTCTCTCCATTATGAGTGTGTGTGTATACATATATAGTGTATTTGTCATTTTTTTTTATCTTCATAATTCTGACTAGCTCAGCGGATGCCTTTGGACAAAGGCATTATTTGTGGTCCTTCTCTCAGTGTGCATGTGTAACCGGTGCTCCGTGGTGCATGCTGTGGAAGTGTCATGTAGTAATCCTCTCAGACTTCATCAGAATTCAGACTCACTTTGTCTGACTGACTGCTGCCCTGTTACCTTTCACAGTGAACACAATGACAGCAGCGCAGAGCCCAGTGACATATCACACTGGGAGAAATAAGCACAGGGCAGGAGAGTTGTTTTTTAAATGAAAAAGAGAGCTGAGCTGTAGTTCACAGAAAGATTCTCACACATGCATGATTAATGTTCATTGCATCTAAATTCTTTGAAAAATAAGTGATGAAAAACATCATTGATATAACCTGTCTTCAGGGCATATTCACATTTTTTTTCTTATTTATTTATTTTATGCTTTACTTTTGCCGCACCAGTAATGAAGCAAACTGGCCTAACCTGCATTTTGACTACGCACTTTCTCCATACCCTCGGGCGCCGTAATGCTAATTCCGCAGTGTGCAAGTGAGGGGGATAAAAACACAAGAAAGTTATTCTAATTTTAAAGAGTGTTTGAAATGAAACAATAGTTGCATTTGGATGTTGTTATAATTGGAGCGAATGGCTGACTAGATAAACAGACTTCTGTTGCGGGCGCAGGAGCACCCACTTGGGGGTCTTTTTCATATCTGCGCTCTGTTTAAAAATTAAACTCCTAACCGGTATAAACTAGAGAAGGAGCGAAATTAATATACAGTGAGAGACGAGTAATCAGAGATCTGTGGTTTCATTGTAATTCCTCCATCCTCCTAAACTGTGACAAAAACATTATTTAACATCTCTACCTCCTCTTCAGCCACTCAGAGAGGCTCTGCACACACACAGAAGACCTTACAGTATTTTAATATCACTGCTTGTATATTCTAATCCTCACGCCACTTGAAATATAATTCCTTCCTTTATTTTAAATCATGGATATGAAATTGCATTAAGGAAAGAGTGTGTGGGCATGAAAGCAGGGATGTTAAATGGACATATGAATGCAGGGGTGAATCCTAACCTATTAAGTACTTTCCTTATTATTTCTGAAAGTGGAGCGTGATAATTAGTTTGTTGGAAATCCTATAGCGGGGTGGAGGTATGGGTCTTCATAGTTGAGCCAAATTAATTTCTTCCGTCACCTTCAGCATACGTCCCTCTTAATAGGTTTAATTTATTTCACGGCCATTATATAATTATTTTTTTGCTACTTGTCTGTGATGAACATATGCACGGCAAAATCCACTTCAACTGTCCGCACATGTGACTGTTATATCCATTGTTATATTCATACACCTAAATATGATATAACGGCACGGCATCGTTACCGCTCGGCTCCGGAGTCTGTGTGATCTTAGCGATGGTATTGTGCCGTTTTCCCAGGGGTCCCTGCTGCTGCGGCCCGGTTGTCATGTGATCCGTGTGTCTGGCTAAGAGCTCCACTTCTCTCAGGAGTCTCTCCAAGTCTTTTTAGTCCTAAAAGTTAACAATCATTCCTGATGTTAAATCCATCAGAAACCTCCATGTGCCACGAGGTCGCTTTAATAATCTCCCCTGTGTGTGTATAGATGTGTGTGTGTGTGTGTTAAGGTTAGGGTGGGCCATGGGAAAGTGGCATACCTGAGCAGATTAGAGTGATCCCAAGGAAAGTTTGTGTGGGACAACATTCAAATACTAATTTCTTGTCATGTCCTGCACATCATCAGTTTGTAGCACCTCACACAATCTGCTCTTTAACCATTTAAAACAACACAAGTCGCAGCGAGCGTTCTCATTTTGAGGATACTTTGAAAGTGTGTCAGAGGTTGAGTGTGTGCGTGGGTGTGTGTGTGTGTTTCTGCCGCCAACGCAGTGTGTATGGTTTGTTTTTGATCTAGGATCCATCTTGTTGCCCTCTCTGGTTTCATCTTACACTGGTAAATTACACTCAATCACTGAAATTACATCCTATAGACTATTTGTGTGTGTGTGTGTGTGTGTGTGTGTGTGTGTGTGTGTGTGGGTGTGTGTGTGTGTGGGTGTGTGCGTGCGTTCGTGCGCGCATCTCTTCACTGTTGACGTCATCTCACAGCGCTGTACTCGATGTCAGTCTTGATTAGGCTGAGTCCAACTGTTTTTGTGTTTTCGTCATTTAGGGGAAGTAAAATGGAAATGCAGCTGTTGCGCGTGTGTGTGTGTGTGTGTGTCGGCGGAAATTGCTCTGTTGTGTGTAGCAGTAAGTGCGTAAGAGTGGTTGTCAGCTGGTAAGCAGTAAGGACACACTGATGCAGTCTCCGTTTTCATCTGAGTGGCTGCAGTAAGGGAAGCTTGATGGGACAAAAACGTAGACGTAGAAGCTGTAGTCTGCCAATTAGTGCACCAGATGTCTGTTATTGTTGGACTAGGATTATGGCAATAACTGCAGTTGGCCAACGGTTACGAGCATGTGTGTGTGTCTGTGTGTATGTCAGTGAACTAACTCCACTGTGATAGATTTTAAACAATCTGCTTTTGGGACTTGCTCCTTTCTTTATTACTCTTCTGGCACCTGCAGTGTTTTTCAGAATTCTGTCTCTCTCCCCTCTCCCTGTGTAGTTTTTCAGCATTTTGGAAATGTAAACACTTGTAAAATACATCCAGATGTTACCAGCTGTGCTTTGCCACCACAAACACTGAGCAGGGAGTGTGTGTGTGCGCTCCTCCAAAACGACTTTTTCTCAAATATTCATGATGATTTGATTTGATTCGATGATTTTGTTATATATCTCGCCTTCTTTGTCTGAGCGTGAGCAGGTTTTCCAACAGGGTGGGTTTGTTTTTTCTGTGTGTGTGTGTGCGTGTGTGTGTGTGTGTGTGCTGGCTATTGTACATGTCAGAAGCCGCTGCAGGCCAACACTGGCTGACATACAGGTGCTGTAAAATGTAGAAAAGTCAGATATGAGAGCTGATGCAACATGACAAAGACAGCAATTTTATAAAAACATTGACTTCTCTCTCTCTTTCTATGGGCTTCCTCCCCCATCACTCACTCTCACACACACACACACACACACACACACACACACACACACACACACACAGACACTTACCTGATTGGCAGACATCTAATTAGCAGATGTCCTCACCTCCCTAAACGATACGATATTCGTATTATTTCTGGTATTATTCTCTCTTTCCCCCCCTCACACGTTCTCCCATTTTTCAACAGGTGAACACATTAAAATGTCAGCCTTGTGCTGTTTCATACATGTCAGCATACTGTACATCTGTGTGTGCGTGTGGGTGTGTGTGTATTTGTTTATGCACCGTGGCCATGCTGAGACCTGGCTCCCTGGGGAGTAATTACAGAAGAGGTTTTCTGGCCGTTTTCTCTCATTAGTGTGAATATAGAGAGAAATTGTGGGTCCTCGGTTAGCATAAGAGCACACACACAATACACACACAGAGGCTATGTAAGGCAGAAGTTCAGACATGTGCATGGGGCCTGAGGTTGATGCCATGACTTTAGTCTGGAGGTACATGGTGCACTTCTTCTCGCCACAAGTCTATTTCAGCCCCTGCTCCTCTGTATACATACACGCTGTGTGTTTGTGTGTGTTTCTCCCATTCGACAGCATCTGGCCTCAGCCTCCCTCAGTCCTTCAATTCAAACTGCAGGTTGTTTGTTTGGGTTCGCCCTTACAAACACACCATTAGGCCTGCCCTCTGCACTGAGGACTATTCCTGGCTGTGGCCTCAGTTTAGCTCAGGCCTGCTGCCTGGCTCACTGGAGGTCCCTGCAGGCAAACCTCAGCTCCACCAGAACCCAGGAAGATCCGAACCACAGCGAGCCGCCCCGGCCACCACAGTGAAACTCTAGCCTGCTTCAACCTGACTCGCCCCACAGCAAGCCTTAAATGTCAGCTGGAGGGTTTCTAGTGCGTGTGTGTGTCCTGAAGAACGCCTTGTCTCTTAGATAGTCAGCCCATCATGATGCAACAAGTCCACCTTTTCTGCAAACAAACAGGTATGGACAAGAAAAGAGGCTTTTGAGACTCACCCAAGCTGATGATAAAGGATTTGAGAGTGAGAGATGAAAGGAGAAGAAAAGAAAGAGAGTGCGGCAGGCGAAGGAGAGAGAAAGAAAACAACAAAGGTGGTTAGGACAAAAGTAGTATTGTATCACTGAAATGACTTGTGAGTTGAAAGCCTTAAAAGTCCTCCCCAGAGCCAGGTCATAAAGCCCAAAGACGGGCTTGGCAGCCGAGGCCAGAGCCAGACAGGCCTGGCAGTCGAGCCTAGAGAGCTTCCAGTAACAGGAGATGTAAAAATCAATTTGCCGTGAAAAAGGTAAACAATCGGAAATGACAAATATGCAGGTTCTTTCCATTGCTCTTTTTTCATCACTTGTTTTTTTCACTGTTATTAAAGAGGACAAATGTAGGGGCGAGGAGAATGACTAGTCAGGAGTCATGTGGTGAGAGATCCCAGCAATGTTCGGGGGGGGGGGGAATTCAAGAGAGGGGTTTTGTTCTCTCTTTTTTTTCACCACCTGATACAGTCGAGCTGGACTTTTACAGTCTTTTACTGTTGCAGCAGTTGTAGACTCCACGTTAGAATGGACGTGAGTACATGCAAATGCACGCTTAAGGACATGTCGCTGGTCCTGATTAAAGACGCACCAGGTCAATATCACCATGTGAAAGGGGAAATGATTGAGGGATAGGGGGATGTCAGAGAGAAACTGAGGAGAGAACAGGGGGGTTAATCCTTGGGGGCCTGTTTGGTGGTTAGGAGTCCTCGGGGGCCCTGCCGGAGACCTCCATTAGTGGAACTATCCAAGCCTGGGGGAGCCAGTGCGGTGGCGGGCCTTCGAGGCAGGGGCCGGTCTGTTTAGCAGCAGTTTGTCTGCATTGCTCATAACATTGATCCAGTGTGGAGCTGCAGCCGTAGGAAAGCTCTTTGCTGCTGAATAGAGCGAGCAGCGGTGTATTGATGGGGCAGAGTGGACCGGTGGAGAGCCCAGCACCCTGTTGGTCATTTGGTTAAGACGGACAACTCTTGTTCAATACACACACCCCGCCGCTGCCTTATGGCATGTCAAATCTGTCCACGGAGGTGTCTTCATCCATACGGGCATGTGTGCGCGCGCAACAATTTGTGTCTTACAGAATATAATCCTCTTTGCTTTCTCCGCTCGTCCTCCTCAGATGAACAGATCTGCTGTGACTGGCTGGGAAAAAAAAATGAAAGGGGGGGAAAAAAAGAACAAGAGAGAAAACAAACATGTTTCCCAGGCCCCAATTAGCCCATTTTAACTGCCCCCTGACACACTCTCCCATCCTCCTCACTCCCTCCTTAAGTGTCTGAAGCCTGCTTTCACAAATTCTTCCACATCGTTGACAGCGCTTACACATCAGCAGCTAGAAAAGGTGGTCAGGGGAGAGGTCTGCAGGTCTGAAGGCCCTTATTTTGCCCATCAATGCTTCCTCTGGAGCGAACTGGCAGGGAGTCTGTTGAGTAAGAGAGGGTGCATGTCTTACAGTTTACGAGCATCTTCTTGAATTTGTGTGTGTCAGCCGCGCTGTAGGATATATGTGTTTTTGCGGTTGTTGTGTTTGTACAACATCAGTCGCTGAATGCTCCCAAACAAAACAGTTTGAACCGTCTGTGCAGAAGCCATCAATTCTTAATGAGATAATGACATGCTAACATACTCGCAGCAGCAGCTCTGTTTACAGATGAAGACAAACCACAAACAAGACACAGACGTGCTGAGCGCTGTAGCTTTCCTCTCGGATCTGCTTTCTTCTGGCCCCTCCGCCTCTCCGCAGCTATGACTTTGTGCGTCGGCCAAAACTTATCGAGAATAACAGGTGGAGAACATCTTGATGGTCTGCATGTGTGTGTGTCTGTCTGATAGACGCACATACGCAGCAATGAGTCAGGCGCTATATTGTGGCTGCAGAACAGATTCCCTAATAAGAAAAGAATGCTGTCCATGGCATCCAGAGTTTTCCACTGGAGTCACACATTCAGCCAGGCTGTTTCCTGCCCCGGGGTCTTCCTCTCGGCTTGAACACACGAGGAGAGGGAACCCTCTGTCTCCCTCTCCGTCTCCCCCTGCTCCTCCTATTGTCCCTGTACCCCTCCCTCACCACATCCTTGTTTCTCATCCTTTTCATCACTTTTCCTTTCCCCTCCATCAGCTATAGGGTCAGTTCATGTTGTCTATTGGAGCTCTGTCTCTATTTTTTCCCTTTCCTCTGTTGGACTGTGCTACAGTCTGGTTCTGGAGTGACACGACCACATGACTCACAACTGAGTCAGACCAATTCAGGCTTCTTGCTGAGGAACAGTGGTGGATTAGGAGGAGAGGTATCTTTCTCGGACTGGTACAGGATAACACACACACACACACGCACCCACACACACACACACACATATGCAAACATAGAGCTGAGTAAGAAAAAAAAACATTGGTGGTTCAATGAGTCTCCAAATTATGGAAGTCTTAGTCTAGCTGTGGAGCAACTTTAAACAAACCAAGACAGAAGTTAAAAAATTCACATTCAAATACTTTAACCTTGAAATCTCCCCTTGCCAAGGCACCAGCTCCCTCTTTTTTTCATCTGTTAAATGTTTGAGTGTTTGATAGTTTGAGGTCTATAGCAGAACCCGCCCGGGAATTAATGTCATTCATATGCCCTGCGGAAATTACTTTTGAAATGCATATAATCTAAAACATGCAAATGAGGCTGACTTTGTGCACCCTGTTTAATATGAATTATCATTTTCTGAATACCTATTATTACTGCGTACATTTCTCCAATTATATTGTTCTTTTTTTTGTCACTTTTGCATACGGACACACGTGCACATCAGGAACAGCAGAAGCACGCGCACGTAGATGCTCTGTCACATGCGTATCCTCGCACTCTTACACACACACACACACACAGAAACACACACACAGACACAGCAGAATGTCTTTGTGATGGGTGTATTTTAATGAGGAGTAATAAGGATAGTAATGACCCAGTCCACTTCTCTCTCTCACTCTCCGCCTTCTTTACTTTCTCTCTCTCTCTCTCTCTCTCTCTCTCTCTCTCTCTCTCTCTCTCTCTCTCTCTCTCTCTCTCTCTCTCTCTCTCTCTCTCTCTCTCTCCCTCTATTTCTCAGCCTCTCTCACTCGCTGCATTTCACACAGCTGTTAGTTAACATGAAGCCAGTGGCTAAGGGTAAGGCGTCTCATTAAAAAAATTAAAAAGTAAGCCCCCATATGCAGATTCTACTCTTATTTATCAGTCAAGAACTCCTTAAACAGCAAATAAAAATAACAAGGCAGGAAATAAAAGTGTTGCTCATCCAATTTTCATTAAGTGGATGAAATATTGATGCACTTTAAAAGTGAACCGTGCATGTTTAGTTTGTCTTTCCTTTTCTCTTTCTGGTGATCGAGCACTGTTATTAATGTCCTTGTCCAGGAGGCAGACATTTTTTTCTGCTCTTTTCTCCTAAATTGAATTGAAGGCATCCCTTTTTCAAACGAATTACTCTATTAATTTATTTATACTGTGCCATAAATTATTCTATTAATATTAGCATGTTCCAAATTAGTATGACTTCTCTCAATGTTCCTTCTACTTCTATTAATTAGCATGCTTGTCACTATAACAAAGATTTTTCTTTCTCTGATAAATTATGAAGCAGACATTTTTTAATACAATGAGAACTGCCTGATAAATTATTAATATTTTAGTTGTGGCCTGTAAGACAAAAGTATGAGGAGAAAAGAGCAAGAAGACTAGAAGAAGAAGAAGAAGAAGAAAACTAACAATTACATGGAATATATTACAGACTGTCACTGGTGTAACAGTGTTGATTTTTATTTAGCTTTTTTTGAAAGAAAAAATTGTGTGTCTACACTCCTACACTGAAAGCTCAGGGATATCATCTTGTTTTAGCACTTTTGGATATAGGGTATGAATTAATTACCTCTGTAACAGCTTGGACCAAGTTCAAAAGTACTAAAATTCAATTAATTTGAAAAGTGGACATGCTATCATTTTCTCCGCATGTCTCCTTTAAAGTCTGGCCCTTTTTTCTTTTTGCTTTGGACTTATTCAATTATATTTGATTAAACTTGCTCTGATCCAATCTATTAATTAACTACGAAATGCAAAGTGCCCGACTTGAAAGCCAATGTATAAAATTATATCATGTCCACTTTGATATTTATTTATTTATATATATTACAGCACTAGTTTTAAAATCCATTGTGACCCCCTTTTTTATTGTAAGACACTGTTGCTCATTTTCAGGTGTTAATAAATCTTTTCACTTCATCTTCCTTAGTAATGCAAATTTTGATCAGACATGAAATTATGTCTCACTCAAAGGATACTACAACAAATTTGCCTCTTGGGAAAATATACTCACAGTTTTTGACTTTTTCATAAATATAAATTGTCCCATGTAATTAAAGTTAGGAGGTGAGTCATTTATTTGGCGAAGGTGGAAGATATTGTCGTTAGGAATGGAGTATATTTTTACGTGGTTAATAGGACGGAGCGTTCATGTATTATTGAAATGCACCTGAACACACAAATGCCTCACAGACTGAAAACTTGAATTTGGCGCATGGGTAAATCTCTAAATTCTCACCCAGTTATTTTGGTAGATGTTGCACTAAGGGTCAAACAGATCAAATTCCTCATACACCATCAGCACGTCTCTTGCGCTAATACGGAAATGAAATCTCTGTGTACATAAGTCTCAGTTTAGTCATCTTTTCACCTACATGTCGTTGGTCCATTTCCCCACCGACACCCTTTCATCTCTCTCCAAATTTCTCTCCTTCTTCTTCTCTCCGTCCCTCCCCTCCTCCCCCCTCGCTGTGAAGGTCATTCTAATAAAGAGCTCTCGTAGGACAGAGCTGCTAATTGCTCCGGGGCACTCTAGCTGGTTTCAGATCCAAATAAAGGCACATCGCTTTCTTCCGAGCTCCTCTGCCTCTTGCCCTCCATTCCTCCACCCCCCCTCTTCACCTCTGTTCCACCATGTTAAATACAATCTGCGTATTAGCCATGTGGACTGTCATAGCCTGACCTGAGCCTCCATTACCTCTCAGGACAGGGGAGGAGAGATGAAGGGGATGCTGGGTATTTTTTTCATGCTCATGATCACAGGATGATTTCCAACTGGCACACGTGAACACGCACATGCACACGCGTGCGCTTTACCTCTTTAGGAATGTACAACTCGTGATTTTAGGCCCTGATAAATGAGGTGTGCACGAAGTCCGCTCCTTCTACAAATATTTGTGTGTGCTGTGTGTGTATGTGCGCATATCTTTGTGTCTGTCTTCAGTATTTCGAACAGACAGCAGTCTGCAAGCTGGTAAATCACTTACTGCACTCTAAAGGAAGGGGCGAGATGAAGGCAGGAGTGTATGTTTGCCCCGGTCATACACACATACGGAGCGATCTCATCGGTGTGGAATGTGCTGTGTGTTTACCTATGGCTCCAGAGCCCACCTGACCGAGGGAGGCTAATCTTTATGGGTTCTGTAAACAGGGACTTTGTCTTCAGAGAACTGAAGTTGGGCGAGCAGACACACAATTCACACATGCACAAGGGCATGCAGGTTAGAGAGGAGGGGTGAAAAAAGCCTATATGGCAGGTTATATACTGTACAGCCAATAAAAACACACATGCACGTGCTTAGGCTACACATACACACGCACACGTGAACGTCCACTGAAAGACAAAGTGAGCATCATGTGGCAGAGCATCATGCAAAAGGATAGAAGAACTTCTCTGTTTATGCAGCGAAGGCCTTTCTTATCATTTGCACTCTGAGCCCTTCTCATCTTCTCTTTACTCCCCAACAGCAGCACTGGCGTCTTCATTAGCCAGCTTCACAGCACACTGCAGGTCACAGCGCTACAGGCCTGCGCTCCTAGCCCCTCTCTCTGGGTGGATGAGGCTCTTTGAAGCCAGCGAGCGCAGCCAGCCAGTAGTAGATATTGGCCCACATCTGACTATCTGTCTGAGGGATAATGGAGTTCACCTGTTAGCACTGGAGCAGGGCCAGGGCCTCAGCAGACATCTAGCATTAGCCCTTTGCTGTTAGCCACCCTGTTAGCGCTGGCTGGCTGCCAGAATAGCCTGGAGCACTGCTGTTAGCTGCTAGCTTTAGCTCCGCGTGAGGGACTACCTGGCCACCCCGCTCTTGTATCCTGCTGCAAATCTGGCTAGCATGTCTGCATGTGGCTAGCCGCTGAGGAAACAACGCTGCTGCTTGTGCGAGAATGTGTGTGTGTGTGTGTGTTTTCTTTCCTCTGACCTCATTCTATTTTACCGAAGCTAATGCACGTCAGCCCAGAAATGCCACGCAGATATCCCTCCTATCTCTCGTCCTCTCATTTTGCCTTCTGTCATTCGAGTCAGGAGAGTAGAGGATGTTACAGAAGACTTCTGAAACATATAGGCTAAAACACTAATATACTATAATCTTACACTTTAGGCTGTACTTAATGTAAATGTAAGCCTATCGATCACTTTTGGAAAAATACAAATATGTTTAATCCAAAACTTCAAATCAAATGTCGTTTATAATTTTTCCCTAGCAATTCACTCATCAAATTATGCTATCTCAAATCTTCAAAAGGACCTTGTAAAAATGTATATCTCAATATAACATAAAAATCGAAATATCAAACGTTTTATGTGCATTGCAGTGACGCACACTTTCTTTCTGACGTTATTTTAACCACATTTATGGTGATCCTGCTCTTTGGATCAACATGTCTCAGCGTGCACAAGGTAGCCAAATTAGTTCAATATCTTCTTGCATGAAAAGATAAAGCGCAGGACTCTTTAGTGGCAGGATATATAGGAGGAGCAGGCTTTGGTGGAAGCTCTGCCCTAAAACTAAGATTATAGGAGAACACCTTGTCTCTCCAAGTCAAAGCTGCAGATTAATAATGCAACCTGTGTTAACTTATTTCTTTTCTTTCCTTCGCTGCTTCTCTGTGTCTTATTTATTTCTCTCGCGTTGCATTTCTCGGCTCAGTGTTCCTGCGTTAACTCGCTCACTTGTATTTCCCAAGAAGTGATTAATGGAGACATGAAGGCCCGGCTGAGCTGATAGCTGGGTTTGTTCTGGGGTTTGGGGTTAAAGCAGAATCCCCCGGGGCCAGTGTCACAGTTTATTTAGTGGAGGAGCCTTTGCCAGCTCTCACTGGGAGAGGATGAGAATATGGGTGTGTAAGTGTTTACGAAATTATGATCTGTCTTTGTATGTCAGCGTTCGTGTCCCTGTCAAAGCACAGAAATGAAAGACTGTTTTTTGATGCTTTTAAGAGACAAAACCTGGAGCTGCTGCGCTGACAGTAAATAGGACATTTTGTGAACACAATGACACAAACCAGGACATAGTTTGTGACTGTCAATTAAAAAAAAAGAAATAAAGCATAACCCGGTGTAACAGCTAAACCAAATATGTTATGAATCCACGCAGCCTCTCATTGTCAGCAGAAGGTCCTCTAAATTCTGTTTCCTGATTACCGAACAGGTTACGGCTCCAATTCCTCAGATGTCTGCCTCAGTTACGGTGCCTCCTTTGCTCACAAATATTGATTGAACTATCAAAGATTTTAGAAATAACCGATGTGGATTCTATTTTAGGGTAAAAACTTTAATGTTTCCCCGGGCTGAACCTGCCACTAGTTACCATGTATAACCAGAGGGGGGAAATACAGCATGCCGAGAGTAGGTGAAAGACTGATAATTCAAGAGTCAGATGAAAGTAGATAGATGATGGAGTGTAGATACTAGTACAGACATTTTTTTCCCTCAACCCACTCCCTCCCTCTCTCTCTACCCCACACTTTCCCTCCCACCCTTATTCCCTCAGTTCTTTGCCTAATAAGCAGCGTTCCTGTGAGCTGATGCAAGGCGGAGGAAACAGAACAGGCGTTCTGGGACCGCTGAAAATATTCCCACATGAGGCATAACATGATAAAGACTTATTATCTCACTAAGCTGCTGTAAACACAGATGCACACATAAATACACACTGTACACAACTCCCGCTCGCACATACAAACACACACACACACCCATTCACAGAAAGTCAAACTGGTCTGGCTTTGCAGTTCTGACGAGCAGTGACCAGGAGGAATCTGACAGAGCCAATCCCTCCAACAAAGCCTGAGAGTCAGCCGCAGTGAGCCAGCTCACTGGGCATTTGGCTCGGCCTGTTTGAACTCCACACACCCGGAGCAGTGGGAAGGAACAGAGGGAGAGTTGCATTGCAATTATTATTAGTGCAAAATTTTCGGGAACTTCTCAACAAGCGTACGTGTCGAAACAGGAGCCGTCCCATCTCTGCTCCGCTCGTCAATCACACCAGACTCACACATAAACACATGCACCTAGCATGTGCTGTGAGCTAATCCATTACAGTACAAAGGCAGGTGTGAGCCTCTTACACACACACACACACACTCACACAAACACACACACACACACGAGTCATCAGAAACATGTTGAGTCCCATTTCCCTTTTTGTCTTCTCCATCCCAATTAAAAGGCAAAGGAGGTCTTTTATTTCCCGCTCCTCCAAACACATTCTTTATCTCTCTGATCTGCGCTCCTCCTCCCTCCCTCGCCTGATCCCCTTGGGGTAGTGGGAATGTCTCTCCCCACACTCTCGCAGGTCAGGGGTTCAGCTGGAGGGGGTCTGAGCTTGTAGAGAGATGGAGGGAGGGAGAAAAAGACACATAGGAGGAGTGAGTGGCAGGTTGAGGCAGGCCTCGTGCACGGGCAGCCACCAGAAACACTTAAACTTAAAGCACTGTGTATATGTGTATTATAGTCCTAATCAGAGACTTCAGGGTAGATTTATGCCCCTGCCTTTTCCCCGACCTCCATTACACCAGCTTATATACACCCATTACAGGATATGACAAAGTACACACCCTTTAGAGGAGCATACCACATTGCCTGTGTGACTGTGTGAAAGATAGCGCATGCGCTCATGTCTTAACACACTCCCCACTTTCCCATTAGGTCCTTGTCCACCTGCGAACTATGTCTCCTGTCCGTCTTTATCTCTCCTCCCCTCATTGCTAATAAGGTCAATGAGGAAGAGTTAGAAGCAGATGGGTGTACAGTACATTACAGCTCAGAGCTATAGAGAGTGGGCTACGTATAGCGGGCCGGTGATTCATGCTTAGTGAGACGTGTTATGATGTGAGGAGTTTCTACTGCAGTACAAAGTCAGTGGACTGTGCAGAGGGATATGTTGATCACTCAGCACGATGCCTTGCTTCATAGTATCACCTCAGGGAGCAGTTTGACCTAGGAGAGATCTGGATGAAGGTGGAAGGAGAAAGGAGGAGTGTTGGGAAGAGAAGTGAGGCTGGAGATTAAGTGACTACAGCTTCAAGTTCGACGATGAAGTTCTACTTCTCGGTCTCAACTTCGCAGGCAGACGGTGCCAGGACAGGGGAGAGTCAATGGGGAGGAAAAATACTGTAGTGTGATATGTGCTTTTAAAGTGTTGAATTGTCCATTAGCACCTAGTGTGTTAGCCCACCCAAATGAAAAAACACATTGGACAAAATCAGTCTCAGCTCAGGGTCCACGCAGAAGCCAGTGTGGGGCTGTGATGCTTGAAACATTGGAAAATTACATTTAACATTTTACAGAAATATGTCTTTCTAGAAAAAAACAGCAGCGGGCATTTTTTTGAATAAAGACAAATTGGTGTAGGAGTTTTCAAATGTCTTTTTTGTTTCGCAATGCATTGGCACAAAAAAATTCTATTCATCTACATTGTGTTGAGGCAACAGCGGAAGATTCAGTGATTCCTCAGAGGAAAAGAAAAAGTTTCTCCCGAAAGATTCTCCTATGAAATGCCTTTTATTGTTTCCCCAGAAGTCCTGGGTTGTATGCCTCTGAAAGACGTTCACACACACAGAAACACACACAGTTGCACACAGATGGTGGGTAGAGTGCATCGATGGCGTTTTGTGTACCCACTTCGGGTTGCTGAAATAAAAGCAGTGGAGCTTTCCCCTTTAAAACTCTGCGCCTGTGTGTGTTAATTTCTAAAACTGGATGAGGCAGAAAGACGAGATTGAGCTTGTCATTAGGAGTTCACAGCCTGCGTGCTTGCATGAAGGTTTGTTTTGTTTTGTATTAGCTGCCTTATGTGTGTTCTGCACGCGGATGTGTGTGTCTCTGTGTCTCCTCTCCCACGCTTCGACTCCTAACGATGGAAAATGTGCCTGTGTGTTTGCACGGCGTTGTTTCTCAAAAACAACAACACATCCAGGAACGGCTCGTTTTGTCAGGTTTTTGCAGAGGGAACATGCTCTAATTAGAGAGGCCCTATGAAGACGCATCAAACAGATCCTTTCTCAAAGACCAACCTGCTCGTGGCTCACACACAGCGCTCGCACATGCCACCTCTGATTATTGGAAGAAATGTGTGTGTTATTTAACTATATAGCCGAGTATTAACTGCCTTGTCAGTTTAGATTTGCTGCACGTCTGATCCAAATCTATTGATACGCTCCTAGACACACATTTACATGCAGGGGGGGAAAAAAGTGTCTGCCTCAGGTGTTGCTTTGTGGCCGCTGGGGCATGTTTGTGTGCAGGTGCCTCACGTCTAAGCGTCCCTTTCACAGTGCACATGCACACACAGGTACACAAACGCACACAATTCACTTTTCTCTCTCAGCGGGTGTTGACTTTAGTTTCCTGCCTTGTTTGTTCACTCAGATCGGAGCAAGGCTTTCTACTCCAACTGCCCAGGTCACTTTTGTTCAATCGCTGTGTTGTTTTTGCGCCATCCACCACCGCCTCCCACTGACCCCCCCCACCCCTCTGCTGTTCTCAGGTGCCAGTGATGATGGTGGAATCAGCGTCTGAGACAATTCGAACAACGCCCTCCAACCAGAACGGAGTCAGCAGCCTCAGCAGCCAATCAGACGGAGGAGGAGGTAGAGAGGGTGGATCCAATGGAGACACCAACGGAGAGATCAGTCCAGTCGACTTACTGCACCTGCAGCAACAACAGGTGTGTGTGTGTGTGTGTATGTGTGTGTTTCACAGGCTACATTTTGTGACAAATTTCAGACTAAAGACTATTTATTTGGGTACTGGTTGCCCCCCTGAAAAATGTCCCAATCAAGGACATGGCTCAGGGTAAGAGCTAGGTAAGTAGTGGTAATGGTTAGAGTTAGTATAAGTCTACTTAAATCTAAGTAACCTATGCTTTGACAAGATTTGTGTGTGTGTGTGTGTGTGTGTGTGTATGTGTGAGGTGGCATACTGTACATACAGTATGTGCTTTTTTAAAACCTGTTTTGCAACAACACCCACTTGTGCAACTCATGTGCTTCACATTATGTACTTTACATTGTCTAGAGCAGCAAGACCGGGCCGTTACATAATGTACAGATGTGACAGCATGTAGTCAGCCTCACTCTGGTAGGTGTCAGCCTCGTATGTGCAAACAGTGGAAAGCTCTGACAGGTTGGCTCATCAGCGCTTTAATTATCCACCATTCGAAATGGGCCAACTAATTCCACTGGGAAAAAGTTCACCATAATAATTTATACACACGTGGGCCCTACTGATTTATTGTTACACGTTGCTAGCAGAGAAAAAAAATGGAAGCTGTACCTGCAGATTAAGCTCTGCCTCGGTGAGACAAGCCATTTTGTCCTTCAGATACTCCTGGAGTAAGTGTGTATATGTAGCATTTTTTGCCTACAACCTACAGAGTGAGGACATTTTGGGGAAGTGAGGAAGTTTTGGCCGCTCATCTGTGTGTCTGTGTGTGTGAATGTGTCAAAGTTGTGTGAGAGAATTCTTTCTGTTTTATCGTTTCATGATTCCGACAAGTAGTGTTTGTATGTGTTTGACACTTCAGCATGTAGTGTCTCGAGCAATGATATTTATCTTGTATCCTGTTAGTCAGTTCCCAGTCAAACACAAACTTCAACCCCTTCACACACAGACACAGACACACACACACACATACTGGCCACTGTGTCAAATGGAATTTCCAAACTTCCCGGAACGTCTTGGATGAAATTCTACATTTTTATTTCTCATTCCCCCCCAAAATCCACTGGGCTCTTCTGATTGCTCCCTGAAGGACTTAGTCTTTTGCACATAATACACACTACAGCACACTTTTCAGCCAGAGGTCCCTCCATTAGTCATTTGTCCATAACTGCACAAGAATGTTTGCTGAGTGTTGTCATCTGATGATGGAAACACACATGTTGATTCATGTTGTTTTAGTCACCGATGTGGCATTTGCTGCAACTGATGATATTAATAATAAAGACATTTTAGGGGGGTTATAAACATATAGAAAGTAAGTCACTTGCTCTCTCTTTGTACTGTGTGTTTCTGCCCATCACAGAGGGTCAATGTGAGTTCTGGGCTCGCCAACACCAGCTGATTTTCTAGTTGAGGAAACCCAGAGGGGAAAAAAGAATCAGGGTTTCCTCCCTGCTGTTAAAATAATTCCCCCCTAATTATAATGATGGAGCTTTAGGTGAATGAAGAACACTCAAGGCCCTTCACTCCTGTCCTGCACTCCCCCCTCCTTCTCCTGACTGCATCCTCACCCTGCTTTCTCAGCAACCTTCAGACGAGGACCCACACACACACACACCGTGCACAAACGCACACACATATAAACACCAAAACCTGTAGCTCATACAAAGCAGGTCTTTATTCTCTCGGACGCTTCTCTGCTCTCTATGTTTTTGCACCTGTGTATATATGTGTGTGTGTGTGTGTGTGTGTGCGAGCACACACTGGTATTTCCTCTCTTGAGCGGGTTACCAACCACAAACATACCTCCCTCTCTCCATCCATTTTTCTCTTCCTCTCTCTCACTGTACTTCTTTTCCTTCTAGCCGCTGTGGACCATGAAAAACTAGCACAACCTTTCCTCCAGATCCTAGCCCTACCTTACAAAAACATCCACACATATATAGGTACATACACAGTCTTTTATTGTAGTAATTCCCTATTTATAGCTTTCTGTTCTGCTTAATTTGCACAGATTGAACAGATTTGAGTTGTCAGGAGGCAACTGCACTATGGATATTTATCTGCTTATTTCTGCCTCCTATTTGAATAATTTGCAATTTAGGCAATATTGCACAACTAACGGTAAAGGTGTCTCAAGTGGACTTGATTTCAAGTGATAGAGGAAGTACTAAAAAATGTACTCAAGTAAATTTGCAGTGAGTAACTTATTACCTAATACAAAGGTCTACTACATTATTATGTCGGTGGTGCTTCTTTAGCAGTGAGTTCTGCTGCTGCAGGAGGCGGGATCTAATGTTACCTCTCCGCTCTGATTGGATCATGAGACAAATTCCCCTATAATTGAATACTGTAATTAGTGTAGAAGAAAACACATATATACTGATATACTGCATATAGTGGAGTTGAAGTGAAAAGTACCCCTCCAGTGTTGGAGGTGGCTCAGCATTGGGTTGCCCACATACACCTCTTCATCACCCAGCCTCTCTCCCCCTGGATGAGATGGGATTCAGTGCCAGTGAGGATTGCTCTGATAACACAACCAGCTGATATTTTTATTTTTAGGCATATCTTTTATCTCAATCTTCTGTCTTCAAGACCTAGGGCAGAGTTGTTATTTCTGCAATTTGTCTTATACAACTAAACATAAAAGAATATCCAAAATCTGATTTATATTATTAATCTATTTTTACCGATTTATTTTTTAAATCAAATCTGCTTTGGAATCACAAACTGTCCCCAAACAATGTTTATCCTATTATTCAAACTGATTATTTAGCTGTATATCTATTTGTCCATAAGGGTCTTTTATATCCTCATCCCCTGATCAATCAAACTTCTTGATTTAATTAAGTTTGTGTGTGGTATAGCCATAAAGGGACTGTATTTTCAGTCCTCCACTCCTAAAATCAATATCGTCTGATACAGACAGCCCCTATACTGACACTTGTTACCTGACAACATTGTATGAGAACCTGCTTTCTTGCTTCAACCTGGAAATCTTTGGTGCACCTCCTTCTCCTCCTCCTCTTGTTCCCTTCTCCTCCACGCTTGAGTCTCTCACCTGAAGGTGCAGTGCAGACTAGTGTTGGTGCTTAAACACCATGCCAGTGTGCACTGGAGCAGAAAAGACACACCGACATACACGCACAGACACACACAGAACTCCTGACACCGGCCTGTTGTCAGAACACAAAGCCGTCTTTTCCTCAGCCCCCTGGGGAACCTTGGAGAAATCACAGCCATCTCAAGCCGTCAGAGCTCTCCACCGGCCTCTCTCTCTCTCTTTCTCTCTCTCTCCTCAAGTGTCTCCATCTTTCGCTCACTCATTTTCCATCACTGTCCTTCTCTTTGTAAAAGTTTTGTATTATCATAGATAGATAGATAGATAGATAGATTGGTAGATAAAGGCAGATAGAAGTAGATGGTCATAATGGGGTTGAGGGAGTGCGTGAGGGGATGGAGTGAGTCGAGGAGATGGAACATATAGCCAGAGGGAATGTAAGTAAAAGGAGGGGTAAAGAGGCTGCATATTGGGGGGGGGGGGGGGTTTGGAGGGCTGGAATAGGTGTGTAACGCTGAGACGTGTCAGAAAAGGGCGCCTGGGCCTCCCTGTGGAATGTGGCCTGTCTGCCTCCCCAGAAAGAACAGAGCAGGAGAGAGGGAAGAGATCGAGAGAAGAAGGGGAAGAGGGGGCGAAGACAAGTTCTGCCCCATCATCGAGGGGTGAGAGCAGGGAGGGAGGGGAAGGAGAGAGCAGTGGGGAAACAAAGAATGGCGTTAAAGGGGGGAGAGGAAGGAGAGGTGGAAAAGTGAGAGTGCAGCAAGAGAGAGCGAGAGAGAGAGTGTATGGCACTTTGTAGAGGTGCCGGGCACGGCTGTAGACATGAAATGATGCATAGCAGAAGAGAAATGTAAGCAGGATAAATCCTAACAAACCTCAAAGTGTGTGCGTGTGCCTGTGTGTGTGTGTGGCTGGGTGGAGGGTGGAGGGTGCTCTGACGAGAACCAGGTGTCTTTAGTTCTTGCCTTTTCTTTACGTCTCTCACCCCCCCCCCCCCCCCCCCCTTTTTTTTTTGCAGATGTGAGTCCACACTTTCAGGCCTCATCACTCCCCCTCTTCTCTCCTGTTTCTGTCTCCTCCTTTTCTCTCGCCATCAATTAATCGCTTCTGGTGCTTCCAGCAGCTACGGCAGTGGTGGCTGGTGATGACGGCAAGAGTAGCACAGGGAAAAGAAGGGGGGAGACTAAAAAGAAAGTGATGGTGACAAAAAGGCGCCGCTTCCTCTTAGGAGTGCCACTCGTCAGTCGGCTAAACCAACCACCGAGGGTTTTTTCCTCTTCCTATTTCTCTCTGTATTTTTCTCTCTCTTGCACTTAACTCACTCTTACGTGCAAATAGAAAGTGAGAGGCAGATTGTAGTGGCGGTTTCCCTTCCCAAAGGGTTTAAAGGGAACATTGGTTGAGAAAAAGGCAGTTTTCGAAATTGGTCTGGAGCTTCGATCCCCACTCCCATTTGTCACGTTCTATTTTTTCCTCAGTGGCTCCCTTTTTCCTCTCTCGCGTGCACACACGCGTTCTGACAATCTTTGTTTCTCCCCCTCTTCCATGCACACAGGCAGTTACACACATGCACTGAGCTGTTGTGAGTTAATGAAGGGTGTAATTAAGGAGCCACAGTGATGACTGGAGATCGGGGGGAGCTGATACAGATCTCAGATATACACAAACACTGATGATAGATAACAGTTTTTTGTGTGAGCACATGTGCGAGAGCTGTGCATATGGGTTTAATGCCGGGAGTGCTTTGCGGACAGATGTATTAGACGGGTGTGTGCGTTAGGAGACGATGAGAGACGCTGGACGATTCAGATAACATATGGCTTCCTGCTAGATTGGCTAGACTGAGTAATTATGACCTGCAGAGATGGAAGTGGGGAGGTTTTTTGAGACATATGTGATTCTGCAGCGCCGGCTGTTAAGCCTTTGCTAAATTATGAGAGGTGAATGTTGGTCACTCGGACAGTTATGTCCCGTTTGACCTCCAGGTCTCCACTAGAGTTCACTTTCAGGTCAGGAGTGCAGGGGCGACGATGGTGAAGGGGTGGCTGCTGGAGAGGAGGAAGTGGTATTGTGAAAAAAAGACACTTTTCTGGTTTGTTCAAGCAGTGGGCTTTAATTTACTGCGCCATGCTTGTGTGTTGTGCATCTGCATGAAAGGTTGCATCCCATGTGTGTCTCTGTGTCAATTTCCTGACTGTCTGTATGTCTGTAACTCGTGTGTGTGTGTGCGTGTGTATGTCTGTCATATATGCGGGCAAGTAAATCAGTCCCTGGCCCCTCTCTGAGTGCTGTCACCTCCTAAAAGCTTTCCCTATAGGTCTGTGCCCGGCCTTTCTCTTTATGTCTGGGGTCAGCGTAGTTCACAGGTCACTGGAGGTCATGCTGAGACAGAGGAGGGGCCAATCAGGTTGCCTAGCATCACAGAACACCCACTGCTGTTACCGCGGCGATACAAAGAGACCTATAGAACACCAACTTCCTCTAGGAATCTTAAAAGCACCAGTAGCTCCCTTTATCTGTCTTCTCTGACTTCTCCTTGGCTTTTCCTTCCCCTGTCACTCTTACTTTATATGAAGCTAATAGTGATCGATTAAGGCTGTTACACTTATAAACACACACGAAATGTCACAAACACACCTGCACGTACAAATCTCGTGGTCATTAATGGGTTTCACATGAATCCCCTCCCTCATATCCATCATTCAGTGATTTTTTTCTCACACTGAGTCCTAATTCTGACTTGCTGAGATGTTGTATTTATGAGTAACCATAAAACATTTTTACTGCTTTTTCCAGCCAGGCCATTGAGTCTTGACGAATCCACTGAGTGAGACTTGGAGAGCAGATTTTTGTTCTTACTATTGACGTCCTTTCAAATGCTTTCCTTACATTTCTAAGACACAACCATGGTTTGACAAGTTTCAGATATCATGGTTATAGATATGTTATATGTTAATGTCTGATCGAGCTGACTAAAAAACGTAAAATAGGGGCTAATCTTTCCCTCCGAAGAATTATTTAGGTTCACAAGTGTGGATAAAGAGTAGACAACGGACAGTAGGCATGGTCCACCAGGCCATATCAGCCAGCATGAACACAGCCACGGCTGGTTGACCCCACCAGCCGAGAGGCTCAGAGACAAGAATAGACAGAAGAGGATGTGTGTGTGTGTGTGTATGTGTGTTTGTGTGTTTGTGTGTGTGTGTGTGTGTGTGTTTGTCCTGCCTCTGTTGTGGAGACTGAGGTATGTACACACATCCCTAGGCACCTGAAAGGGTTAGGTTGTGTTTGGTTGCCATGGGAGTGTTTCGAGGCACTTGCGCTGCGTAGGCCTCGCTGTGCTGTCAGGTAAATAACACGCACACACACCCTCACACACACAAGACACACATGAGCCAGAATGGACACTCTTCATGAAGAAGTTCCTGAGGGTGTCAACTGTTGACTCTCACTCTTCAGAAGGTATTGCCATGGTCACAGAGGCCTTTTTAAGAGGTCGAAGGTCAGCGAGCAAAGCTGCATGACCTCATTACTATTACTGGTCAGTGGCACTGGGATGTGACTGTGTGTGTGTTTGTGTGTGTGTGTGTGTGTGTGTGTGTATTTTTGTGTGTGTGAGTGCGTGCGTGCTAACGCCTGTTCACTTCGGTCACTGTTTACCGCTCCCTCTTTCAAAATGCAAAAGCCATATCTGCTTTTAATTGACAGCTGCTCATATTCACAGTTTCATAGTTCATTATGGGTGAAGCACTCCAACTTGAGAGCATTAGTTTACAACAGCCCCGTTCCTCCACCTACTCAAACAGATCACACAAAAGCCTCATATCGTGCTCCTGGTGTCCCCTCTCTTTTTAAGAGGCCTCACTTTTTCATACCCTCGCTCCGAACTCGGAGAGAGAGAGCGATGGACAGTGAGAGCGGAACGAGAGAGAGGGTAAAAAGTAAAGACAAACTGTTCAATGCTTACAAGGCTGCTAGGCAAGTAGTTTCCCTGGAAACAGTGGAGAGCCCGGGATGCACACAATGAACACACATGCACATCACGTACACAATAGCTGCGGAGGCCTAAAGTGTTGCTAATTAGCTAGTCTGTGCTGGCTCTTTGTGCGAGCCATTTTAAAGGAGAGATTAGAGTCAACAGGGAGGAGGACAGGAATGTAGCTCTTCCCTCTCTCTTTCTTTAGTTCTCTTTCTTCTCGAGCTCTGGGACTGAGGCTGCTGGCATTTTATTTTTTCTTCCTCAGTGACAAAATGCATTTGTTGTCTTGTTGGTGAAGTTTTCCATAGCCCAGAACATCAAGAATACAATTTATGCAATGAAACTTAAGAGTAAAGTAAGTTAGAACCTGCAAGAACTGCGAGGTAAATCATAAAAACAGATACCAGCAATTGCCAATTTATTCTTCTTCCTGGTTTTCGCCCAACTACTGTAACATATTAATAAAATAAAATGACAAAATAACATGCAGAAAATAGCTTTAAAATTGTTTTGTTAATCCCCCCAATTAAAGAAGATCGACTGATTATAACTTTTAACTCATAATTTTCATTGCTCTATGACTAAACGCAGAACTTTTAATTGTTTAAATGGAGATGAAAACCTTGTGTGTACATGACTGAATGAAGTACAGTAGGTTAAAGTTGAATCATGCAGGCAATATCTGCAAAATCTCCTTACGATAATAAGATTAGGAAATAACAAATCTGACATAACTTAAGTAATCATATTTTATTTGAAATTTGAAATTAACTGTTGTAAGTAATTGTATGTAATTGGTTGCTAAAACCTGTGTGACTGTTTATGGCTGCTTGTTCCCCAGCTGTTACTGAGCAGATTTATAACTCTTAACAAACTCTTAAGTTTGACAAAAGTCTTACTGATAGAAATGTTGCCAGATAAACAAAAGTAAGACCTTGTCAAGTAAAAAAACTTTCACAAGAATAGAAAAATAAATTAAAATTTAGTGGGCTTTGAGTTATTTTAAGCTGAAAAATGTGCCCGTTCACATCTGGATGGATTGACCCTCTTAAATCACATAGTCCAGCACACGTACACACTCACACACACACTTTTCCACTTCAAGAACACACCCCAGCCTTTCTTCTCTTTTTGGGAAGTTAAACATTTTGTGCTGGTTTAGAAGTTTAACTTCTTGTACAGCAACCAGCCTTTGTTGTACTTGCCCATTTCCGGTGTTTGTATGTCTGGTATGAGTGTGTTTGAGTGTGTGAGCGTGTGTTTGCTTGTGTGTGTGTGGTAAGGGTGGGTGTGAGGGTGTGTCCACCTCCATCGCCACAGCCACAACCAGGTGTGAAAACCCTCTGAAGAAAAACATGAAAGAGTTTTATATCCATCGAAGTGGGCAGGCAGACTAACAGTTTTGCAGGCCACTGACGAAGAACGTGTTTTTCTGTTTAACCAATAGGAGTCTAAATGTGTGCATGCGTCTGTGCGTGCATGCGCACATGGCAGACTGTCTTTGTTTGTGTATGTGTTTTCCCTCTGTCTCCTGAGTCGAGTCTTGGCAGTGTCTTGCATGTGTTATTAGTTTGATTCTTTTTCTTTTTTCGGTTATTAATAATAACAGTTAAACGGTTTCCATATGTGAGGCCTGGTTGCCAGGCTAGTGCTATCCTCATCATGGGCTGGCCTCGCACAGTCTCCGCTCTCAGGAGTCGCTCTCGCTGGGCAGCAGAAAAAGTTTAAACTCTGGAGGTCGCCCAACTGGGACCTTACACCTAAACGGGCTTGTCTTCCCAGGAGCGTGACCAAACCACTTAACTGTCCTACCTTATACAAGATGAGGCCTAAATATTACAAGGTACTCTGTGTGTGTCTGTGGCTTTGTGTGTGTTTTCCGCTGTGGGCTTGGTCTGTCTGGAGTGAGACCTTCCTCTCTTGCCAAACGAGCTGTGTTGAAAACCACAGGGAAACTGCATATGTGTATATAATGTTTGACGTGCATTTGTGTGTGTGTGTGTGCGTAAGGAATATGGGAAACTGCTGTAGAGCTATTTGCCATCAATTAGATTTCTGGACTGAGATGAGGCAGTAGAGAGGGAGCAGCTTTTATTCTCAGGAAGGGGTTTCCTCTCTGTAGTGTCTATCTCTGGATGCCCCTCTACGCTTCACTTAACAGAGAAAAGCTGACAACATCTCCTTAGGAAGATTTCTGTGTGTGTGTGTGTGTGTTCTAGACGTGTGTGTATGATGATGAATTGTGTCATGATATAGAGCAGTCCTGGGTATTCAGTCAGCTCCTTTTTATGGCCCTGCATATACCCCTGTGAATCAATAGAAACATTAGATGAGTGTCGGGACGTAGTTGAAGGGGAGAGGTTTTCTCGTTTCGCGAAACAGTTTTGAACTGAAGAGAACCATCTGGAAAACGGCAGCGTCCCGCGAGTTTTAGAACAGGTCCCTTTTGTGAAAAATAGGATGTGAAAAAAAAATAACTCAAATCAGCCAGCGTTTTCAAACATTACGGCATATTTTGAAGTTCTTTTGGAGTTTGTGAGTTTTTATTGCATTGGCTCTTGAACGCGGTCTTTCCTCTCTTTAATGGTCAGTCTGGGCCCAGAGAAGCTTGCTTCAGCCATTTAAAAAACCTCAGCCCTCGAATGGTGCCGTTATATTGCGGAAACATTACATTAAATAGCTGAACGGGATTACGGCTGGCTGGTATTTCTGAAGGTGTCCCAGATAGTTGCACACTCGACGGCGGCCTAAACGGAGCGAAGTAGTCCTTGTTATAGTGGTGGACAACTGGTTTGAAGTCCACGTTGCTATGAGCAAAAACAAATGGCCGGGGCTGGAAAGACCTGATTAATACCAGAAAAGGAGAAGGCGTACGTGAGGAAGAGTTGGAGGGAAGGGGCGAAATCTTGGCAGAGCATAGTTTATTTGTAACCCACCATGAAATTGAGTGGCTTTAGCAGGCTTTGCTTAAGGCTGCCTCTTACCCCTATATGTTTACCCCCTGGAAACCCCTGATCTGTCCTAAATATATGCACCACTCCCTCTCTCCTTGCCCCTTTGATTTATAATAGATAAGTTAAGAGGGTAACAATTTGATGTGAAATAGTGTGTTCAAGCAAATGAGCTCCTCCATTGTTATTTCTACAATGGACAAACTAAGATTGAAAATTTCCATTTCAGCTTCTCACAACAGTGTTGTTTGTGCTGATGTTTCTATGATTAATTTAAGACCTTTACTTACCCTGCTCAGTCAGTTTCAATTTAGGTAAAAAAGACACTACAAACAAATAAAAGATACATGATTTATTTTAAATAAGTCAGTAAAATATAATACTATGAAAATAATCCCAAAACAGTCCAAACTATATTTTTAAACAACAATATAAAACTGTAGGAAATTGTTATTTTTATGATAACGTAATGGGAACCCTGCTGCCAGTTCATTAGTTAATCAACAGGAAAACTTTAAACTTTTAGTGAACTTGCTACAAATCTATGGGAATGGGAATCCGCTCATACGGCCAACAGCTGCATTCACAAGCTTGTTTCCATTGGTAGTCCTGGACAGTCTATTTTAGGCCTTTGTCTCACCCAAACCTGCTCTCATAATTTACTGAGGCGGTGAATATGGGTATGGGTAACAGATTTCTAGAGAGGATTGAAGGGGGGGGGGGCACAAGAAAGACAGAATATACTTGGATAGATGCCAGCAGACGTTTTGCAGGTTATATACGTTATATGGAGAGGCGGAGTGATGCCGATGGAGCGAACGAAGGACGGAGTGATCTGGGAAAGCACTCTGGTTTTTGTGGTGACTGACAGTGATGCATTTGATATGTGAGATTCCACCGTGGGTGTGACCAAGCCTTCACTCACAATCGCCCAGAGTTACCTCTCGAGTAATCTGACTGCACAGTGTGTGTGGGTGTAAACACTTGGCCAGCCTCTGAAGGCAGATGAGCTCGCACTGTACTGTGTCATCCTTTTGACAAATTTGCATGCTTTGTAGATTGTGTTACATCTTTTCAGTCCCGTTTCATCTTCGTATCTGGTCATGACTCCCCCCTGAGTATCCAGAGAAAGGGAAGGGAATCAAAGATGAGAGATTTAGAGCCAGAAAAACTAGTGGAGGGTAGCGAAGACCAAGTCAGGAAGGAGAGTAAATCAAAGTAGAAAGAGGGGTTTATTGGAGTTTCAGGGTGTTTTTTTTTTTTTTGGTGCCAAAGTGAGATGGCTCATGCCGTGCACATGGATACAAGGGATCACCAAGGTGACCCATGAGGACGGCAGCATCGACGCAGCTTTAGCTCGGCTTTCGGCTTCAATGACAGCACTCCAGAACGAAGATCCACTGCTCCTCCTGAACCTGGTCTCTTCCACTGATCCAAAATCAGACAGCGTGCAGGCCTGTAAGGAAGCAGCAGGGTGTGACAAGCTCTCTTCTACATCTTCACCTTGTATCTATCTCCCCGTCTCTCCATCTATTGTTCTCTCTTGGGGAAGAGGAGGGATAGAGGAATGGAGGAGTGTGGCGTTACAAGCCTCTCTTCCCAGGCTGCTGAGCTATAGTAAGGCAGACGGGGATGCTTCTTTGGCACAGTGGAGATCTGAAACATCTGAATCACTTGCTTAGTCTAGCCAGGTTTAGCTCTGTCGTGGACAGATTAAGAAAATACGAGCCTCTCACTCACCCTGACTTGTGCTCCTTTCTTTTTTTTGTTGCACTCTCTTCATCTTGGTCTATGAGTGAAGAAATCTGATACCACCTGCCTCCCCCGTGCCCTTCCTAACTCCCTACCCTCCTCCTCCTCCTCCTTCTACCCCAAGGACAGCCCACTGTCTGCCCCGGGGGCTGTTTATCTACGGGGGGAGGCGAGGAGGAGAGGGTAGAAGGGGGACGGGTTTGTTTCGTTTCGGCCGTCAACAATGGACCTCAGTCAGTGCTGACGGATTACTCCAACATATGGTACCCACCTGTCTCTCTCTCTCTCTCTCTCTCTCTCTCTCTCTCTCTCTCTCTCTCTCTCTCTCTCTCTCTCTCTCTCTCTCTCTCTCTCTCTCTCCATCCCTCTCTCTCTCTCGCGCTCTCTATCCATCTCTCTCTCTCTCTCTGTGTGTCTCTCCCTATCTCCCTCTCTTTCTGTCTCCCCCTTTCCTCCCCCCTCACCCTCCTTCTGTTTAGATTTCTTTGCTTATTCCTGCACTCTCTCTCTCGCTGTCTCACCCAAACACACTGGGCGGATTAGAGGCCAGATTCATCACACACACAGACCTGTTTGCTTTAGCAACCTGAGCCAGGCACACACACACACACACACACACACACACACACACATAAACACACACACACACACATCCATCTAAGGAGGCCTTGTTACATGTTGGTTGTTACCTTTTTGTTCTTATCTGAGATTCAACTCGTAACTTGACTACTCAGCCTTGGTAGCGGTGCAAGTAAACGAACAAACACACACACACAAACACACTCATACATACTCACAAACCCACCGCAGAACTGCCCGATGACCCTCCCTGCCATATTAGGCATTTTTACAAATCCTGTTGAGGAAAGAAACTAGCATTTACTCTCACCCTCTTTCTCTCTCTGTGTGTGTGTGCGTGTGTGTGCATGTGCGTATGTGTGTGTCTGTGTGACCCTGCTGAATTAAAAAATGCACTATTATTAAAGGCTGTGTCAGAGGCGATGATTTACAGAGGGGAGCGATGACAAGTCAGAAGAACTCACACACTGAACTGACAAACACACACACACATATACAAACTCACACTGTGCTCTCAGGCCTCCAAGCTGAGCGGTGACCTCCTCACCCCTCCTTCCCCTTCCTCCTCCTCCTCCCTCCCTCTCTCACTCTAATAAAACCTGTCTGACACCACTGATGTGTGTGTGCGCATGCATGTGTATGTGTGTGTGCGTATATGTCCTGCGCGGCAGCACAAAGACTCTGTTGTTGGGCCTCCCTCTTAGGCCTCCCTCATATTTTCTTTAAAGGTGCAGTGCACCCCCAAGAATGCCACAGGGGGAGCAGGGAGTTGAGGTTGGGGGAGTCTAGGTGGAGCTGGTGTGTGTGTGTCAGTCGGTGAGTGTAGGAGGGGGGGTATTCTTTACAATACTACAGCCCAGCCAGGTCCAAGAGAGAATGTGAAGAGGAGGAAAGAAAAAAAGGGTAGAAAAAGAAGAGGGCTTCTTGACGAAGTAGAAATGAGAGTTAGGCTGTAGTTACCGATGGCCTCTGTCTCTTTCTGTTTGTTTGCGTCTGTATCAATGATTGATAACTATCAAATGAAACCATAGATTCAGTGAAATCAAGCTTCTATATTTACATGTAGTTAAGTTAATATGAGTTTACTTTCGTAAAAGTGTACAAGAAAAAACGTTTCCTCAGTCGTTGCCATTATTCCCTGTACTGCAAAGGAAGAGAGGAGGCTGTGTTTAAATCCTCAGCCTCTTTACCTTAGCTGACGGTTGGCGTCAGAACTGTTGTGTAATTGCCTGCAGTTTAGTAAGTCAGGAAATAATTTAGTATGATGGTGTAATTGTTGACTGGAGCTGTGTTTGAGCCGTTCTGAAGAGCTGGGCAATGTCATGAAGCTGTGATCACACTGTGTTAAGGTTTTACAAACATCAACCACAATAATAATAATAATGGTAAATTTGATTTAATGGTCATGACACTCGAGGTCACCTCACATCAGATAACATCAACAGCAATAAATCGAACAATCACCATTAAACATACAATCAACAGAAAAAGTAATAAAACATAATTACCATCAACAATGCAGAAGAGCACAAATAGGAAAAACATTTACATTGAAAGGAGTTAGGGTGAGTACGTTAAAAATTGAATCATGTAAGAATATATAAATTAAAAGCTGAAAAAGAAGAGTATTTTATTGTAATACATAACAGTGGGACACAGTTAAAATAATTTTACATTTGTTATATACATCTATATCAGAAAATACTCTTATCATAATTGCCGGGTCCTTTACTACTGGAAGTTATAATTTTAACAGCCACCTGTTAGCCAGCACTAAACAGTTGTTTCCTGTGGTTTTCTTTACAATAGTTAAATTCAATACATTTGCCCGTAACTGTAGAAGTGTGACATATTTGAATGAACGGGTATCTAACTCCATAACTCAGACATATCTAGACGATCACATGCCTTGTTCGTTTCTTTCTTTTCTCTCCCTCACATGCACATACATCCATGACTACAGGCAGAGGAGAGGAGACAGGCATCACCTCTGCTTGGTTTTAGCGTTTATGAAAGCCATAAATGGCTCTTTAATATAGTGGTAATCAGGGTGGTAATTTGGGTGGAATTGTCCCTTATTGTTGCCAGACATGCCTCCCCAACTCCTGCCAACACACACACATATAAATATACACACACACGCACGCACACACTCACACACAGACAAACACACACTCTCACTCTCGGGCAGACAGGGTGTTCAAGCAGTAATTCACACCACATGCCAACAAACTGGGCGGTTGTGTTTTTTTGGTGTTGCTATGTGTGTGTGTGTGTGTGTATGTCTGTTCCTGCTTTAATGCTGAGGTCAAACCAGTAAATGGGAGGGGGTTCCCAAGATTTTTGTTAAAGTGTTAAAATACATGTGTGTATGCGTGTGTGTGTTTGTATAGGCACATCCACAGCCACATCTGTTTGTGTGTGTGTGTGTGTGTGTGTGTGTGTGTGTGTGTTTTAATTGCGGTCTCAGCAAAAGTAGCAAGTGTGTTCGAAACAGATGGTTTTCATCACTCCGACTGCACAGAGAACTTCTCTCGCTTTTTGTCTCCCTCTAATTCTCCTCTCTGTTTTTGAAATTAAACTTTTCTTAATGTGCGCATGCTTCTAATTTGACAAATCATTAAATATGTGACAGGGTACAGAAAGCGTGTGGTGCAATGTTTCCCAGCGTTACATTCTTCAGTAGTTGCGAGATAAAAAAACGAATTTCTCGTGCTGCTCAGTTGAGTAAGAGCTTCCATGGTAAAGAACATCCCTCATTCTGGCCGTTAATTTGTGGTGTCCATGTGCACACACATGCACGCGCGCAGACACACACACACACACATAGCACACCCACACAGACTTTCATAAATCAATATTTACTAAGGAACCTTTCCCCTTTTGAGTCAGAGGAAGCAAATGTGCATCCTGCTGTCTCTCCTCTGTCATGAGGGTGTGTGTGTGTGTGTGTGTGTGTGTGTGTGTGTGTGTGTGTGTGTGTGTGTGTGTGTGTGTGTGTGTGTGTGTGTGTGTGTGTGTGTGTGTGTGTGTGTGTGTGTGTGTGTGTGTGTGTGTGTGTGTGTGAAAATGCACTTACAGTAAGTGCAGAGGCGACTCATGTGTTTTGACATGCATGTTTTCTTGTTTTGTTTTCTCAGCGTTTCAGTCATTCCAACAAATTGTCTATCCTCAGGGGCTGGTTCGTCTCATTAGAAGGGAGCTCGAGGATTTAACACTGCAACAAACAACAAAGAAAAGCATTGAGATAGTGGAGGACATTTACACAGTTTATTATATAATTAAGGCTGAGGAAGAAGGGAAAAGGGAGAGAAGAAGAGGAGCGACAGTGGGAGGAATGGGAGAGGTAACAGTGTGTCGAAAGGATGAATCGGCAACACTCAAGGGCAGCGTGAACGAATGAAGACAAGAGCTAGTGAGCAATGGTGTCATTGGTTTGAATAGACAGCACTGGAGGGTAGAGAGGAGAGGGACGGGAAGAGGAGGGGGAACGGAGAGGTGGGTGGTGGTTAGTCACAGCTCTTTAGGGCACATCAGGGCAAATGGTTCCTTACATCACTCTGACACACGCACAAACACTGAGCAACTGACACACATGAAGTTGTGCTGACACACTTTTGCCTCAGAGGATGTGGAAATCCCACTTTGCACCTTCCTCTGAAAAGAGAGGAGGTGGAAGAGGAGCAGGAGGAGGAGGAGGAGGAAAGAGAGAGAGAGAGTGAAACAGATGGGCGAGACAAAGAATGGAAAGAAGAGATGGACAGAGATTGCAGTGAAAGAAGGTTTTGGATGAGTGGGGACTAATTTAGTCACGTAGACACACACACACACACGCACACACAAGTGCAGATACTTGAGCATGCTGCGTGTGTGCCAGGTGGACGTCTCAAGTTGAGGAAACCAGAGCTGACAGCTTGGCAAAAAGAGAGGGTACAGTGAGTGGCCAGAGCGAGGGAGGGTTTCTGTGTTCGTCTTTTATCTGAATCATTAAAAGTTTGATCGTATGGCTCTGGATTGTTTGAAACTGAACATACACACATATCGTTGAGTGGTGTGTCACTTTAATGAGTGTGTTGTGTTTAAATACTGAAGGAAATGTGACTCTATATGTGTATGACAACATCCTATCATTTCTCTCTCTAGGCGATCCAGGCAGCCAGACAGTTCCTCCTCCAGCAGGCCTCTGGACTCAACTCCCCTGGCAGCAACGAGGTCAAACAGAGCGCTGTGCAGGTCAGAGCGCACACACACACACACACACACACATACACACACACACACACACACACACACACACACAACCCAAGAGTTTGGGTTCGTCCTGACTTTGACTTTGTCAGAATCTGTATATTATTAAGCCCCTGGCTGCTCCAGCTTTCCTTCACCAACCTGCCACGTCAACTACACTGTGTGATATAGGCGCGTACTTTTCTCCCCCTTTCTCTCCCTCTGTCTGTAGCTCTCTCTTTCCGTGAGTGCAAGTGTGTGTCATAGTTAGTGCGTCTGCAAGTGTGTGTGTGTGTGTGTGAGAGGCCTGTGGAGTGATTGGATAGTGAGCTGTTTTCAGAGTTGAATTCCACAGTAAGCAGAGAGAGTGGGGTTAGCTGGAGTGCAGGATCCCCACTGAAAGACACTTGAGGAGACACACACAAACACACATAAAGACAGAAAACACACACACACACACACACAGAAATCACACACACATTTCTACCAGTAGTTTATGTATATACTGTAAATATCACATGTGACATTACCTCTGGCAGTTTCTTATAAGGATGTGATGTGCAGAGTATATGCACAAGTGTGATTTGTAGCTGCATGTAATATCAATAAAGTGGGGCCATGGGTATAATAGAGCAGCGAGCAGTCTGGCTATTGCACTGCTCTTCTCATTAACGTGCCACATGATAAACAGCTGGACCGTCACAGTCTGGGAAATGAAGAAAGACATGGCCGAGAGAAAAGGACGGATGTGAGTCAGAAGCAGGGATAAGGTCAGGTTTCACTTGTGGTGTGTGTGAAGCTGGTGAGGTGCTCATGGTAAAAATGGGAAACTTTCCACATGTAAAGGTAATAATCCTGCACAGGACGTCTCGATAAAAGGTAATTATTTGCAGCTTTGCTCCAGTAGAGTGATATGCTGCAAAGGATACGTGCAAATAATAATACATGAAATTCATGCGTCGGGTAGTGACCTCTGGGAAGTGCAACAGACTTAATGCCTGCTCATTACTGAAGATGTCAGAAATGGGATAAAAATTTAAAAAAGGGATCTTGCGGATTACACTTTAATCAAAACACGGACTGGAATCAGAATCACTTTATTTACCTAGGATAGAAACTGGCTGTAGATATTACATGGTGACTTTGACGGGGGTAATAAAATAAAATGAATGTTAAAATATTCTACGGATTAAAATTGCATTCATACCATAAATCAAAACAAAATGAGACCTAAAAGGAGATTCACGAGTTCAGTCATTCACTCTAACTCTGTGTCTTTGTGTCTGGACTCCCTTGCTTCACCATTTTCATACCACCACACATTGTATAAATCTACAGTGGCAGTTGATCCAGATAGGTCAGTGTTTGCCAACAGAGCCTCCTCCTGACCTGGGTCACATGCATGTTGGACACTACTCGGCTGTAGTCAGCGGGCGGGGAATAGGCCTCTAATTATTGTTTGAATATTTTTCATTTTCTGACTCATTTTCTGAAAAGCTAGAAAAGCTTTGAACGTTAGACTGTAGTGTAAATCTGCTGGTTGACATGGAAGTGTATGGAAGTCCACTTGTGTCCATGTTGACAGGGGATTAACCTGTAACAGCAGTCTCACATAAATTGGGTCAAACACAGGTCCGACACACATGTAGTTGACACAACTCATGCCTTTATCTCTATATTAAATAAATATTACCGTTGACTGTCTTCTTGCTCTCTCTCTCTCTCTCTCTCTCTCTCACACACACACGCCACACCACCTCTTCACTCTCCATCTCTGTCTTGTTTGTTGGTGCCTTGCCCGGGTACCCTCGCTGTTCTCTCTAGGGCATCTACGATACATCTCTGTTGTCTGAGCTGTCAGCTCACATGGCCCCACGCACCCTGTCGACACACACACACACACACACCAATGTAAATCCAAGGGGGATGTGTGTGTGTCACAGTCATAAACACAGACACAAACACCAAAGCACAGTCTAGGCCAGTTATTTGTGCAGCAGCAGCACTGAAGCAGTTTACTTCAGAGCGAAGCTGGCTACTGAGGTGCATAGAAATGTCCTAAGTACTATAATTTCCATCTTCAGGATCATTTTTAAATTGCAGAAATTGCACTCAGTTGCTGTAATTGAAGCAATCATCCGTCGGCCACAGAGAGGGTGATCGAGCGCTGCAAGTGAGTGGAACCAGAAATTTAATCTGGTCATTTCTTGAGGTGGCAAGTATACGCTGTACTGTACGGTGACACAGGGGCTCACATAAGGAACAAAATGGCCGTCCTCAGGTTGGCTCCTGCTGGGCTGCTCTCACACATGCAAATGAACCTGAGCCAATAATGAGATCTTTAGGAGCTCGATAATTAGATTTTCCCCCACTCTCTGAGGGAGAACGAGGAAGGCACACAGGGAGGACTTCTTTTTTTTCTTGTCTGACTTCTCTAGAGAAGCCTTGGTCTACACTGACAACCCCCCCCCCCCCCAACCTTCCCTCCTCATGGCCCCTCACCTCACCCTTCATGCTTCCCCATCATATTTCTCTCCTTTTCTTTATTTATAATAGAGAGGAGGATCAGAGTGGTAGAGCAAAAGAAACTCTTAGATTATATCTGCTTTTTGATTGGTTGTTCAGAGATGGTCTCCGTGTGTTTCGCTGGCGATGTGAGATGGTATCAATCCACTGTGTGCGCTTATGTGTGTGCGCTTTCATGTGCGTGTGTCACACTGTCATGTGTCACATTCAGAGAAACTCGACAATAGCTCCAGTCCCAAGACAGTCAAATGCAGGAAAAAGTATTGTAATATGTAAAAAAAAGAAATTACAGCTTAAATGAGGGAAAACCACAATACTAAAATGTCAAGTGATTATTTAGGAATTGGATGATTAAAAATGAGAGAGGGGTTTAAATTTGATAATTAGAAACAAATGCATCATTTAAAACAGATGGAATAATACTTGATAAGCGGTAAATAGAAAAACATTCCCAACAATGCAATTGTTATGCTCTTTCTCTTGTTCTATCAATACATAAAAAATGTTAAATATTGTTAACTCAAATTATGGATTTTCCAAGATAAAATGGGAATTATTAATATATTAAAAATATTGCATAACCAGTTGACCACTTTTAGTGCCATGTTCCTTTGCAACTACCGCTGATGAGCCTCTCAGCAAGGCAGGCTGAGCCAAGGTGCTCACAGGTGTAAATTGATAGCTGTGGCTATTGTCACAATTTCCTCAATAAGTGAATATTCATTGTAAGAAATTTAATTTGAAATATGTCTCAACCCTCTGCTGTATTTGGATAATTTCACACTTTAGATGTGTGTTTGTAGGTGTTGGACATAGTTGGCCACAGTTACTGTAATTGGTTGTGGCACAAATACAGCCAAGAGAATTGGTGGGCACACATTTGGCAGACAAAGTGGCAATTGGAGGATTACCCAGCATGAGACGTAGCATGCCTCCATGACCTGGCAAACGTTCTCCTACAATGGACACACTTGCCACGCACACTAGGAGGGCACACGCAGACACATGTACACCCACTTGGCAGACACGGGCCTGGCACACTTAACTCGCTGCCACTTGGCATCGGCACATACAGATTAATGCACGTGCTTGGCTGCGGCCCATACGTATGTAATTGAATAGCGCAGTGTCCTGTTTTCATGTATTATTGAGGAGCTCGTTTAATTAGGAAAAAAATGAAAAGACTCATTAGAGATATGTTAATTAGCTCGGCTCTGTGCTCTCTGGAGAGGGCTGGCACCAGCACAGTGGGACGGAGAGAGAGAGAGAGAGAGAGAGAGAGAGAGAGAGCCACGAGGGAACCACAGGAGGAGGAAACTGAGTCATGTCAGTCTCGACGCATGCAGAGATTTTATTTCAGTAAAACTACTTTTAATCAATATTACAATCCGAGGACAAGCTTTCTCTATATGCTGCTAAATAGGTTTTTC